>NC_090664.1:59170429-59476473 GCF_013368605.1 Nyctibius grandis
TCCAACCATTGCCCTGACACCACCATGGCAACTAGACCAGGGCACTAAGGGCCATGTCCAGGCTTTTCTTAAACCCCTCCAGAGATGGGGACTCCACCACCTCCCTGGGCAGCCCCTTCCAATGCCTAATGACCCTTGCTGAGAAGAAATGCTTCCTAATGGCCAACCTGACCCTCCCCTGGCCAAGCTTGAGGCTGTGTCCTCTTGTCCTAGCGCTGGTTGCCTGGGAGAAGAGGCCGACTCCCACTGCGCTACAACCTCCCTTCAGGTAGTTGTAGACTGCACTAAGGTCACCTCTGAGCCTCCTCTTCTCCAGGCTAAACACCCCCAGCTCCCTCAGCCGTTCCTCGCAGGTCAGACCCTCCAGACCCTTCCCCAGCTTGGTCGCCCTCCTCTGCACTCGCTCCAACACCTCAACATCTCTCTTGAAGTGCGGGGCCCACAACTGGACACAGGATTCAAGGGGCGGCCTCACCAGTGCCCAGTACAGAGGGACGATCCCTTCCCCAGACCGGCTGGCTGCACTAGTCCTGACAGAGGCCAGGATGCCATTGGCCTTCTTGGCCACCTGGGCACACTGCTGGCCCATGTTCAGCCGCCTGTCCATCAGCACCCCCAGGGCTCTTTCTAACCACTCTTCCCCCAGCCTGTAGCGCTGCAGGGGGTTGGTGTGGCCCAAGTGTAAGACCCGGCACTTGTTCTTGTTGAACCTCACACCACTGGTCTTGGCCCATCGATCCAACCTGTGCAGATCCCTCTGTAGGGACTGCCCAAAGCGGTGCCAGGGGCCAGACCTGCCGCTCCTCGCAGCACTCGGAGTTAAACTGCCGTAGGAACTTGTAACCAACATTTCCAAAACAAGCTCAGTCATTCAGGGCTTCTCTTATAAAACAAATCGTGACTCTACGAAGCGCTGAAAGGCTGAACTCAACCGAACCTTCTCAAAGCCCTGCGCAAACTTAGGTCAGGCCAACTCACAGCTGCAAAGCATGTACCGACTTACTCACACGCCGATATGCTACTCTGAACCAGGAATCCTTCAACACACTTCACCTGGGCAAAACATTCAGGAGGAGCTTTTCTTTTTCGCGTGGATCCGCTACTAAAATTCCGCTCCCTTGAATACAGCAGTTAGCAAAGGAAAATAAAGACTTCTAGTGCACAATGGAAAAAGCTTTAAAGAATTTTTTTCTAAATAGCTGCTGCCTTCAGCTTTCCCTTTATTTTGTAGCATCATGCACCACAAAACATCACTTCTGCAGGCACAAGTTCATGCAGAGAACAACCGCTTTCACTAAAATAGAACTACTTCAGGTTATGCAACACTCATTAAAATTACAAAACCTCTCCAAAAACCTGACCAGCATGTTAAGGCGCACTCGAGCTCTACGTTTGCTAAGTTAGTGGCTGCATCATGCAAACTGGCAGCGAGGAACTCCGCAGAAATAGGGACAGGAGCAAACTTTCATGCCTGATGACAAGGCAAAAAACTAAGAGCACCTCAGGGCAGGGCTAAACTTCCCCAGCCCACTTCAGCAGTGGGAAACCACAGAGAAGATGCAGGTGTAGAATGAGAAGTACAAGGAGAGTTTTTTACTTCATCTCTATCCACACTATATTTCCATTTCAAAATTCCTACGAACTTCATTAAATTCTATGAAGCTAATTCCATCCTACGAGTACAGAGACCTTGTTCGCTGGACAACAGCCAGGGGGAACAGTCCCAAACGCTTACCAGCCCATGCATGGTCTCAACAGAGCTACAAAGCCTTAAAATCGGTATCAGTCTCACTATTGTTTTGTTACAACTCGGCTTTAGCAAAGATTATCATCCCAGGAGGAAGCACATTTTATAGATGTAGCAGTTCAAAGTAGTCTAAGATAAAGTCATCAACCAATTGCAGGAGGAAGAGTAGATGGAGTAGTAGAGAACTTCCTCTTAGCAGGAGGAAGAGTAGATGGAGTAGTAAAGAACTCCCTCTTAGGAGGAAGAGTAGGTGGTTGCAGTTAGCCTGAGGTAGGGTTAAAACCAAATCCTGCAACATGACAGCGATGGAGAACATTTCCTACCCCGAAACCCTCCGCTCCCTGCCCGTCAGCATCACACAAGTGCTATTTAGTGATCACGATGATTCATGGGTGCATCACACATGAAGGTCACCTTCAGTCTCAGCTGACAAGAAGCTAATGTAACTTAACCTCAAAAAAGGGCAAGTTGACTTAAATATTCTCCAATATATATGCAAAATTAACTCTGAATGAATTAAACCAAAAAATAACCAAGAGTTCTGGACCTTAGACCAAGCTGCCAATCCTTCAAACTCCGGGAATTAGCACTGTGAGACAGGCAAGCAGAACCAACAGCCTTTTAAGATCAGCCAAAAAACCAGTCATGCCACACTCGCTTGTGCCACGTAGGATTAACGATTACGTACTCATGCCAAGGCACTGACAAGGAGCAAGGTCTCGCACGCAAGCTGGCTGGATTACGGTTACTGCCGCTAGCTCGCGTGGCAAACACACACCTTTTTCTTGCCTCTGCCGGCTCATGCCAGGGGGTTTCAGGGGCCTTTGTCTCTCTCGGTCTGGAGCAGCAGACCTGGCTGGCAGAGTTGGCACCCCTCTTGACTTCGTGGGTCTCATGTAGCCTTTCAGCTGTTCTGCCGCTTTAACTCGCTCTTTCTTTGCCTCCTTCACAGCTTTTTGTTCACGTTCCTCCTCTTTTGCTTTAGTTGCGTCTTCAGGTTTATCTACTTCAGACTTCAACGCCGGGGCGTCCTTCAGCTGAGCTTCCCCACGGGGAGCAGCATCCTCTTCTGCAGGCTGGGCATGACCCTTATTGTCATCTTTAGGACTTATTTTGGTTGTTTGGGCATCTGTCAGATTTAAATCAGGTTTATTGTCCAACCTGCCTGGGTACTTCAGTGAGCTCTGCTCGCTCTTCCTACCTCCAGCCAGCTCAGCCTCGTCAGCTTTATTCTCCATCAACGCTTCTGCCATGACCTGCGACACGGCTTCGCTCTCAGGGATCACTGCAGGTCCTGGGGACACGCACCCAACGTCCTTCTCTCCAGGAGAGATGGTTGTTTCTGGTTTCTCTGTCCCTTTGGCACCTGCAGGAGCCGGCCCGTCTTTCGAATCTGCCCCCTTCTGAGGAAGGGCTGAGGAAGGGCTGTCAGCGTCGTGCTTTTTGTCAGTGGTTCTTAGTTCTTTATCATCCCCTTTTGCCACAGGAGAAAGGTGAACTTCGTCCTTCTTTGATTTAACGTCCTGTTTCACTGAATGATCCAAAGAAAGGGGTTTACCTGCCTCGCTCCCACCCTGGGGACCAGCCTCTGTGGTTTTACCACCTTTCTTTGAAACCTCTTTTCCAGGCTCTTTGTGTCCCGGATCGATGGGTTGCTCACGAGATGCCTGTGCCTGTATCTCCTTAGCACCAGACCCAGGCTCTTTGCTGCTGTTCTCTGCTACCACCTCAGGAGGAGGAAGCCCCTTACTTCTTCCACCCTCATCTGTCTGCTTTGGGAAGCCAGAAGAAACATCGCCGGTGTTCCCAGGGCCACTCACTGCAGCCTGAGCGAAGGACTCAAAGTCGCTTCCTTTATTATTCCAAAGCATTTGTGGGCCAGTGGGGAAGTTTTTAATATTTCTGTTTTCATCTACCAAATCCATGCCTTCCAGTCTGTATTCCACCTCAAATCCCACAGGAGGCTGCACTTCTCTCCTGTTCGTTTTTGGCTCAGAGACACTTTTAGCCTTTTTACTGCTTCCATCATAACCCCTCTTTTTAGATCCATCAGTAACTGTGGCCATAGCGTGATCTGCCACTGCTGGATGCTCTAGGATGGGAAGTCCACCTCCCCTACTACAAGGAGTGGGACTTTCTGCTTCAGATTTGTCAGTTACCTCCACGTTACGAGGAGGAAACATCTCTGTGCCTGCTTTAGGCTCCAGAAGATGTTGCTGCTGCAAGTTAGCCTCCATCTTTTTGCATTTCTCTTTATTACTTGTGTGTGATTTTTCTGGCCCCAGAGGTACAGCAGGAGCTTGTACTTCAGCAGTATCAGTTAGGTCACCTTGCAGACTTGCTGGAGCACTGGAATTAGGCTCTTTGCCTTTATCAAAAGATGGAGTTTGTTTAATATTTCCCCCCTCTTCACCTCCTGCAGGGATGCTACCTGGACCCAGTACAACAGAGTGCCCAAGGCTATTTTCACCCTTTTTGCCTTTCACATCTCTACTTTTCTTCTTAGGCTTGTCCCCCCCCAGCTCCCTGGTGGGACCATGTGCCCCAGCTGCGTCTGCCCTGTGCTCTGGGAGAGGCTCGGCTGGACCCAGCTCCTTACCTCTAGTCATGGGCCGAGTTTCTTTAGTGTTGACTATTTCTGGCTCTGATGTCTCTATTTTATGACCTGAAAGAATTGGCTGATTTGAGAAACTTCTATTGCCACCCTGTATTTCAGGCTTTTCCAGCACCTCTTTGGCTATACCTGTCAGACTCTCCACCAAAAGCTCTCTTTCAACACCAGACACCTTCTCTTTATCAAAGATCATTTCTCTTGTGCTTTCAGCCACCTTCTCTTTGCTTGGAAGATTGCTCGTTTCCACCCCGGCACCCAGGGCAGCTGCCTGCCTCAAAGGACTTTTTTCAGCCTTTTTTCTTTTCCCATCACTACTTCTCTTCCTAGGTTTGTCTGCCACCAGCGTTGCATCAGAATTTATCACAACTGATTCACCTGCAGAAGCAATTCCAGCCTCTTTGCCTTTACTCATCAAATCTACCTCCTTTGTTTTGCTCACCGTGTCAGCCACAGTAAGATGCTTTGCCTCCTCTCGCCTACTCTCCAGCAGGAACGGTTGGTCTGACGCACCCAAATCAGCCATTTCATTTTTCCCAACATTTTCTTCAGGCTCCTCTCTCACCAGTTCAACGGGCCTTTGCATTTTTGTTACACCTGATGCATTCTCCTGCCAACACTCAGCAGTAACACAGCCCCTCTCTCTGCCTTTATCACCAACTTCCTTAGTTTTATCAACTATGTCAGGAAAACCACTTGGCTCCACCTTATGCTCAAGAAAAGGCTGCTGGAAAAAACCTCTTTCACCTTTTTTGCTTCTTCCATCACTACCTCTTTTTTTCGGCTTGTCTGCAGGATAAGCATGTGCAACGCTTCCCGACGCGTGTCCTCTAGCACTAAAACCTCTGCCTTTATCAGGGTAACTTGTTTCTTTCATAGTCTCATCTGTCCTCACTCCATCAGTAACTTTGCTTACATCCTCCCAAAGCATCATCTGCTCAAAGCTTCTGATTTTTTTCACTTTTCCCTCACTACGCTTTTTTTTAGGTCTCTCCATCCCATGTGCACTATTGGGATCTTTTCCACTCTGCTGCTCTAACGCAATAAATCCTTTCCCTTTGTTTTTATCAGGGGAATCTGCTACCACCGCTCTGCCCACTTCTTCCTCGGGTTTTGGTACAACTAATGGTGTAACAGGCATTTGAGTAGTGTCCGTTGGGGTCTTCAACACTCCCTCTGAACTACTAACGTCAGCAGCCACGCACTTATCAGAGGACGCTGGTTTAGCTTCATCGGCTGCCTTTGGCTCGTTAGGAAGCTTGGCAGATGAGGCCACAGCCTCTAGAAGAGCAGGTTGTCTCCAGGATTCATCTTCAACCCCTTTGCTTTTTTCACAGCTACCTCTTTTCTTCGCTGCTTCTCCCAGTGACCCGCTGGAAGCCCGAAGCTCACGGTGGACAGTGTCACCGAACGCTTCATGCCTGGGAGATGTGCATTGAGCCTCCTTGTCTCTATCAGAAAGGAGCAGCTCTGAAGGTCTGGTCTCTAAAGGAGTTTCTGCTTTGCTTAGATCAGTCCCTTCCGACAGAGATGGCGCCAGGTCAGCACGTTTTGACTCCTTATACTCCCGCTTCTCATTTTTATCAAGAAAATCTCTTTCCATAGGCTTGGTTGGCACCTTTGCTGTACCAGATTCCCCCACCCTAGTCTTGCCAGCCTGCTGCAAGGGAACCTCTTTTCTTTTGCCTTTAGACTGCAGCATCAAACCATCATCTCTCAGTTCTTCTGTTTTCATGACGTCTCCATTTTTTGCATCCAAGAGAGATTCTAATGGCATGTTGGGTTTGGGGGCCTGCGCTCCTGGTGCTGGCGCTGAGAAGGCATTTTGTTCATCCAGGATATGACTTGCAGTTATTACCTGAGCATCCCTTGGCGTATCTGAAGCTCTGCTCCCTGGGGCAATTGGCTGCTCTCTGCGAGCTTCAGCAGGCATCACGGGACAGACATCTGGTTTTTGCAACTCAACAGCAAATGGAGAACTTCTAGGAGCTTTCGAGACGGCCACATTTTCATCCCAGAACTCCATTGCTCTTGGCAGCTGGTTTCTCTTTTGTTTCGGTTTCTTTTTCTTTTTCTTCACAATGGCCAGAGAACCTTCCAAATCCCAGCTCTCCCTTGGTACGTCTCTGCAGCTCTCCACAAACTCCGACAGCGCATCCGATGGCTGCTCAGCTGCCTTTGTATGGGAAACCCTACTGCGAGGGGATGTTCCAGCGACACCTCCAGGTTCCACTACAGAATAGGGGTCTACTTTTGGGGCAGGACTCTTCTGTTGTGGGAGACCTATTAGACGTTCCTCTGGTACATCTGCAATAGGCACTGGTGCAGGTTTTGCTCTGCCAAACCTGCGTTCACTTGATTTGTTAGCTTGCCTGATGTGTGCAGGAGGTAGACCTGGAATACAGGAAGCCTGCTCAAACATCGAAGCAACTATTTGCTTTAAAAAAAATAATATATATACTATATATGTGATTTTAGCCATCTAAAACAGCCCATACAGTCATATATGCAGAGTTTTCCAGCACTGCTACCACACTAATTCTAAAGCCACCTCAGCAGAGCTGGGATAGACATTTACACGCAAAACCTATTTAAACTACTACCGATAAATACGTCAATGCTGTTTAAAAATACATAATTCCTGATACATGCTCTTACCCCACCAAAAAGCAACAGTTCTTCTAAGGACATGCTATTGCTATTTAAAAATGCATTAAGGATCCATTTTGTCTTAGCAAGACAAGAGAACAGATACACTTTTTATATGTCTAGCTGGCATCCTTCCAAAATGTGAAAATAGAAGTTTAGTGGAAATATGAGGCTAGGGAAGAGAGAAGGGGGAGCAGAAGAGCTGAGTTTCCCCCAGCACCCCCGGTGGAAGCAGCAGAAGGCAGAACTGCCACCACAGAAGCAATTTGCTGCACTCCATTATAGGCAGCACCAGGTTTCCTTAGCTACAAGCCACCGGTTTAAAGCGAGCACCAGTCGTTTGTCAGTTCGCCCTGGCCCACAAATCAGCCCCCAGTCACAAGTGTGAGCACTAACGGCTCAGTGGAGAGGCTGGGTTAGTGGAGCAGGCAAAAAAATTTACATTTTCTTTTGGTAATTACAGAAGTCAATTTGGAAGGAGGTCTTCACTAGGAATATTGGAATAAGAATTAACGGTCCTTTTTAATACCAAAATAAAAAGCTAGTGGTGATGGCAAAAAGATGGTGAGCTTTTAATTTCCACAGCAGAAAAGATATAAACCAGTCCCAGTGATAAAGCACTAGTGGCACCCATATTTGGGCTCTGAGAGTGGTGAACACGGAGAGGAAAAGCCTATTTAAGAGGGCAGGGATTAGAGGCAGAGTGCAAGCAGAACCACCGAGGAATGCAAAGAACTGCACAGCTGCTTGCTGCAGAAAAGATTTGTGCTTGCTCAAGTGGTGAGGCAGTCCGGAGGGAAAGGTGAATAGTTCACAGAGGATATTTCCACTCTAAAATTGAATTATTATTTCTGTTCTACCTGTGGGCTCTTGCAGGGTTTTTTCTTGCTGAGGTTCTGCGTGTTGGACGTGGTTGTGTTCAGTCTCCTCCTTTTGTTTCTCTGGAACAGCCGCAGTAGCACCAGCTTTATTTTCTAGTGCAGTGGCTTCTTTTACTTCTACTGCAACTGAAATATGAAAAATATGAAAGGAATGCTTCAGTTCTTAGGAATACAGGCAACCTGCAGTTTAACAGCAAGCCCTTGCAAAGGGTATAGGTTTTATTTTTATTTTTAATAGGGAGGAAGTTTATAAGATATAGTCTACTGTGTATTATCTCCTCACAATCCCATTTTAAGCAGCAATTTTATATTTTGGCAGACATGCTAAGGTGGAGGTGAAACATGAAGCAAAACTGTCTTGGGACTTAAGCATAGGGTGAGGGTTTGGGGGTTTTTTTTGTCCTCTTTATAATCAACCCAATTCATCTTCCCACTGGAATTGAAATGCAGAATATATGCCACTATCACTCTGGAGTCCCTATCTAATGCTAATAATCTACTGTTCATATATACCTTAAAATATAGTCATGCAGACACTACAAAATTCCCAGCTACACATAATTATAAGAAGTTTTAATTTGTAAGACATAATAACATTGGAGTACAACTCTATATGTAATGAATTTTATTTAATTTTAAACAGAAATAAAAATCATGACAGACATTGGTGGTACAACTACGGATGAGCTATATGATGGTGATTTCAAACGTTAAGACTACCATCTTCTTCTCAGACTATTTTTTTCTTCTCAGAAAGGGTCTTTCTTCTCAGCAAGGGTCATTAGCCATTGGAAGGGGCTGCCCAGGGAGGTGGTGGAGTCACCATCTCTGGAGGGGTTTAAGAAAAACCTGGCCATGGCACTTAGTGCCCTGGTCTAGTTGCCATGGTGGTGTCAGGGCAATGGTTGGACTCGGTGAGCCCAGAGGGCTCTTCCAACCTCATTGATTCTGTGATCTATTCATGACAGTCCCCATGACCTTCCTGAGATTAACCCTTTGTTGCTTTGTCCTTGACAAGGACAGGAGAACAGTGTCTGGGAGGAAGAACTTCAGCGGTGGGGCAGAATTAGCTGATAGCAACGTGCTGCCTCCAGTTTTACACCGTGGTTGCATTTCTCACCTGCTGGTTCCGAAAGATGGTTTGTCTGTTCTGGAAGATGCTCTTCGTGGTGGCTGGGAGGTGGTTTGCTGTCGTCAGCTTTCTCTAAAAGATCAACACAGACTTCTGGGGCTTTCGGTTCTTGTTCCACATGTGTAGTTACTTCTGTAAACAGAATGTAAAGAATAAAAATTTGTATTATTTTTAATTTAGATTAGATTAAGCAAGATAAAAATCACTTCCTCACCTAATTCTTACCTTTCACAAGAAACTAAAGGTTTTCCTCACTTTCAGAACAGTGCTAATCTGCTTTTTAGGATCACTTTCTACCAGCTGTCCCCTCCTGAAAGCTGAAGTGTTCTGCTGAAGCAAATCTTCCTGTCTTGTCTGGTATTTCCTCTTCCATTCACCCCCCCGTGCCTCTCAGTTACTACATTCTAGTAGGGATGGCTTTTGTTAAAACTTCTCTTCTTTGAACTTTATTCCTGTCACTAACTAAAGAGTATTAGAAGGTAAGAAAGGAAAGACAATATCTCACTCCAACTCCTTCTGCAATCCGCCACAGAATCCCAGAATCAATGAGGTTGGAAGAGCCCTCTGGGATCATCAAGTCCAACCATTGCCCTGACACCACCATGGCAACTAGACCAGGGCACTAAGTGCCACGTCCAGGCTTTTCTTAAACCCCTCCAGAGATGGTGACTCCACCACCTCCCTGGGCAGCCCCTTCCAATAGCTAATGACCCTTGCTGAGAAGAAATGCTTCCTAATGTCCAACCTGACCCTCCCCTGGCCAAGCTTGAGGCTGTGTCCTCTTGTCCTAGCGCTGGTTGCCTGGGAGAAGAGGCCGACTCCCACTGCGCTCCACCCTCCCTTCAGGTAGTTGTAGACTACACTAAGGTCACCTCTGAGCCTCCTCTTCTCCAGGTCGACAAATACTGCCTCTGCCCTGTCCTATTTGCTACGCTTTGACCGTAATTCTCTCTCCGAAAGGGTAGTGTCCTTTGAGCAATCTGTGCAGTACAGAAAATCTATTGTCCACCACATGGAAAAAATCAAAATGCCTCCCTCGCCCCTTCGACGCCTATAGTCATCCCAAGGAAATGGCACAGAATTAACAACAAAGCCCATCAGTCTGGTCAGAAACTGCTGGGAAGAGAAGAACCTTTGTTTGAAAACAGCGTCCTACAGGATCTGTGGAGATCTCGGTACACGCTGAGCGTGACAGTGATACTAAAATAAGTGCTAACAGGGATGAACTAAAATGTATCTGTTGCAGTCCTAAAAAACATGCATCACTGCTAAGAATGCCAAGACAAAAAAATCATTAAGATATTCTAGTTTTACATTCTGTAAGTGAAACACCCTCGGGAAGCACTTCCTCTGTCTGTATCTTGACAGCAGAACTGAGCTCTACCCAAGGTGTTTTGTGCAAGGCACCTCATGATCTGAACTACTAAAAAAAATATGCTTTTTATTTGACTGCCCAGGGAGGTGGTGGAGTCACCATCTCTGGAGGGGTTTAAGAAAAGCCTGGCCATGGCACTTAGTGCCCTGGTCTAGTTGCCATGGTGGTGTCAGGACAATGGTTGGACTTGATGATCCCAGAGGGCTCTTCCAACCTCATTGATTCTGTGATTCTATTTCAAGCCTAAGGAAGCTTGCAGACATAGAGGCTCACCTGCAGGAGGCTTCTCCAAGGGTGACTTGTCTTTTTCAACAGAAGACTCCGATGTCGTCAGCTCTTCGGAGGCAGCAACCTTGGTGTCAGCTGCAGAGACAGACTTAGCTTCTGCAGAGGCAAACCCAGAATCCATGGCAGGAAGAGGCTTGGCTTCTGCTACAGGAGCAAACCCAGAATCCATAGCATGATGATGGTTGACTTCTGCTGCAGGGGCAAACTCTGCATCTGCTGCTGGTGCAAACTCAGAATCCATGGCATGGTGAGGTTTCGTATCTGCTGCTGGGGCAAATGCCAAATCCATTGCATGGTGAGATTTCGTATCTGCTGCTGGGGCAAACTCAGAATCCATGGCATGGTGAGAATCCACGGCATGGTGAGAATCCACATCTGCTGCTGGGGCAAATGCCAAATCCATTGCATGGTGAGATTCTGCATCTGCTGCTGGGGCAAATCCTGCATCTTCTGCTGGGGCAAACTCCAAATCCATAGGGTAATGGGATGTAGCATCTGCTGCTGGGGTGAAGCCAGTATCGGCCACTGGGGCAGATGCATCACTGACAGCATTAGGAGGCTTGGCCTCTGGTGCAGGAGCAAACCCAGCATCCAGAGCCTGAAGAGGGCTGGCTGCTGCTGCAGGTGAAAATCCAGCACCCAGATCTTGAGGAGGTTTGGTGTCTCCTGCAGGAACGGCCCCAGCTTTTTCTGCAGAAACAGAGCTGACATCCGAGGCAGGAACACACGCTGCATCTGCTACAGAAACACAGATCACAGAAATCAACCAAAAAATACAGACTGTAACTATCTGAAGTGTGGGTTTACGAACAGAGAAGATGGGGCTTTCGCTCCCTTTCTTCTTGTCTTTCAGCACCACTTGCTCCCCCCTCACACCACGGCACTCAAGTTGTACTGGTCTTTACGACACTCCTCAACGCACCCAAGTGCTTTTCATACTACAGCTTCATGTGCCTTGTTTTGTATCCTTGCCTACAGTGTCAGACATCCGTCTGCTCCTAACACACATCAGCCAGAAGATGCATCGTTTTGGTTTGAAACTACCCCATGCAACGTAGCTGGCAAGAGACCAGAGCTGCTGGATCTGCTGCGAGCGACACATCCCAACAGAACACGTCCAGGAACCACCATGAGGGGGTTTTCCTGTCTAGCAGGACACAGAAACTTCTGGTGTCACCTTTCTGAGCCCAACTGTGTACTCCAACAGCAGAAAAAGCCCTGAAACTTTCCAGAGCCACAGAAACTTTCCAGAGCCACACGCATTTCACTTTAAACACTGTTTATGCTGTTCACGGGGATGGTGCCGCAGCCTGAGCAGAAGCATTGGCACTCTTGACACACAAGACGCCGTCATCCAGTGAATCACCAACTGCCCTTTATTCTTTCATGCCCAACTTGGCCTCCTCCATTTTTTACATAACACCTACTAAACACAAGCTGTTAGATTCAGGCAACTGGCGATAGGACAAGAGGACACAGCCTCAAGCTTCACCAGGGGAGGGTCAGGTTGGACATTAGGAAGCATTTCTTCTCAGCAAGGGTCATTGGCCATTGGAAGGGGCTGCCCAGGGAGGTGGTGGAGTCACCATCTCTGGAGGGGTTTAAGCAAAGCCTGGACATGGCACTTAGTGCCCTGGTCTAGTTGCCATGGTGGTGTCAGGGCAATGGTTGGACTCGATGATCCCAGAGGGCTCTTCCAACCTCATTGACTCTGTGATTCAAAATAATGTTTGTCACTTACAGTACAATCAAACCTTTGGATCTAAATTCTTCATAAAATCCCCTTAAAGGAGGTTTTTTTCAGCCAGTTTTAATGTTTCAGCTGTCCAGAGGGAAGTTTTTACAAATTGTCAAAAGCCCCAAGCACTGGATTCCTCTTCTGCAGCTATTAATTCCAACAGCCCCCAGCACTACCCATACTCTGCGTAACGCAGCACCGTGACCTGACCAGCTCAGATATATTGCTGAGTAGATGCTTAAAAATAAATAATAATTTCTGCTGATTGTTTGAGTCACATCTAAAAATATCCTCCCCGAACAATGGAAAAGATATTAAATCTTAAATTAGATACTGAAACTGAAAAAGGAAAGAAATTAGAAAAATGGAGAACGTCCCTTTTCAAATAGCACTTCAGGATCCATTTAGATGAAACCAATATTCCAGTGAACCAAACCACTGTGTACTGGCCCTCCTTTGGTTTTGCTTTTTTTTTGAAGTGATATCATGATCCTCTCCAAAAGAAAATGTAAAGATTGTGATTTTACAGAAGAATAAGACAGTAAAGAAATAGATATTAAAAGTAGCATGGATGCTCCCTGGTGAATCATGGAAAGTACTGGAATAAAGCACGAAGAAACTAGACAAGACTGGTGCAAAATGTACCATGAGTTTGATGCTGTGTATGAGAGAGAGTTTAAAATGGAGAGTTTTTAAGGTATTTCTACATACCACCAGACTCGTGGTACAACCATGTTCTTGACACACCCTAACATTTCTCTGGAGCTCAAATTTTGAGAAATTAAAGAATCATTAAATCAGTTACTGGGCTGTGACACCAGTTGTTGAAAAGTCAAGTAGACTTGTTATTTCTCACCACCTTCATTCACAGAATCAACCAGGTTGGAGGAGCCCTCTGGGATCATCGAGTCCAACCATTGCCCTGACACCACCATGGCAACTAGCCCAGGGCACTAAGTGCCATGTCCAGGCTTTGCTTAAACCCCTCCAGAGATGGTGACTCCACCACCTCCCTGGGCAGCCCCTTCCAATGGCTAATGACCCTTGCTGAGAAGGAATGCTTCCTAATGGCCAACCTGACCCTCCCCTGGCCAAGCTTGAGGCTGTGTCCTCTTGTCCTGTCGCTGGTTGCCTGGGAGAAGAGACCGACCCCCCCCTCGCTACACCCTCCTTTCAGGTAGTTGTAGAGAGTGAGAAGGTCTCCCCTCAGCCTCCTTTTCTCCAGGCTAAACCCCCCCCGGTCCCTCAGCCGCTCCCCATCACACTTGTGCTCCAGACCCTTCCCCAGCCCCGTTGCCCTTCTCTGCACTCGCTCCAGCACCTCAAGGTCTTTCTTGTCGTGAGGGGCCCAAAACTGCACCCAGGATTCGAGGTGCGGCCTCACCAGTGCCGAGCACAGGGGGACGATCCCTGCCCTGGTCCTGCTGGCCACACTAGTGCTGGTACAAGCCAGGATGCTGGTGGCCTTCGTGGCCACCTGGGCACACTGCTGGCTCATGTTCAGCTGCCATCGACCAACATCCCCAGGTCCTTTTCCACCAGGCAGGTTTCCAGCCCCTCTCCCCCAGCCTGTAGCGGGGCGGGGGGTTGTTGTGGCCAAAGTGCAAGACCCGGCACTTGGCCTTGTTGAACTTCATACCACTGGTCTCGGCCCATTGATGCAGCCTGTCCAGATCCCTCTGCAGAGCAGTTCAGGTATCAAACCTTTAGCCACAACAGAATTTGCTAATACCTTGCTGTGTTTCCTTTGGAAGAGGCAATCCCATGCCTTTTTCCACCCTTACAGCTTGCTTATGAAGGGCCTAAACCCAGCACCAACCTTCAGATTGGGGCAGCTTTACCTGATGCCGCAGCCTTTGGTCCATGAGGAGCTTCAGCCTCTCCTGGGGACGCTGTTACTGCAGTAGGAACGAAACCAGGAGCCACTGCTGCAGGGCTTTCGGGCAAATTCCACTTTATTGCTTCAGTCGCTGCGGGGGGCACTGGGCACACAAAACAAAGTTTGATTAAGCACTCAGAAAGATCTTGGCAAACAGCTTTCTCTTCTGGAGGGGCCAGGATGTGAATCACCCTCTCAAGGTGCTGCTGGCAGCAGCAACCCTGATGAGGAAGCTCCCCCGTTTCAGCATCCCAGTCGGATCAGACCAGAACTGAACTGTTTTTTATTGCCAATTTTCAGGGAAGTCATTTGTGCAATACCGAGGAAAACACGTGTATCTTGAGAGAAGCAACTGCTGTGACAAAGTTTGGGGACGTTCAGTTACAAAGCACCCCAGTTCTATGCCGAGCCCTAAGTAGAGCCACCAGCTCCAGAAACACTTTCTGCCTAGGCCCCGTGTTAAACTACCCTCTTCTTTCATTAGCCATTGGAAGGGGCTGCCCAGGGAGGTGGTGGAGTCACCATCTCTGGAGGGGTTTAAGAAAAGCCTGGCCATGGCACTTAGTGCCCTGGTCTAGTTGCCATGGTGGTGTCAGGGCAATGGTTGGACTCGATGATCCCAGAGGGCTCTTCCAACCTGAGTGATCCTGGGATTCTTTGCTTGCTCACCAAAATTGGCAATAAAGATCCCATTATGGATCAAATATCGCAATATACATGCAACTGCAACGGAATTATGCCTCAGTGGAGCTTCCAACAATTTAACTGTAACCAGAATCTAGAGATAGCAGGGCTGGAGCCCCTCTGCTCTGGACACAGGCTGAGAGAGCTGGGGCTGTTCAGCCTGGAGAAGAGAAGGCTCCAGGGAGACCTTCTAGCACCTTCCAGTGCCTGAAGGGGCTACAGGAAAGCAGGAGAGGGGCTTTTGACAAGGGCATGGAGTGATGGGATGAGGGGGAACAGTTTTAAACTGGAAGAGGGGAGACTGAGATGAGATGTGAGGAAGAAATTGTTTGCTGTGAGGGTGGTGAGACCCTGGCCCAGGTTGCCCAGAGAAGCTGTGGCTGCCCCCTCCCTGGCAGTGTTCAAGGCCAGGTTGGATGGGGCTTGGAGCAACCTGGGCTGGTAGAAGGTGTCCCTGTCTGTGGCAGGGGGTTGGAACTGGATGGGCTTTAAGGTCCCTTCCAACCCAACCCAGTCTGTGATTCCATGATTGGACAGAACACACAGGTTTGTAACTAGAATTTAGTTTAAAATTCTCTTGATTGTGCATGAGCCAAAATTATGTTTGTTGGTGCCCTCAGCGGCACCGACCCCTCGAAGCAGTAAACACGAGTGCGCTGACACCACTCAACTCAGCAGATTTGACTCTCACTGTCTACAAAGACTAGAATCCTTCCCAGTAATAAAGTTCCAGTTTTACAGTTTCTTTTCAAGAGTAAATTTTATTCACCCTATTTATTATTTTAGTGTCCAGTAACACTTGACCACACATCCCAACTGGAAATTAAGGTACCTTCACTGCAATGGAGACGCACAGAACGGAGACTCAGTCTGGAATCCACCGAGCTTGCTACTGAACGTAGTGTTTTGCACACACGTCTGCTATCTTCATGTCCCAAACCCCATGAAAGGGCATGTGTTCAGGTGGTTAAAGCCCTGCTACAACACATGCCCCAAAAAGGGCATGACGCTAATATTTACTGACTTGGAACTGCATATATTAAATTTGTTACCCTCAATTAGAAGTAAACAGTCGATGTAAACGCAGGGTTCTCTCCACCCCTTACAGCACTAAACCACAAAATTTGTATTAAGTAACATCTCTCTAATCAATTTCTATCCTAAATTGATTTGAGAACCAGAAACAGCGTTTTTCTTGGTCAGGTCCCACTTCACTCCATTGGTGCCTTTTGTTCAGGCAGACAAGAAGAGCAGCTCTGCTTCTGCTGTTCAGAAACTCTCTCTAGACATTTCCTGCAGATCAAGTCAAGACTATTTTTACCTGGTGGCTCAACAAAGTAAGAGGCATCTGGTCCCTTCACGTCATGCTGAGCTCCCACCCAGTGTTCTTCAGGCACTAGGGAAAACAAACACACTTAGTCCTGACACTGACACCACCACTGCTTTGATTTTCCAGTTGAAGGTATTGACTCTGCTGGTTTGTGAGTTCATTCTCAGGTAACTTTTCAGTTCCCTTTAAGAACGGTACCAGAACATCATGTTCTTCTGTGATTAGTCCTACTGAAAGCTTGCATCAGAGTTATAACCAGCGCTGACCCCAGGACCAACAGAGCAAGTTCTTTGCTCAATTTTTCTGTCTCTAGGTGGCCCTGCTTGAGCAGGGGGGTGGGACGAGATGAACGTCCCAGGTCCCTTCCAACCTGAACCATTCCGTGATCTCCAACATCTTCAGAACATCCACACTGAACCAAGAACTGTCATTGCCAACAGGGTACTTTCTAGTCTTGTCTCCTTTTATATATCAACTCCCCCACCAAGATTCTTCAGGACTAGGAAACCAAGATTTTCCAGCTGCATGCCCCTCAAACCCAGCCAGCAAGACAGACTGTAACAACAAAACATGTTTCTTACCTGCTTTGTCTTGCAGGAATTCTGCTGTTGAATCCAGGCCAATGAAGGCTGATGGGTCTAGAGCCTCTGCAGGAGGATACAGGGGCCCAAAGAAAGGTTGTTCAGGTACCATCATAGATCCATGTGGTGCTAAAGAAATAAAAGGTCATTTGTTAATCACTATGAAAGTCAACAGAGAAAACATCACAATCTGCCCATCAGGGACAAACACCGAGGAGGAACTCACCATGGATGTCTCTGGAAGCATCAACATGGTCCGTGAACAGCGGCACATTCTTCATGTCAGTAGGAAACGATAAATCAGGCAGATTCTCCCCTCTGTGCATGCTGAAGGGGTCTGGCAGGAGACAAGAACAAGGCCAGTGTCACCACACAGGGGGAAGACATGATGCAGAGGATGATTATTTAACCAACAAGATGAAGATGCACCTGACACCACCACCAGACTTTCCAGGGAAAAGCTGCTTTCAAGTTTATTTACCAGAGGCAGATACCTCCTTAATTCGAATTTATGCCCGATAGTAAAGCACGGTTGCTCAGGCTGCTTCCTAAGGAAAGTTGAGATTATGACTGTGCATGGAGAACCCGTCTTCTCCTCTCGAGGAGGAAGCCTCTGTCTCTGCCCTGATGGCCACACATAGCTAACCAGAGCCAGGAGCACCGGCCGAGCTCCAGAGCAGTTAACTCACCAGCAGACCAAGGACAGCCTGTGTAAGCTACAAGCTCTCCTCCCCAAGAACAGCAGACCAGTACAGACTGACTGGTGGGCTAGTATTTTAACCCAGTCACCAGCCAGAGAGCAAAATAACACATTTCCCAGTGTCGCAGGCAGATGAGCAGCCTTCGCCCTGAGCTCCAGACCAGATGCGCTCGGGAGGCTGTCATGATCTTTAGTCCATGTTTGCAACTTGTCTGGTATCAGCTTTGGTTGGTCTAACGTGCATTAGCTTTGTTCTGCTTTTGGTCCATGTTTTAAGTGGATCTATCACAGAATCACAGAATCAATGAGGTTGGAAGAGCCCTCTGGGATCATCGAGTCCAACCATTGCCCTGACACCACCATGGCAACTAGACCAGGGCACTAAGTGCCATGGCCAGGCTTTGCTTAAACCCCTCCAGAGATGGGGACTCCACCACCTCCCTGGGCAGCCCCTTCCAATGCCTAATGACCCTTGCTCAGAAGAAATGCTTCCTCATGTCCAACCTGACCCTCCCCTGGCCAAGCTTGAGGCTGTGTCCTCTTGTCCTAGCGCTGGTTGCCTGGGAGAAGAGGCCGACTCCCACTGCGCTACAACCTCCCTTCAGGTAGAACCACGCTGGGCTTTGTCAGATGGATTATTTAACTGAAATGCCATGAGTCAGAGAGCAGAGAGGTGCCCTCACTGACAGAACAAAATGAAGAAAAGATGACCCTGCCGTGAGTTAGTCACAGTACAGTAAGGGTATGAGGAAGGAAACGTGGCATTCCTCTCTCAAACAAATTATCCTGCAGTTCACAAACCCCTGGATGTGTTTGATGACCAACGGCTCCTACCACATCTCGCTGCCTTGTGCCAGATGTACATGGCGCTTCTCTCCAGACAGGCACAGCGGAGCAACGAGAGGTTTCGACTCAAGTGGCCTCTTGCAGACAAGTGACATTTCTCACAACTATCTCACACGTCGCATTACCCATGAGCTGCAGGACTCTCTGTTCCCAAAATGGCTGTCACACCCCGACTGTCAGACACCACACAGATTTCTTCCCGTTAAGCACAATTAAAAGGGGTTCAATCGACGGCTGATATTAATTTTTATGTCAGCCAAACTTCAAATGTTCTCATGCCCATGGTGCTCCAAGGTGTCCAGAGCAGGTGAGCTGCATGAATTCTTCCATAAATCTATCAGAATATTTGAGATGCCAAGACAATGTCTTGCTTCAGAGCAAACTGTAGAAAATCGTCATTTCAAGCTGTTTAAAACAGTATTACCCAGACTAAAGAACTGCCTTTTTTCCAATTTAATAAAACGCCAAAACCAAATCATAGAATCACAGACTGGGTTGGGTGGGAAGGGACCTCAAAGCCCATCCAGTTCCAACCCCCTGCCATGGGCAGGGACACCTTCCACCAGACCAGGTTGCTCCAAGCCCCATCCAACCTGGCCTTGAACACTGCCAGGGAGGGGGCAGCCACAGCTGCTCTGGGCAACCTGGGCCAGGCTCTCACCACCCTCACAGCAAACAATTTCTTCCTCAGATCTCATCTCAATCTCCCCTCTGTCACTTTAAAACCCTTCCCCCTCGTCCCATCACTCCATGCCCTTGTCAAAAGCCCGTCTCCTGCTTTTCTGTAGCCCCTTCAGGCACTGGAAGGTGCTAGAAGGTCTCCCCAGAGCCTTCTCTTCTCCAGGCTGAACAGCCCCAGCTCTCTCAGCCTGTCTCCAGAGCAGAGGGGCTCCAGCCCTCGGAGCATCTTCGTGGCCTCCTCTGGACTTGTTCCAACAAGTCCAACTCGATCCAAAGAGATTCTTAACATATTACGAAGCCAGACAAATGTTAAGAACCTGAGAGTATTGTTTCTAGACAGCTGGAGGTAAGATCGACAAAACGTTTATGGAAGTTTCTTTTCAGCTCACTCCCACAGACACTCGTACCCTTCGCTGTTCAGAGACATGGCTCCAATTTGCCAATGACTGTGGACTAATAAAACTGTAATTATTGAGGCCAAAAGAACACTGGGTGATGGGCTAGGTATGTAAATTGCTCCTCATCAGCAAGTTCGTCATCTGGCTATTGAGCATAACCACATCCACATCCCATTCTTTCATCTAACAAAGCAACGGGAGGGAAAAACCTCACAACTGGGCTTGAGAAACTAGTGGCTGTTTTTTTCCAGCTCTTCCATGAATCATTTCTTACCCTTGTAACAATAAATAACTTCTTCACAGAATCTCCTAGTAAAGATGAGACTCAGCTAGCAAGAAAATAATTTAGTAAGCAGGTCTACAGCGCTCAAAAATATATAACAAAAAGTTTCATCCTGTTTCAGCCAGTATCTTCCCCAGGTTTCTTGTCTGTCACAGTCTGGGCAGCACGTACATTTCTGATACCCTCAAGAGCAAGTAATTTCCCATAAGCTTTCTCAAAAAGAAATGGGTGAAAGTTGTTGGGTGAAAGGGTATCTTCTTGCAGGGACAAGTTCGACAAGGTTCATCTAATTTTCAAGAGTCAGCAGCTCCACAGGCTGCCTCTGGAGCAGCCCGACCCGCATTGCAGACACAGCTACGTGACAGCTGGGACCGGCGTTTCTGAGAGCCAGGGAGGACAGTTCTGGTGAGGTTTGCACCGCGAGCCACAGTACTTGAGAGCGGTGAAACTGTGGGAGTCAACCAAAACCTGCTATCGCCATGGGAGCCAAGCCAGGGTGAAATCTGCCCACCCACACCCTGCGTACTCCAACACACCGGACTAGCAACTCCGTTTTTAACCAGGTAGACTGTGCTCGAGGGCAAGTTAGGGGCCTGATGTGCTACGTTAACTCTGGTGTCAAGATGTTATGCATTTTAGGAAAAGAGCAACACATCCTAAAGGAGAGGAGGGGGCCAGACTCTTCTCAGTGGTGCCCAGCGACAGGACAAGGGGCAACGGGCACAAGCTGAAACAAGGGAAGTTCCACCTGAATATGAGGAGGAACTTCTTTGGTGTGAGGGTGCCAGAGCCCTGGCACAGGCTGCCCAGGGAGGGGGGGAGTCTCCTTCTCTGGAGATATTCAAACCCGCCTGGACTGACCCTGTGCAACGTGCTCTGGGTGACCCTGCTTGGGCAGGGGTTGGGCTGGGTGATCTCCAGAGGTCCCTTCCAACCCTTAACCATCCTGTGATTCTGTGAAGAGGGTCCTGAGCGCAAGGCAGGAGAATAAAACCAGCCTTAGGGACAGAGGCTAGGGCTGTGCCATGTTACACAACCGAGAAAAGGTACTGCAGTCATACCAGCCATCTCCATGGGTTGGAATACGGGCTGCGACTCAAAGCACAGGTCTCTGTCATCCATCGTCCAGGAGTCATTGTGAGCGACAAAGTCTTTGTAAGCCAGCTTTTCATCCATGATTTCTCCTGGGAATACTGAAATTAGAGAAGAAAACGACACAGTCAAAAGTGCAACATGAAGCTAAAATATTTCAAATAGATCGTTGCATGATATGACATTCAGAGGGCAACAGATAACATCAACTGTAAGCCAAGCCAGAGACCATGAATATTCATTTTTAACTGCTTTGATCCAACTCTTCAAACATAAGAAACAGAATAATGGGAATTTCTGCATTTGATACACACGTAAGAGCGAGAGCGGACTCACACGTCACTGTCCTGATTTCAAACGTTGGACAATTCACATCATCTTTAGGGAGATTTTTCATTAACAGAAGAGCTGGAACAACCCCGAGAGCCCGAACTCGCGAGGCTGAGCAAAGCTTTCAAGTCTGTCAGCACAGAATCGCTGAAGACAACTTGCTCAGCAGGTCACAGCGGGGAGGAGGGGAAACCAAAGCCCTTCACTCTCCTGCCCAGGCATCGACTTGTGTGCACCAAATCTGACCGTATTTACAGAAATAATAGTACCACCGCAGACACACAGGCCCCACGGGATGGTTTTCCTCTCTGTTTCACTAGGACGACAAACTCCAAATCATTTAAGTGAATAACTTTTCCCTGAATACCTCAAAAGCCTTTATTTGTATATCTTCATACATCACGCTTCAGCTTAATCTTCCCCCAGTTCACAATAAAGACAGTTCCCTGAACACATCAACACATCAAAGCCTGATGGGTTATATCTGACTAAGGAAAATGTTAATCCTTTTTGCTGGCCCATGTTAAAAACAACTGCACTGAGACTAACAGCCTCCAGCACTCTGAGATGTTACAGACTCAAGTATTCTGCTACCGAAGCCTTGGTGGGCACCTTTCACAGCCTATAAATGCCCCACAGAAAAAAGCATGGAAATAAAGAAGTTAGACTACACAGAACTATTTAAATAAGGTTTGTCATGAGGAGTATTGAAAATATGCAGATCAGCCTCTTCCTGAAGTCCTTACAAGCAGTTGGAAGATGTTTAGAAAAGCAAAGCAAGAAAGCTCAGCTGTGAACTGAGACACCCTCCAGCAGCAGCACTAAGACACGCCGTGGGCCCTCCTCTTCCTCACCTTCTGTGCCTGGTTTAGTTTATTTGTTAATAACGTCTCCACTTTGCTCCAGCCAATTCACTTCTCCCAGTGTAGCACCTTGGGATGAACTAGTGGATAAGCAAGAGCCTGTAGCACCCCTGCTGGTGGCACCAGCGTTTGAAGTTGGGTGTCCCACAAGAAACAACCGAAGTGACACGCTGGAAACGTGCTTTTTTTCCTACTGAAATTCAAAATACAGAGAACGCTGCCTACAAGACGCGGGTTGGGCACTGACACACCATGACAGCATAGAATCACAGACTGGTTTGGGTTGGGAGGGACCTTAAAGCCCATCCAGTTCCAACCCCCTGCCACGGGCAGGGACACCTTCCACCAGACCAGGTTGCTCCCAGCCCCATCCAACCTGGCCTTGAACACTGCCAGGGAGGGGGCAGCCACAGCTTCTCTGGGCAACCTGGGCCAGGCTCTCACCACCCTCACAGCAAACAGTTTCTTCCTCACATCTCATCTCAATCTCCCCTCTTCCAGTTTAAAACCGTTCCCCCTCGTCCTGTTACTCCATGCCCTTGTCAAAAGTCCCTCTCTTGCTTTCCTGTAGCCCCTTCAGGCACTGGAAGGTGCTAGAAGGTCTCCCCGGAGCCTTCTCTTCTCCAGGCTGAACAGCCCCAGCTCTCTCAGCCTGTCTCCAGAGCAGAGGGGCTCCAGCCCTCGGAGCATCTGAACGTGGGCACTAACTATGGGAAACGATATTATGCCCTAACAGAAGACCACAACTGTAGAAAAGTTCCTATTCAGATTCTGATCCAACAAAACAAATAAAATACATTTATTTTTTACCCTTATGTGCACTCCGAGGGCCAGAGAATGGGAATTCAAAGTATAATTCTAGTAAACACAAGATCTTCCACTACTTCACTTCTGTGTAAACACCACCAAGAGAAAGCGCTGAAGAACTGCTTGGGAATAAATTAAATTTCTGATCATCAGCCGAGTTATTCCCACCTCGCATCCTACAACCCCGCAGATGCTCCAAGCATCCTAAAGCAGTGCTGATCTGGCAAGCGGACGCTGCTTTTCTGCCAGTGCCTTTTAGCTATTCTTGTGCTAAATGACTGCATTTGACATGGTTGACTTCAGCACAGAGGATGCAGCAGCTTCCCGGGCCAAGCTTTACAACAGCTCTGCTTCCCCTCTGCGAGGGACGAGGTGTAACTACGTGCAGGCAGGAAGGGTGACACGGCGTGAGGTTTAACAAGGACAAGAGCCAGGTCTTACACTTGGGCCACAACAACCCCCTGCAGCGCTACAGGCTGGGGGAAGAGTGGCTAGAAAGAGCCCTGGGGGTGCTGATGGACATGGGCCAGCAGTGTGCCCAGGTGGCCAAGATGGCCAATGGCATCCTGGCCTCTGTTAGGACTAGTGTAGCCAGCCGGTCTGGGGAAGGGATCGTCCCTCTGTACTGGGCACTGGTGAGGCCGCACCTTGAATCCTGTGTCCAGTTGTGGGCCCCGCACTTCAAGAGAGATGTTGAGGTGTTGGAGCAAGTCCAGAGGAGGGCGACCAAGCTGGGGAAGGGTCTGGAGGGTCTGACCTGCGAGGAACGGCTGAGGGAGCTGGGGGTGTTTAGCCTGGAGAAGAGGAGGCTCAGAGGTGACCTTAGTGCAGTCTACAACTACCTGAAGGGAGGTTGGAGAGCAGTGGGAGTCGGCCTCTTCTCCCAGGCAACCAGCGATAGGACAAGAGGACACAGCCTCAAGCTTGGCCAGGGGAGGGTCAGGTTGGACATTAGGAAGCATTTCTTCTCAGCAAGGGTCATTAGCCGTTGGAAGGGGCTGCCCAGGGAGGTGGTGGAGTCACCATCTCTGGAGGGGTTTAAGACAAGACTGGACATGGTACTTAGTGCCCTGGTCTAGTTGCCATGGTGGTGTCAGGGCAATGGTTGGCCTTGATGATCCCAGAGGCTCTTCCAACCTCATTGATTCTGTGATTCTGTGAAGGCAATAACCCCTCATGCTCAGCAGAAACATCAGCCTCAGCAACACTGGCTGATCCAGGAGTCCAAGGGTAGCTTAAAGGCCAACAATTTAAGCAAGAAATAGTTTATTAAGATAGACGATGATCCTTTAGATTTGCAAAGTACTTTGAGGATAAAGTGCCACTACATGTGTCAAGAGACGTTATTATTTGCGATTATTTGTGGTGCAGAATAGCAAGGGAGTTAATTATCTTCTATTGTAAATTGTTCCGGACAGGAGCCTGTCATTCATTTGTCTATAAAACTTCATTTAAAGCAAAAAAAACAGGAGACTGTAAATGTCCTTGTCAGTGTGAGGAAGAGGCCTGGGAGCAGTTAAGAAAATTGGATGTGAACTTTCTCAAAGATGACTTGAACTGATTTTGGGATTGGACTCACGCTAAGTCTGATCAGCTGCAGAGCACACACCCATTGAACTCGAAATCACAGAACCACAGAATCAATGAGGTTGGAAGAGCCCTCTGGGATCATCGAGTCCAACCATTGCCCTGACACCACCATGGCAACTAGACCAGGGCACTAAGTGCCATGGCCAGGCTTTGCTTAAACCCCTCCAGAGATGGGGACTCCACCACCTCCCTGGGCAGCCCCTTCCAATGGCTAATGACCCTTGCTGAGAAGAAATGCTTCCTAATGGCCAACCTGAACCTCCCCTGGCCAAGCTTGAGGCTGTGTCCTCTTGTCCTATCGCTGGTTGCCTGGGAGAAGAGGCCGACTCCCACTGCGCTACAACCTCCCTTCAGGTAGTTGTAGACTGCACTAAGGTCACCTCTGAGCCTCCTCTTCTCCAGGCTAAACACCCCCAGCTCCCTCAGCCGTTCCTCGCAGGTCAGACCCTCCAGACCCTTCCCCAGCTTGGTCGCCCTCCTCTGGACTCGCTCCAACACCTCAACATCTCTCTTGAAGTGCGGGGCCCAGAACTGGACACAAGATTCAAGGTGCGGCCTCACCAGTGCCGAGTACAGCGGGACGATGAAATGTTTTAACTAAACCTGTCAGCACTAGAGTACAAATACACATTGGTGTATCGCTACTATTAATTGATCTCACAGGGGAAGAATGTAAAATTAGGGTCACAATAGAATGGTAAATGGTTTGGGTTGGAAGGGACCTTAAAGATCACCTAGTTCCAACCCCCCTGCCATGGGTTTACCATTAGGTAAACCAGAAGTAAAACCTCCACTTTTTTTTTTTAAGTAGACAGGTTGCATTCGTGCCTTTTGTTAAAGAGGAGAGGAACCTCCCTCAACCACACACCTTGCTGGAAAAGGAACGAGCAGGACAGCAGACAGAAAGAAGTATCGAGGGAAACATTCACATGAGACATCAGATGAAATGAAGCTCCTGGAACAGTTTAACAGAACTCTATGGGTATTTGCAAACCCTTCGTTCAGGCAAAAGCCCCAAAAGCCAGATGAAAGATGATTCAAAAGCAGTTGTGAATTGCCTCTGCCAAATCATGAGGAAGACAAACCACAGACTTGCATCTTTTTCATACAACATTTTCCTAACAGATGCTAATTAAAAAAAACCAAACCAAAACCACCTCTGCTTTGCAGCAGGAAAAGGGATGGAAGGAGGAACGCAGCCAGCAGCGGGCACAAGGCTGCCGAGACCAGAGTGGAGTTTGCTCCCCACACCAGCCACGTGCCTCTGCCCCACTCATGTCACTGTGCGGGTGCCGGTGACAACACAAGTGGAGAACAAAGACTGCTGCATCAAAACAAGCGTTAGCAAAACCTCCCTTGCTATTCCCAAAGGGGTTTGCAACATCACTTGCCACACAGCTCTGAAGTGGAGACTTCCAGCTTGTCTGTCACCCTCACCCCATCCCAATATTCAGTTCCTCCTTCTTCAAGCAAGCTTGGTGGAACGTAAGAAACATGATCCCAGTCCCAAGGACTGTAGAAAAGAGGATTTTTCAGTTCCAAACCCAGTTCTGCAGACCCTCCTAAAACACACAGTCTGCACGTGATCTACAAATAAAAGACATAAGGAAACAGAAACGACCAGCCAAACTCTTACAACGATCAACCCTGAAAGTGCCTACTAATATGGATCATCAACAGATCATAGAATCACAGAATCACAGACTGGTTTGGGTTGGAAGGGACCTTAAAGCCCATCTAGTTCCAACCCCCTGCCACGGGCAGGGACACCTTCCACCAGACCACGTTGCTCCAAGCCCCATCCAGCCTGGCCTTGAACACTGCCAGGGAGGGGGCAGCCACAGCTTCTCTGGGCAACCTGGGCCAGGCTCTCACCACCCTCACACCAAACAATTTCTTCCTCAGATCTCATCTCAGTCTCCCCTCTCTCAGTTTAAAACTGTTCCCCCTCGTCCCATCACTCCATGCCCTTGTCAAAAGCCCCTCTCCAGCTTTCCTGTACTCAACACAAAATGTACATTTATCAGACCCCACAAACCTGTAGATTTTAGCCAGTATTAAAGCTTGCTGATAGTTGAAAATCCAGTTACAACTGTTGATCATATAAAGCAGTGTAGGATTACAGCTTCCAAAGTCTCGCTTAAAGAAAAAAATACCATTAACAACATACTTCCAAAGCCAACTTGCTTCTGAAAGTACAAACATGGATCCCATGCGAGCAGCACCTTCCCTGAACCGATCCCACGGCAGGTTCCGGAGAAAGAGCGCAAACCATTTACAGGGCTGCTGACAGCGTGGGTTGGTTGGGTTGATCATCTGCTCTGCAGAGATCAGCGCGGTCACACAAGCCAATTCAGAAGCTAATCCACCCAGAACAGCACATCTGGCAACCTGCAACATGGACGCCCCCAACACGGGCAGCCCGCTGCGCTCTGGCCTGCGGGAGGAAAAAAACCCTCTGCCCACGATCATGCAGGACAGCAAGTAGGGAACCTCCAGCAAGGAGCACTCCTAGTAGAGCATCACCATGAAAAGCCTTTCTGCTGTAGGAGATGCTGAACTTGACAGGTCACTGAGCAGATCTCTGGCTAAAGGTTAAGGATCACAGAATCACAGCCTGGTTGGGGTTGGAAGGGACCTCTGGAGATCATCCAGCCCAACCCCTGCCCAAGCAGGGTCACCCACAACACGTCGCACAGGGTCGTGTCCAGACGGGTTTGAATATCTCCAGAGAAGGAGACTCCCCCCTCCCTGGGCAGCCTGTGCCAGGGCTCTGGCACCCTCACACCAAAGAAGTTCCTCCTCATATTCACATGGAACTTCCCGTGTTTCAGCTTGTGCCCGTTGCCCCTCGTCCTGTCGCTGGGCACCACTGAGAAGAGTCTGGCCCCATCCCCTTGACACCCCCCTGAGGTATCTGTGAGCATTGATAAGATCCCCCCTCAGTCTGCTCTTCTCCAGCTGAACAGCCCCAGCTCCCTCAGCTTCTCCTCGCAGCAGAGATGCTCCAGCCCTCTGACCATCTCCGTACCCCTCCGCTGGACTCTCCCCAGTAGTTCCTTAAAGTATCTTCAAAGTGACTGAATCTGCAGCCATGACATGTCCCTGCCAGCACCAGGCCAAGCAGAGCAAGAGAAGCTGAAGAGCTTCACTCCTATAGCTGATGGCAAAGCTCATCTGCCCATGTCACTGCACTGGTTCGGTTCCTTACATGGATGCCATGTTTGCCTTGCTGAAATCACCACCCAAGACCAACAGTTATACACGTCAACTTCTGCTTCCCATCATGTGGATTCATGAGATATTTGCCTGCATGTCCTGCATGTCACCATCTCTGGAGGTGTTTAAGCAAAGCCTGGACATGGCACTTAGTGCCCTGGTCTAGTTGCCATGGTGGTGTCAGGGCAATGGTTGGACTCGATGATCCCAGAGGGCTCTTCCAACCTCAATGATTCTGTAAATTCTGTAAATTCCTCTCTGATTTTTTTTTAGGCACACACACAGAGGTACTACCTTCAATACACTAACCAACGGTATCATACAGGATGGGATGACGTGTGGAACAGCAGGTAAAAACCCCTACAGGCAGCCAAGACGTTCTGGGTTCTCCTTCCCTTGCTTGGGACACGGATGCATCACGTAGGGTAAAGGATGCAGAAGCCTCACCGTAAAGGTTACACAAGGACCTCTCCAAAGGTGCTCGGTGCCCCCTTTCTGCACATGGGCTTCAGAGTAAACGGGAAGTCCATCACAGGAAGATCTTCTCAATATTTTATTATCAGTGTCATTATTTTGTAAAATAGAATATTGTCTAGTTCAGTTCAGAGTGAGGAGCCTTAAACTCACCGTAAATGAGTATTACAGACAAGCTTCACTAATATCCAAATTCCAAGGGATAAACACAGACAAACAACTACGTGGAAAAGGCTCTAGACCAGCCTACCAAAGAAGTTCACACATTTTTATCCCAGAGGATAAAACCTCAAGATTAAAATACACAAAGCTGGCACCCTTGATGCAGAAGAATTCATCCAGACCAGAACCATCAAACTCGTTACTTTCTGCCCAGTGACTTCCCTCCTGTCAAACTCAAATACAGGCAACTCTATTTCAATTTTTTATTTTTTAAATAAAAATCTGAGGGAAATTGAACACTGGACAGGTTGTCCAGAGGGGTTGTGGAGTCTCCATCCTTGGAGATAACTCAAAACCCAGTTGGACAGAGCCCGAGCAGCCTCCTCTGGTTTCCCTGCTTTGAGCAAGGGGGTTGGACTCAAGATGTCAGAGGTCCCTTCCAGCCTCCAAAGCCTTCGCAGGCCCTTCAGATGCTGCTTTTGGAGAAAAAGCCTCCTCTCCTTGCAGAGGATAAAGGTTTAACTACCAGGAGCCAGTGCTGAAACCAAATCTGGCTGAGATTACTCAAAATACTTTAATTTGCTGCAATGAGAAGGAAATTAAAATCCACCATTGAGTCAGATGGGAAGAAGATCAGGAATGTATTACAGGTCCTCAAGAGGCCACAGGGCATTTCAGATGGTGCTGACAACTCAAGAAACATCTCACTGCTTTCCTTCTGCAATCTCATGCTGTTATGTAAACCGGAGTGCTAAAAAAACTCAGTGACTGTCAGAACCAGCGTCTCCTCACTGAAAAGACGCAAAGTCAGTAACTCTAAAGTTCAACACAAGGTTCACATTTTGCCTTCAAAAAAAAAAATGTACAAGGGATTAAAAAAAAATACACAATTGTTACAGTTTATTGTACAGCTTTTTTCCCTTACTTATTACAGAATCACAGAATCAATGAGGTTGGAAGAGCCCTCTGGGCTCATCGAGTCCAACCATTGCCCTGACACCACCATGGCAACTAGACCAGGGCACTAAGTGCCATGGCCAGGCTTTTCTTAAACCCCTCCAGAGATGGTGACTCCACCACCTCCCTGGGCAGCCCCTTCCAATGGCTAATGACCCTTGCTGAGAAGAAATGCTTCCTCATGTCCAACCTGACCCTCCCCTGGCCAAGCTTGAGGCTGTGTCCTCTTGTCCTAGCGCTGGTTGCCTGGGAGAAGAGGCCGACTCCCACTGCGCTACAACCTCCCTTCAGGTAGTTGTAGACTGCACTAAGGTCACCTCTGAGCCTCCTCTTCTCCAGGCTAAACACCCCCAGCTCCCTCAGCCGTTCCTCAGAGGTCAGACCCTCCAGACCCTTCACCACCTTGGTCGCCCTCCTCTGGACTCGCTCCAACACCTCAACATTTTTCTTCCTAAAGAGACGTTTCTCCAGCCATAATTGCTTTGTGATAGATTGAAAGCAAGAACCAGAGCTGCACAGAAAGCACACCTCCCACCCTCAGCTCTAATTGCTCTACAAGCAATGTTTGTTCTCATGCTCCTGCTTCCCGTTGGGAATGTCAGATGCTCAGGAAGTGAGTAATTTGTTATCACATCTCCGATGTTATTGGAAAAGTCTTGCAGATGGCTGACAAGGCTCCGGACTGCAAGGCAGGACAGCTTCCACCAGATACTCTCTTTAGATTCCTCCATCTAGAACCGCACTCGATCGACTCTACAATTTTTAATAATGAAGGCACTCGAAGTCCTATTGTTATTCAGCCTGGAGAAGAGAAGGCTCCGGGGAGACCTTCTAGCACCTTCCAGTGCCTGAAGGGGCTACAGGAAAGCAGGAGAGGGGCTTTTGACAAGGGCATGGAGTGACAGGATGAGGGGGAACGGTTTTAAACTGACAGAGGGGAGATTGAGATGAGATCTGAGGAAGAAATTCTTTGCTGTGAGGGTGGTGAGCCCCTGGCCCAGGTTGCCCAGAGCAGCTGTGGCTGCCCCCTCCCTGGCAGTGTTCAAGGGCAGGTTGGATGGGGCTGGGAGCAACCTGGTCTGGTAGAAGGTGTCCCTGCCCGTGGCAGGGGGTTGGAACTGGATGGGCTTTAAGGTCCCTTCCCACCCAAACCATTCTCTGGTTCTATGACTTCTCTTACCCATGAAGCGTTACTCTGAGCAGGTCTCTGTTTGGTGAACTAAGAGAAGGACACTTGTGTTTTCTGCAGGACGATGGGGATTCCAGGAATGCTGCCTGTGTCATCAGGCGTTTTAAAACCAGGCACTTGAGGTATGGTTGAATGTTTTTACTTTTTGCTGTTCTTGAGCTTTTTGTTTGGTTTTTCTTAACTGCTATTTTGGAGAGCCAAGTGATACAACTAAGCCAGTTCTACTGTTTCACTTGGGGTTCCTTCCTCAAGCCGAGGGCCTTCTGCATATCCTTAGTAGTGAATATTTCAACCCACAGCCATGCAAAAAAACCCACAAACCTGTTCAACCAGCCTAACACAAGATGCAGACAACATAAAAGAACATCTCTAGGTATAGAAACCCCAAAGCAATAACACCAAGACTGAGTCTGCTAAATCACTGTCCCATCCCCTGGCCCTGGATCCAGCCTCATTATTGAGGAGAACATACAAGAAGGTAGCTGAACATCTTGACACACTTGCCACGAGCCAGTGACACTGCAGTTTGCAGCAGCGAGTTGTGACCCAGAGCGCTGTCATCCCTTGTTCCAAGCAGGGAAAAGCTATTTCCCCTGAAAGGGCCGTTACCAAATTTAAACAGCTTTAGACTGGTTCAGGGAACGCTGCAGCTAAACACATGATTAGAACTTCTTCCAGCGGGGCAGGGGGAGAGGCTGGAGCAGCATCTCAGACGTGGCAGTGGCACATTTTGAGAAGACTGACCGTGCTCCAGATTAAACCAGGGTCAGAAACTCCGCAGCACTTCACAGAATCCCAGAATCAATGAGGTTGGAAGAGCCCTCTGGGATCATCGAGTCCAACCGTTGCCCTGACACCACCATGGCAACTAGACCAGGGCACTAAGTGCCATGGCCAGGCTTTTCTTAAACCCCTCCAGAGATGGGGACTCCACCACCTCCCTGGGCAGCCCCTTCCAATGCCTAATGACCCTTGCTCAGAAGAAATGCTTCCTAATGTCCAACCTGACCCTCCCCTGGCCAAGCTTGAGGCTGTGTCCTCTTGTCCTATTGCTGGTTGCCAGGGAGAAGAGGCCGACTCCCACTCCACTATACCCTCCCTTCAGGTAAGGTCACCTCTGAGCCTCCTCTTCTCCAGGCTAAACACCCCCAGCTCCCTCAGCCGTTCCTCGCAGGTCAGACCCTCCAGACCCTTCACCAGCTTGGTCGCCCTCCTCTGGACTCGCTCCAACACCTCAACATCTTTCTTGAAGTGCGGGGCCCAGAAATGGACACAAGATTCAAGGTGTGGCCTCACCAGGGCCGAGTACAGAGGGACTTCAGAACAGAAGCCTTCAAGAAGAGCAGAAGCAGCAGCAAGGAATCAGCATAAGGATTCGTTCAGCAAAGGTCAGTGCTGAGCTTGATGCTCAAGCCCTTCGAACATGGGTACATGAAGGCGTGAAATGCCACCCTGGAGGGGTGGAAGGGCTTTGGTTTTCAAGGGAGACAGGTTTGGGGTCCTTTTCCTCCAGGGCAATTGAAGCAGTCTCCTGAACAGGGACATGGGTGTCCCCTAAACCTCTGAGGATGTGGGTGGGGAAGGATGAGAAAACATTACGCAAGAGACACCCCAGACCCAAACGTGCAACCCAGAAGTTTGGAGAATGAGCAGGATCTACAGATGCTGTGCACAAACAGCTGGTAACGTGTGAGCCCTCACCTTGGGACGTTTGCTGCCAGGTACCTCTCCGGTACATGGTGACTCCATGGAGCTGAGGACCAGAGGACCCCTCAGCAGCATGAGGTCCAGGAAGAACCATGATGTGGCTGACACGACAAGCTGGTCCCTGTGACATGTTGTAGGGAACCCCGGGCTGCAGCCTGGAATGAGGCCGACAGCTAAAGAGGGTTCAGGACACCATCAACACAGAAAAGCAGGTAAGACACGAGCTTCTGCCATTCTGCAAGTAGGACTGGGGCTTTCAAAGCACAGTGCTGCCCACCCCCAGGAGATCCAAGATCCAGAGAGTGGACTTAAGAAAAAAAATGGCTGAGAGATAAAAAGCCAGTAAAATTCTTTAAGAAAATATCCCCTACAGACCATCTGATGATGATTTGGTAACTCATGCTGGGGAACTCCAACCTTCTTTAAGCTTTATCCTTCTGCACTGAGACCAGATCACATTTATCCAAACTATCATGAAAAACAAGCCTGCAAATTTCTCTTCAGCTACACACAAAGTGCTTCTTTATGTTTAAGATCATAAGGTAGCACAGGATTTCTTCTCATTCCATGCCCCTACCAGACAGACTAACCAATTCCTGTTCTCTTCATGAAAAAAGCTTTACATTTGAGATGTCTTTTCATGGGTCGGTTAAACATCACGCATCCCCCATGTCCCCAGATTGTCTTCCATTTGCCTGCTCGACAGACACTGGGCAGAGCTACCCAGCCAAGTCATCATCGAAAGCAACTGGAGCAGAATAACTGCCTCTACCTCCTCACTCCTGCAAGGACACGGCCGCTGCGCTTCTGTGCTGAGCCGCGTTGCAGTTGTGATCTGTTACAACGCCCAAGTTTTCTCCTGACAACCTCCAAGTGCTTTTCTGGTGAATTCTTTCTTCAAATGTAATCAGGGCCACAGAAGAAAACAAAACTAAGTAAATGCACTCACGGTCCCTATGGAACGGTCATGATATCCCAGTGTGTTCTTTTGAAAGTCAATATTTACAAAGAGAAGCACGTGCAAGAAGAAGGTCCACCACCATATGTGAAGTGTCCAGTCAACTACTTGAAAGTGATCCACTCATAAGTACTTTTCAAGAGCTATTTCTCCAGCTGAGGAGGGCACAAAACTGGCAGTCTCTTCTCACAGAATCAATGAGGTTGGAAGAGACCTCTGGGATCATCAAGTCCAACCATTGCCCTGACACCACCATGGCAACTAGACCAGGGCACTAAGTGCCATGGCCAGGCTTTTCTTAAACCCCTCCAGAGATGGGGACTCCACCACCTCCCTGGGCAGACCCTTCCAGTGTCTAATGACCCTTTCTGAGAAGAAATGCTTCCTAGTGCTTCTCAAAACTTTTAACAAGCAAACTAGGAAAATGGGGTCACGTTAAAGAAACACCCTCATTCACCACACCCCATATTACGTACACCTCACCTGCTACCTTGTCACCACACCTGGGACCTTCTCCCCCCATCCCCATGAGTTCAAGGCAGCTGCCCATGGTTCGGTGGCTGATCTTGCTTATACTCTTGTCGTGTGTAAAGACTTGCTATTGAGGCCTCTGCTACAACCCTGTTAAACAGCATTACTTATCAAATCAAATAATAAAAAACAGAACTAAAGGAGACAGGCTGAGAGAGTTGGGGCTGTTCAGCCTGGAGAAGAGAAGGCTCCGGGGAGACCTTCTAGCACCTTCCAGTGCCTGAAGGGGCTACAGGAAAGAGGGAGAGGAACTTTTGACAAGGGCATGGAGTGATGGGATGAGGGGGAACGGTTTTAAACTGAAAGAGGGGAGATTGAGATGAGATCTGAGGAGGAAATTGTTTGCTGTGAGGGTGGTGAGACCCTGGCCCAGGTTGCCCAGAGAAGCTGTGGCTGCCCCCTCCCTGGCAGTGTTCAAGGCCAGGCTGGATGGGGCTTGGAGCAACCTGGGCTGGTGGAAGGTGTCCCTGCCTGTGGCAGGGGGTTGGAACTGGATGGGCTTTAAGGTCCCTTCCCACCCAAACCAGTCTGTGATTCTGTGATACTAGGAGACAAGGCTCTGAACACTGCAGCCTTTTTTGCAGCATCATCTTCTGTTCCATCTCTGTTTAACAGTTTTCTTTCAACCTTATGTCTAATAAATCAGAAAGCTCCTTCTTTTTGACTCATGTACTTCCGTAGTTGTACATCGTTATGTACCTTAACCTGTGTGGGTTTTAAATCTCTCGAGCTCCAAGTCCTACCTTCTGTTTTTATTAGTTTCCTCCTTTTTTCCTGACCCTTTAAAGAACGCCTGACACAGCCATGTTAGTTACAGTCTACGAATGTCTTGCCTATACACACGAATCATTTGCCTTCATTATTTTTTCAGCACTTCACACAGAATCAATCAGGTTGGAAGAGACTTCTGGGATCATCGAGTCCAACCATTCATCATCCCAACACATTTAACTCATGAGATCCCTCACTGCCAAGATGAATTTAAATTCACTTTCCTTTTCTCCCCGCTGCTCATACCTTTACTCGCCTAAAAATACCCAATTCTATCACATTTACTTGCTTTCCACCTTATCTTCTCTCCTTTCCTTCGTTCAGCTCTCGGAAGTAAAAACATGCAACAGAGACAGCACCAGCTCACTCATTAACCCTTCTCCTAGTCAAAAACATCCCAACAATTTATTTCAGATATTCCCAATCATAAGCCAACACTTATCCCCAAAACCAGACGCCCAAAGCTATTAGCGAGGTATCCACTCACAGACTGGTTTGGGTGGGAAGGGACCTCAAAGATCATCCAGTTCCACCACACCAGGTTGCTCCCAGCCCCATCCAGCCTGGCCTTGAACACTGCCAGGGAGGGGGCAGCCACAGCTTCTCTGGGCAACCTGGGCCAGGCTCTCACCACCCTCACAGCAAACAATTTCTTCCTCACATCTCATCTCGATCTCAGAGGAGTAAGAATGTTTTATAAATGTGCACAGAGTCCAGGAACTCTGAAAAATTTTAATATAACACTGCTTCACATTCAACCCCACGGTCCTGGTAATTCCATCCCCAGAACCGTTAGTGTTTGATTGCTGCTTAGATTGAAAACGCTTCATTTCTTTTGACCTACATATATGGGCACTTTCACTCTTTCCCTGCCTGCTTCATACAAGATGCAGAGGAACCATTCAGAAGTGAAAATATATATTGTCACTCCTGAGATGTATAAATATATACATATATATGTAGACACACACATATATATTTATATTTTCTGCTGCTTCCCGAATCCCATCTGTGGGTGCATGTACACAGAAGTCCCCATATGCTCGTTCTGCAGGACGAGATGGTGATAATGGAAATAAGTGCTTAAAAATAGCACATTTCCCTTCAGCATTACAGTCGGGTTTGTTTAATGCTGAGATTATGGCTCTGCTTCTCAGCCTGTGTTCACATGCGTCGCAGTGACCTACTTTCCGCTTTTAAAATCCCATGGCAAAAGCGGCGAGCTCACATGAGGAATCAGCAGCAGTCAAGAGAAATCTATCTGCCACGTTTGTAATAGAGTTCTGTGGCCATTAATTCCAGCTAGTGTCAAACTAATGACACGAGGGACATCAAAGCATGAGGCCATTTACATAACACTAGAAGAATCGACAGTTCTATTACTATTTATTCAGGAAGCTTCTGCTTCGAGGATGAGGAAAATGACGTGTTGTCTCTGCTCTTTTGAAAACATAATTTACAGCCTTGTGAAGAGTCAGCTGGTTTTCTAGGAATTTTTGAACTTCTCTCTAAGGAGGTTTTGAGGTGCTAAATAAACCTTGTCAATACTATTTTCTCTCTGTAAAAGTAACCAATAAAGTACCTTTATTCATGTAGACAAGTCACAGAATCACTGAGGTTGGAAGAGCCCTCTGGGATCATCGAGTCCAACCATTGCCCTGACACCACCATGGCAACTAGACCAGGGCACTAAGTGCCATGGCCAGGCTTTTCTTAAACCCCTCCAGAGATGGTGACTCCACCACCTCCCTGGGCAGCCCCTTCCAATGGCTAATGACCCTTGCTGAGAAGAAATGCTTCCTAATGGCCAACCTGACCCTCCCCTGGCCAAGCTTGAGGCTGTGTCCTCTTGTCCTAGCGCTGGTTGCCTGGGAGAAGAGGCCGACTCCCACTGCGCTACAACCTCCCTTCAGGTAGTTGTAGACTGCACTAAGGTCACCTCTGAGCCTCCTCTTCTCCAGGCTAAACACCCCCAGCTCCCTCAGCCATTCCTCGGAGGTCAGACCCTCCAGACCCTTCCCCAGCTTGGTCGCCCTCCTCTGCACTCGCTCCAACAAAGAGACTGAACGCAGCCATCTGAGGGAAGCAGTTCACCTAGGAGGAAAGGCTACCAGAGCTGGTATTTGCACGGGAGCTCCCACCTACACACCACAGACCCAAGATGTAAAGAAAAAAAATAAATTATTACTCAGATCTCTGGTCTAATATTGAATTGTCTCACCTAGATGTATTTGACAGAGTCGGGTCTGGGGCACACAGCTAAAGCAGAACAGCTAATGCTCCTGCCTGCTTGACACTAAGTAGACCAGACATTTCCAGGGTTGTCAGAAGACTTTCATGGCCCGTGAAGCTCCAGCCGCATTGAGAGCCGCAGTGGATGCACTGCAGGGCATTTCTGCAGTCAGGGCAGACAAATCTCCTGGTTTGTTTTCATTTTAGGAAAAATACAACAGTGCACAGAAAGTCTGACCTTGAAACACGGCTGGGCGACTGCATCGTGCCACGTCTACAGAAGCTGCCCTGCGCTTTGCAGAGGGCTGCAAAGGTGCAATGGCTGTTTGTCCTGCACCACCAACGAGCACCACCTGGAATGCACGTTGGAAGGCTGTAAAGTGGTGTAATCAGTTAGGCAGAAGGTTACTCCCAGGTATATAAATGGGGAAAAAACCTCAAATCCCCCACAGAGGTTTTCTGGAGGTGTGGCTTGAAACGCAATATTTGAATTAACCATCAAGTTCAAAGATGCACATTGAGACATCTTGCTCTGGCTGGGTGTGCTCGCTTCACTGAGATTTACTGCTGGAACGTTTTTATGAAGCAACCCTAGCAGAATCGTAGATACTACCGACAGAGGAGAGCAGCACGAGTCCCAGCACTGACACCATCAAAGGAACTTGGTGCAGTCTCTGCACCATTTTAGCCACAGCAGTCAGGGACAGGAAGAGCTCATTCAATAGGGGAACACAGTGGCAGCCCTTCTGAAACGGGAATTAACCGCCCAACGAGGAGGATGAACTCCAAGAAGTTAAAACTGTCAGAATGCAGAAAGGGGAAAAAATTAATGTAACAAAACAGTCTCAGTAAGCTTTTGCTTTCCTGCGTATTCTTTGGCTTTTCCAGAAGTCGTGGGAGTCGGCCTCTTCTCCCAGGCAACCAGCGACAGGACAAGAGGACACAGCCTCAAGCTTGGCCAGGGGAGGGTCAGGTTGGACTTTAGGAAGCATTTCTTCTCAGCAAGGGTCATTAGCCATTGGAAGGGGCTGCCCAGGGAGGTGGTGGAGTCACCATCTCTGGAGGGGTTTAAGAAAAGCCTGGACATGGCACTTAGTGCCCTGGTCTAGTTGACATGGTGGTGTCAGGGCAATGGTTGGACTCGATGATCCCAGAGGGCTCTTCCAACCTCACTGATTCTGTGTGATTCTGTGTAACAGCTTTTAGTTACAAATCAGCTACAGAGCTCTCAGCATGTTCAGATTTTAAGTTTTATCAAATGCTCTGTCCTTCCAAATTAAAACACTTGAGACTCAAGATCTTTCTCACGGCATTTTCTACAGTAACACTCGGAGATCCCAGGTCAATTGTGCAGATCTACAGCAAGGAAGACACCACATGCTCCTACAACCTTCAACTAACCATAATCCTGAAGAGCAAACAGCAATTTAAATCCTCCTGCAATTACTCCCTCAACAGGCAGGACTGCCTGTCAAGGCCAGCTTCCAAGTAAATCACTTTAATGAACAGCCTAAAGAGTAAGAGGTACAAAAATGGATGTGACCCCTAAGACCAGCTCTTCTATAATCAACACAAAACCCACAACTGGTAGTTGAAACCAAGAATCAGCTTTTATATATAGATGTTTCTTTATAACTGAAGGTCTGGCCGGGTAAATCTGATCTTCCTCAACTCTCAGCTACTGAACTGGGCAACACTAATTTGGATCTTTTAATGATTATTTGGTTCCCATTCATGCTGAATCTGCGTTAGCAGAACACAGTATTGCATTAAACTATCTAAAACATCAAGTAATATACATAGAAATGTAGATTTTTCTCTATTTTTTAAGCAGAGTCAGTCATTTTGGTTGTAAGACTGATCACTCCATAAAACCTTGCAAAACTGTTTTCATGTGAGTGACATTTGGAAAGATGAGGTGTTTGCATCACTGAAAAACATGACAGTGTTAATGTAGGAGATGCAACATAACGGATTTTCTAGACCAAGTAAGTATGGAAGACTCAACTTTGCTGAAAGCAAAGTATTTTTATCTGTAGCCAGGGGAAACGTTAGGGAAACTGGAGACACAAGGAAATGACATAAAGGTAAATAAAGAATTGGCTGAGTGACAAGTGGCAAGGCAACGTCAAAAGGGGAATTACCTTGCGGGAGGAACTTAACTAGTTTTTATAGTTTGAAGATCAAGAAATCAGAATAAATCAGGCTGAACATTTTTATGTTGAATCTTAGAAATTAGAAAGGGTTCTGATGAAATGACACGAAAAGATGAAGTCAGCAAACGGCGTTAGGATGCCACCCAGGAAGAATTCAGTCATTCTGAGGATCAGAGTGGTAGACATGAGACAACGTTGGACATTATGAAATTCAAGGTCACGCAAGGGACCAAAACAATGAACGAACGGGGTTTATGCCATAAACAGGGAGTTCAAAGAGAAAGTCTGAGTGTACTGATGAAATACAGAAAGATTGACGTGCGTGATGACAAGAGACGAGAACGCGGGAGCCCGACAGGCGAGGGACGCATTAACGCCCCATAAGACCACAGCAAGATTTCTTCTGCAAAACACATCATGCAGCTCTGAGCAGCATCCCAAGATAAACAATGAAGAACAGTGACTTTGGGCTGGAAGATTGACAACAATATTAAAACGTTCTTGAATATCATAAAGAAATGATTACGAGTTCCAATGGTTTAGCTCAGAAAAAAAGGAAAGGGAACAGATTCTTCTCCAGGAGTTTACTGGGGCAGCTGCCAGGGAGGTGGAAGTGTTTCCTCAAACTTAAAGCCAATATTTGCCCAGAACAACTGCGTGTATCATTCCCACAGTATCTTTAGTATGGAAATTAGAAGAAACTTTCTAAGTACCCATCAAGGAGTCGCAGCAGTGAAATAGCCCATGAGCAGAGACAGGATAACACATCTCTTTCAAGGTGTTTACTAAAGAAACCTCCCCTTACCTACGGTAGTTAGAATCTGGGTTTGAGAAACATAGAATCACAGACTGGTTTGGGTTGGAAGGGACCTTAAAGCCCATCCAGTTCCAACCCCCTGCCATGGGCAGGGACACCTTCCACCAGCCCAGGTTGCTCCCAGCCCCATCCAGCCTGGCCTTGAACACTGCCAGGGAGGGGGCAGCCACAGCTTCTCTGGGCAACCTGGGCCAGGCTCTCACCACCCTCACAGCAAACAATTTCTTCCTCAGATCTCATCTCAGTCTCCCCTCTGTCAGTTTAAACCGTTCCCCCTCGTCCTGTCACTCCATGCCCTTGTAAAAAGCCCCTCTCCTGCTTTCCTGTAGCCCCTTCAGGCACTGGAAGGTGCTAGAAGGTCTCCCCGGAGCCTTCTCTTCTCCAGGATGAACAGCCCCAGCTCTCTCAGCCTGTCTCCAGAGCAGAGGGGCTCCAGCCCTCGGAGCATCTCCGTGGCCTCCTCTGGACTCGCTCCAACAGCTCCGTGTCCTTCTGTTGGGGCCCCAGAGCTGGACGCAGCACTGCAGGGGGGTCTCCCGAGAGCGGGGCAGAGGGGCAGAATCCCCTCCCTCGCCCTGCTGGCCACGCTGCTGGGGATGCAGCCCATCTCAACATGTGATCAACTCCTATGTACTGGCCCAGGCTAGTCTGAAGGAAATAACCCGAAAGGGGAGGAGTGCCAAGGCGGTCTCAAGAAGCCAGTCCTACAGCTGGCAACCAGTGCCTGAATCTGTTGCACGGCGTTGGGCTCTAAAGACTCTCTCACCTGAATCTAAGTCTGGTCCCATCAACAACATTCCACAGGCGATCTTTTTAACAAGCCATTCTGGTCTCCCGTGTCTGCTACTCTCCGCCTTCAACAGTATTTGCTTAAAAATGTAGTTTAGGTTACCTGGGTTGGCATTTGGTTCGTCTCTACGCTGTAAGCCCGAACTGCAGCTAGAGCAACGGCAGCAGGTAGGATGCTGCTACGGTGGTGCTCCATCTGAACTGGGAAAGGTGACAATGAGACACCATAACAGAATCACAGAATCAATGAGGTTGGAAGAGCCCTGGTCTAGTTGCCCTGACACCACCATGGCAACTAGACCAGGGCACTAAGTGCCATGGCCAGGCTTTTCTTAAACCCCTTCAGAGATGGTGACTCCACCACCTCCCTGGGCAGCCCCTTCCAATGGCTAATGACCCTTGCCGAGAAGAAATGCTTCTTGATGTCCAACCTGACCCTCCCCTGGAAAGCCTGATACAACAAGAATCCTGTTTATAGTCATACTTAAATAATAAAGACCCAGAAGTATCTTTTCTCAGACACAGAGAAAACATTCTTACTTCACATCTCAGACACACTGGACTAAACTGAAGAGCCAAATTTGTATTATGTGCATGTACTGGAGACTAGATGCTTGTTCTCTGCTACCAGAAACACCCTTGGACTTTCTACCCTGTTGACAAATTTCATTCTACAGCAGCACGTCTTAAACTGGCACCAAGAAAAGAGCTTTTCCAGCACAAAAAGCTGTGTACCAATTAAGGCAGAATACGTGGCACCCTGTCAAGAACCCAGACACCTCTAACCCTTCTCCTCTGCCAAATCCCATTAACAGGGAACAGTTCAGAGAGCCGTCACAGATTGATGATGAGACCCACGACAGCTTTCTGCTGGCAAACACTGACACATCTCGGGTCCTGTCGCCCTGCTCTGCCTGCCAGTTTCTGGTTGGGAAGCAACGATTTCAATGGCTGGCTCAGGAACCCAGCGTTCTCCTCCCAACCTTCCCACTGACTCACCATGTGGCATCATCACTAACTACCAGTGCATTTTCCTCTTGAATCTGGTAAAGAGCCATTTTAACATCATAAGTTTTAATCTGCACAGAAAAGAAGAATAAAATGCCATCGTTTAGTCCTGCAGTCATATCCCTGAGGAAAGTACCAACCCTCTTAAATGCAAGTAACTGCTAAATCCCCAGCAGTTCAGACAGAGCAAAGACAGCGAGTTTAGCCAGACTCTGGTTTTTCAGGAAGCCAGACTACCCCGAGGGCATGGAAAAACTAATTTGTCACACACAACTACAGAAAATCCTTTTTCAGACTAGACAGGTCAAATATAGTGTGCTCTAGTTCAAAGGAGGGAGGTTAAATACATAACAAGTTACATGAGAGAACAAAATCAAGCATCCCCTTCCACATAATTTCTTTTTTGGGGATTAATCGTGTTTTGTTCCCTTCCTAGAGTCTCATGTCACTTCTGTGCCTTGCTAAGTCATTTCTAATTTCATCGTTGCCTACAGAAATATCTCCAGCCCTAGAGCTGTGTGATCACTCCTAAGGGAGCTGAAGAGTTTAACAGGCATTGATTAAATGGGAACAGCCAGGTGCCTGTTAAGAAATTTCAATTTCTACCCAGGAAGCAGCTTATTTTGCCATTCACTGCTGCTAAAATGAACTGCCAGGTCTTTGGGAGCAGACTCCCCTTCAAGCACCACAGCATCCCAGTTACAGAACCCACGATCCCACCCTGCTCGTTACAGCAGCAAAGAGCAGCTTGGAGCGAGGAGGGAGCGACGCTGACAGAGCGAGGTGAGCTTTTGTCACATCACATGGAGGATACCACACTATTCATCAGCAGAAATGGAAAAAAGGAGGAGCACGTACTGAAAAAATAATCAGACACTGCATTTTGCACACACAATGTCCAAGCACAGTGTAGCATCACTCGCAGCATCACCCCAAGGGAGAAGAGAGGAGCAGGCAGAGCTCCCCGGGGCCAGGAGAGGACAACAGGGTCCTGAGCATCCCTCACGCCTCGCTTCACTGTTTTATAACTTAAAATTGCAAAGTTGTTCTTTTCCAATACTTATTCAGCAATAATTCAGGTAACTTTTATGCTATACTAGACAAAAGGTTGAGTATTTCAGAAACACAAACTTTACCCAAGGTTTACTTGGTATTTTATGGGTTGGAGCTGGCAATTAGCTGCACAAATTGTACCGAAATAGGAGCAAAAAGGGGGATTACTGATGAGTATATTTATAATTTCTTTATTTTTCAGTGAATTATGAATGCAAGATTAAGGGAGCTGAGTTTATTCAAAAATATTTGCTCAGAAAGTTTTATGGGTTTAATGAGGAAACACTAGCAGCCACCTTGCTAAGTGTCTAAGCTGAATTTCCATTTACTTGCCCATTTACAAGCTTCACTTGCTCCGAGGTGTAGATTTGCTCTCACTACCCACTACCACAGCTCTCCTCTTGCTCAGCCTCACCGTATCCCGATACGTTTCGTAACGACAAGATTTTCTTTTTCCAGAAAAGGTCAGATTAATCCAAGATTACCCCTGGTACCAGTCAACAGCACCGAAAGGAGAACGCTGTGATAACAACAGATGCAGCAGAGCTATAAAAGAGAAAATGCACAATATAATCAGCCTTACCCTATTTGCAGTGATGGTCCTGAAATGGAAGAAGATTAACGAGCTAAGGCCTCCGAGGGAGCTACGACTAGAGCCAGGATTAGGGAAGTCTCCTAACCCCCAGGTTCATATTTAGCCCATGTCATACGACCTCTCAAAGCCACTCCGACATCCCGGCACACAATTCTGATTTTTTTTTGTAAGCAGGATAAACCCCTATTAAATCAGTTGTTTACAAGCAGAACCCCCGGGTTTAAAACAGGGAGAAGAGGTGAAAAAAGGACGAGTTTGGAACAAGACAGGCTGTGCAGCGTGGAGAGGGGCTCGGAGCAGCTCGGCGTGTTTCCTCACCTTCCGCGATGCTCCGCCGGGTACCGCAGCGGCTGCCGCCCTCCTCCTCCTCACGCCCGCGGGACTGAACTGCTCCTGTTTGCTTTCTGCTGTTGGCTCAGCAGCTTATCCCTGGGGCTCAGCCACAGCACTAACTCAAAGGCAAATATTTAGCGAACTGATCTAATGTGAAAGATAAATTCTTATTATTAAGCTAAATAATTAACCCCACCTAACAAAAAGGTGATGATAAAGCGTTTAGACTAAGCTTAATTTTGATGCGTGTTTTACAATACTATTGTTTGGTTTATTTTCCTCTGCCAAGTCTCTCGAGCACACATGGCATATAAGTTCCAGGGATCTAAAAGGTCACTACAAAAATTGTAGTATAAGCTACCAGAATAAGCAAGAAAAGAAACAGGATGATGTCTGAGGCAATAAAGAGGGGAAAAAAAAAAGGAAAGTATCTTTTTAACCTGCAGTGAAGTTCCAGAGAGAGGCTAATTAAAGGCAAATTGAGTAGGATAAAAGCACGACGTACCTTCGGATGACAAAGCAGTGAGTGGTCCTGCTTGTCTGCAGCAATAAACCTCAGTCTCTCTTCTGCCTGCCTCAAAATCTCTTTTTAAAATACCACTCTCTTAAGAAGGCTGCCTCGATGTCCACCCATTTACAGGATTATGTGTACAAAAATATTCCGGTGCACAGAACCAAAGTTCTGAGAAACGGCAGTCGAGTGATTCTCTGTAAAGGCTGATGAAGCACGGAGAGAGAGAAAAAGGGCTCACAGGTTCTGGTAGATACTCGTCTGCGTACTTCTAAAGCACACCTCCACAAAGCAGTTGCTTTAAATTCAGTATTAAATTCAAGATCCAAGCTCAAAAGCTCATGGCTTGAATATCTTAAGTAACAGCTACTTGCTCAGGAGATTCAAGCTTTGTAAAAAACAAATTAACTCACCCAGCTGTCAGGGGCTCGCTAGAGCGGCGCTTAAACTCCCTACAAAAACTAAAGGGCTTGTATTAACATCTTCTTAAACCTCACTAAGCCTCACCATAAAGCTTCTACATGCTTGACATATGTATTACTTCGTTATAAGCTTTATTTTCTATTCAGCGAGTCAAGTCAGGATACATTCTGCCTTTGACTTCAAGTTTAGAAGCAAGAAGTGAAAAGCAAAAGTAGCAGGTTGATAGGGAATACAATTTAGGAGAGACACGGCCACGGCAACAGCATTTTTTTAAACACACACAAAAAAAAAAAGGTCCCTCCTTTTCCTCGGAGTCATCACGGGAGCTTTCAGCATCACCGGGAGCTGCGCGGGGCCACGTCCCCCCCGTCTCGCTGCCGCGCTCCGCTGCCGTGCGAAGACCAGAGCTCCTTACACAACTCCTTAAGCTGATCTGATCCCAGCAGCAAACGAGAGCAGGGCCCAAGAAGAAAAGCTTCTTGAGCGTGTCATTTAACCTCTGTAAAAAAGGGGCCTGATTTATGCCAGAGCAGACTGAACTTCAGGATCTAATCAGCGTTTCGAGGCAGCCAGCCCATGGTTTATCTTCTCTACGCTCCCTTTCCCGTAGGTATTAGTGGGTACCCATCAGAGCAGACTCAAGCTAGACCGAGCACCAACCTGAAAAACCATCCCTGGGCAGGGAAGGATCATAACTCATGTGCACACGTTTGATTTTATTGGCCTCTTCTCCCAGGCAACCAGCGCTAGGACAAGAGGACACAGCCTCAAGCTTGGCCAGGGGAGGGTCACGTTGGACTTTAGGAAGCATTTCTTCTCAGCAAGGGTCATTAGACACTGGAAGGGGCTGCCCAGGGAGATGGTGGAGTCACCGTCTCTGGAGGGCTTTAAGAAAAGCCTGGCCATGGCACTTAGTGCCCTGGTCTAGTTGCCATGGTGGTGTCAGGGCAATGGTTGGACTCGATGATCCCAGAGGGCTCTTCCAATCTGGTTGATTCTGTGGTTCTGTGATTCTGTGAAATACCCAAAGTCTTAACAGAAAGGAGGATTTAGACAATTGGTAGCACAAACAACTGTCCTTTAGGACACGCTCCTTCGCTGTGGTCAATATACGCCAACAGTACTTCCACACAAAATGGGACTATTCAACTCACCGAGATGTGGAAGAGCAAGAGAGATTCAAGGACTGAAAGCTCTTCAACGCAATACTTTGAGCACACCCCTGTAATATTTTAGTGCCAAGCTGCTGCAAGACGTTATGTATGCTCCGAGAGCCATTGTCATCGGCTCACAATACACCTTTTCAGTTCCCAAGAACTCAAGTATCCGTCAGGTACATTAAAGTAGGACGCGGTCAGACGATACACAAGAGCTCTATTACTAAAACGTGCGTTGAAGTGACAGATCTGAGCCCTGATGATCTCGTGCGTCACCTCTCACTGCGATCTGAGCGCACGGCCACTTCGCTCCCCTGCACGACACTCCACCGGGGAGAACTACAGACCTTGATCCAAGCCAGGGCATGGAAGGGGCTCTTCAGGGCAGTCGGGTTTTCTAAGCAATGTTCTGAGCTGAACAAAAATTTATAGAATCACAGACTGGTTTGGGTGGGAAGGGACCTTAAAGATCATCTAGTTCCAACCCCCTGCCACGGGCAGGGACACCTTCCACCAGACCAAGTTGCTCCAAGCCCCATCCAACCTGCCCTTGAACACTGCCAGGGAGGGGGCAGCCACAGCTTCTCTGGGCAACCTGGGCCAGGCTCTCACCACCCTCACAGCCAAGAATTTCTTCCTCACATCTCATCTCAATCTCCCCTCTTGCAGTTTAAAACCGTTCCCCCTTGTCCTGTCACTCCATGCCCTTGTCAAAAGCCCCTCTCCAGCTTTCCTGTAGCCCCTTCAGGCACTGGAAGGTGCTAGAAGGTCTCCCCGGAGCCTTCTCTTCTCCAGGCTGAACAGCCCCAGCTCTCTCAGCCTGTCTCCAGAGCAGAGGGGCTCCAGCCCTCGCAGCATCTCCGTGGCCTCCTCTGGACTCGCTCCAACAGCTCCGTGTCCTTCTTCTGTTGGGGCCCCAGAGCTGGACGCAGCACTGCAGGGGGGGTCTCACGAGAGCGGGGCAGAGGGGCAGAATCCCCTCCCTCGACCTGTCTCTCGTGTTCCCAGTGTCTATAAACGCTTCAACATCTGCAAAGTTTCTTTCAGCTTTCTGAACGGCTCGTGAGTAGCTCCTGAGTTGAGATTACACCAACGCTATTCCACTCCTTTGCCAGCTGTAGAAAGCCCCAAGGATCCTTCGGCTCCTTCAGAGCCCGCACCGGGGGCACCCCGCAGAGCGCAAACCTTCATCCCCCACACTCACCCTCCCGGGGTGAGGGGGAAGCAGCACGGCCCCGGGCAGAGCATCTGCATCCCACCCAGGACCCTCACCCCGAGTCACAGAGCCCAGGGGTGTAACACCCCCCACCCTCTGCCCCCCCAGCCGCTGGGTCAGCTTCGTCCAGACGCCCACCCTGCCCTTCCCCCAGCCATCTCAGGCCTCAAAACATTCACCCCCCAAAGCTCCAACAGTCACGCACACAAAAACCCTGAGTCATGCCCAGCTGAAGAACTAAAGGAGCCTTCTGAATTATTCAGTTTGCTGCTTTTTTTAGCCTGAAGCAACAGAAAACATGAACTCTCCTCTAGCGAATACGGCTGGATGCAGACCCACCCCGAAAAGCCTAAAACGCTCTTCCTAAAGTCCAGAAAGTATAAAAGCCTTTATAAATAAAAACTTGCATCAGAGAGGAAACATGCAGGCAGATAGAAGAGGAAAAATAGCTTTAAATAGAAAAGCACACCTTTAAGTGTCCTATTTACACGATGCTGAGCATAAGGAATGACTTTTTTAGGGTTTTTGTGGGTTTTGTTAGAGTTCTTTTGGTTTTTTCTTAATTTTGTGCACTAGCAACTTATTCAACAGCAGGGGGTTAGATAACAAACAAACAGCAAAGACAGAACCTCAGCGGGGGTGGCAGTTCCATGCTTCCACGGGATACATCATACACGCAGAAATATCGTTACGTGTAGATCACCATTCCCACAGACACGTCGTTTTTCTGTGAGTCCTCTCAAAATCAGGCACCTCAAGCCATAAACGTGCACTGCCCCAAACACTAGACATTACTTACTGGCTAGTTCCTACGTACAGATTTTCAGCACCTTCTAAGTCTAATATGGAAATGAGAACCCACCTCATCCACTCCCAGGTCACTTTTTATTCTTTGAGCACGGTGGGAAGAAGTTTTCCTTCTATTTCTGCCCACCCCACCTCCCAACATCAACAAGATCATGTGGCTCATTGAAAGAATTTCCTTTTTAATATATTAACTATCATAGAATCGTAGATTGGTTTGGGTTGGAAGGGATTGGTTTGGGTTGGAAGGGACCTTAAAAATCATCCAGTTCCAACCCCCCGCCACAGGCAGGGACACCTTCCACCAGCCCAGGTTGCTCCAAGCCCCATCCAACCTGGCCTTGAGCCACAACTATATTAAACTAAACCAATTTTTCGATGGACACGTCTTCAAACATCCATCCAACAGCAAACTATTCCAGTTGAAGCCATTTACCTCTTCCAGAAGTAACACCCGGGCGGTTCATCAAGCAGGTATCAACCACGAACAAGCAGCACAACGCAAGAAGATTCTCACCACAGGACAACCACTGAGAGGTTAGTTTGAGGTGTTTATTAGGGTGATTTATTCGACAGTGATACACAGCTTCACATCATACAAGGCATTGAATCATTAAGAAAAATCAGACGTGATAACAGACAAGCTTGTAAGCACAAGGAAGTCATAGTAAGTTCTGTGAAGATTTCATGTCATCTCCAAAGACTGGAGAAGAGCACGGATAACGTGGAATTTAAACAGAAGAACACATTTGGTAGCTACCTGGCTTTCTGGAAATAAAAACTGAAAAACAAAACCACGCACGCCCACATATTCATTCACTGCACTGAGTTTTCAGCAAGATACACGTACATTTGCTGGGAGTGACAAGAGGTACAACACTCTGCATCGACCCTCCAACACTCCGTACCTCCCCCTTGGCAAAACATTCACCCTCCCAGGACAGGCACCTTCCACTTCTGCCCCAGCAAAAGCAAATGTGTGACATTGTGGAGCTTTCGGTAAGTCCTGGAAGGAAGAACCCCCCCAAACACACAGAAACAACCAGCTCTCTTCCTCTACCTACAGTTCACACTCAAATGTGTAAACCTAATGACATTTAAAATAAATAGGGATATAAATATGGGGGGGAAAAAAAAAGGTGGCAGTGTAATGGAATGAATTATTCATGGACAAGAGGACACAGCCTCCAGCTTCACCAGGGGAGGGTCAGGCTGGACATGAGGAAGCATTTCTTCTCAGCAAGGGTCATTAGGCATTGGAAGGGGCTGCCCAGGGAGGTGGTGGAGTCCCCATCTCTGGAGGGGTTTAAGAAAAGCCTGGCCATGGCACTTAGTGCCCTGGTCTAGTTGCCATGGTGGTGTGAGGGCAATGGTTGGACTCGATGAGCCCAGAGGGCTCTTCCAGCTTCAGTGATTCTGGGATTCTGTGAGCAGCTGAGGCAGCGACCGAAGCCCCGGGGTGCCCCGTCTCCGTTCGCAGTGTCTAAGCGAGCTCCCCCGGCCCCTCCAGCCAGCACTTTAAAGCATTATTGCATTCCAACAACATAAAGCATCAGCGGGAGGGGGAGAGAGTCTGACATTCAGTTAATCTGGAACCTTCTGTTAGTCAACCTGAGAATTTCTCTCTGTAATTTCTTATTTATTTTCTATTTCTAGGGCACAAAGAATTCAGCTTGCTTAAGGCAAAAGGTGAGAAAGAATCATAGAACCACAGACTGGTCTGGGTTGGGAGGGACCTTAAAGATCATCTAGTTCCAACCCCCTGCCACGGGCAGGGACACCTTCCACCAGCCCAGGTTGCTCAATGCCTCAAAATGACTTGTGGAACCAAGTTAAAATGCCTCCAAACTAACCGTGATGCTGCCTTGCTCCAAAATCAACCACGTTTAAAAAAAAATAGCTACAAAGAGCTCTTTAAAACTAAAGCCAAGAACACAACAATCTCCTTTTATGGTAACAGACACCAAAAATGCCCCCAGAGGAAAGCACTTCATGACAAGAAGGCCCAAACACCTCTCCTTGTATCACACGCCGCTGCTCTCATCTCACGGCACGGTGTGACGGAGCAGCAGACCTAGTGTGAAGTGTGGCTGGAGGAGAGGTGGCCCACAGACCCACGGGAGCGGGGCCCTTCACCACCCCAAAAGGGTGCTGGTGAGGCTTTGGTGGCTTCTCAAAGGGGGTGGCTGTTGGCTACATGCTACCATGTGCCATCATTTCCAGTAAAACCAGAAAGACAGAGGGCAATCTGTGACAGCCATACTTGCCAGCGTATCCTGAGGCCTAACTACCACTATGGCTCCAGTCCGTGGGGAAATGCTTGTTTCTGTACCTCGGTCAGGATCTGGTCTCAAAGGCTGTGGTGGCTCTGCCAACTCGGCACATCGGATCAGACCACAGAATCACAGAATCCCAGACTGGTTAAGGGTTGGAAGGGACCTTTGGGCATCACCCAGCCCAACCCCTGCCCAAGCAGGGTCACCCACAGCACGTCGCACAGGGTCGTGTCCAGACGGGTTTGAATAGCTCCAGAGAAGGAGACTCCCCCCTCCCTGGGCAGCCTGTGCCAGGGCTCTGGCACCCTCACACCAAAGAAGTTCCTCCTCATATTCAGATGGAACTTCCCATGTTTCAGTTTGTGCCCGTTGCCCCTTGTCCTGTCGCTGGGCACCGCTGAGAAGAGTCTGGTCCCCATCCCCTTGACACCCACCCCTAAGGTATCTGTGAGCATTGATAAGATCCCCCCTCAGTCTGCTCTTCTCCAGCTGAACAACCCCAGCTCCCTCAGCCTCTCCTCGCAGCAGAGATGCTCCAGCCCTCTGACCATCTCCGCACCCCTCCACTGGACTCTCGCCAGTAGCTCCTGGTCTGTCTTGAACTGGGGGGCCCAGCACTGCACACAGTTACTCCAGGTGTGGCCTCACCAGGGCCGTGTAGAGGGGCAGGAGAACCTCCCTCGACCTGCTGCCCACACTCTTCCTCATGCACCCCAGGACACCACTGGCCTTCCTGGCCCCAAGGGCACACTGTTGGCTCATGGGGAACTTGTTGTCCCCCAGAACCCCCAGGTCCTTCTCTGCAGAGCTGCGTTCCAGTAGATCAGCCCCCAGCCTGTACTGGTGCAGGGGGTTATTCCTCCCCAGGTGCAGGACCCTACACTTGCCTTTGCTGAGTGCCCGCAGGCAACGGGGTTTTCTCAGAAGTGAGAGCTATCTGCCTCGGAGGAGAAGCCAACGGTGTTACTTGTTCAGAAATTGGCACCACAAGGATGTCGGCTACTAATGAGGCTTCGAATGGTGGGTAAAGCAATGAATTGCCACCAAATTACGAGAACAAAAGCCTCCAGTCCTGATGCACATCACTGAACAGGCTGATTACACACAGCTCATTGCAGCAACGCTGGATGCTGCCACCCTGGGTGGGGAGCATGTGAGGTCTCAGATAAAGAAAAATCAAGACTGGATGGGTCACCATGTGAGGGAGATCTTCAAAGAAAACCTTCCGGTGGCATTAACAGTAGTATTCATCCAAGGTGCAATACTTCCAGTAAATCATTAGTAGACTAGTATTGGGATGTACTCATGGCTACTAGCAGGGCACTAGGAATATTCGGGTGCAAGCTACTCTCTTCACAAGAAAATATTTTTAGGCAAGTGAAAGCATGGTAGCTTTTGGCAATTTGGAGAGTCATGTCCCACCTTAGACTGGATTTGGGTTCAAATATCTCCTGTACTTTCATCAGGTGGTGTAAGCAAAGCACCTCTGTAGCTACACAACACAATTATCCTCAAACAAAACATTCACCCGTCTACAGAAACCCCCTGAGTTGGGCTCATGTAAAACACTACGTGGTCTCTCTAAATTATTTCCTTCTTTTGGATGGTGGTAACTAACACTTCTGTGGTTGGAAAGCTCTGCAGCTTTATGGAGACACCAGGAATCGCAACGGACTCGCTGACCTCTTGTAGCTCTGTTTAAGGTTAAATCGGGCCCGTTCCTTTTGGTGCTGCTGGGAACTGCCGTAACTATCCCAGTATAAATGCAACAATTTAGTCCTAGATCTTCTGTTTCTCTCAGTTTTAGAAGGGACAGATTATTTTTCACGGCAGGTAACATTTCATCCAAGGCTGTCATTACGAAAACGAAGCCAGAGGTATGAAGTTAAAGGAACTTTCTTACTCCCAAGGCTTGTGGGAAGCAGTATGACAGCAAAGCCACCTCCTGAGGCAGGGATTTGGGGTTGGTCATTCTCCTTTATACTCCCAGTTGATGGCAAGTGCTTGAACCCCATAATCCACCCCTTCCAAACCAGAGACAACCCGCTTGTACCTCACTAAACATGGTTTTTCCTAATCTGTTTCTCAAGTGCTATGATGTGAAAACACCTGTTTTAAAGAAGACAACGTTATTAAAGAGAAAAACCTCACAGGAGAAGGTTTCAAAGCAGCAAGGACAAAGGCAGGTAAAACTCAGCGTTATTCTAACAGGCTGTGGTGAGTACAGGGAGAAGGGAAAGGAGCTGCAGTCGTGGTGGACCCATCCACTATGAAAGCACAACTTCAGATTTCATATCAAACCTTCTGTTATCAAGCATCCATGAAAAAAAGGACAGAAATTAAATTTAAAAGTGGTCGAACTAAAAATGGAACGGTAGTTGTGATTTAAAAAACACAGTGGGAGTGCTGACATAGTGCAGTTAAAAACCATCATGCACGTTTGTGCTTACATAAAGAAAGGAAGGTTTCAACAAGCACTGCAGAGCAGAGAGGGAGGAGGAGCAGGGCTGATCGGCCGGCAGCACAGCTACCCTTTGGTTTCTTCTACACGTAAAGTCCAGGGATGGAAAGCAAGAGCTCTGTAAAATGCTGAAGATTTTAGAAGTGTAATGGCAGGTAGAAAAGTACACTGGTCTTGTGTCAGTGGCAGCCCCAGTGTTAGGAGACAGTCTAGGCTTCTAGGAGGAGAAAATAGAAGAGAGGAGAAGAAGTAGGAGAGGGAAACGGGATGGGGAAAGGGGCAAAAAAGCGCAAGTCATTAGTAAACATGAACATTCAGGTAGCACACTGCACAACAAGCATTATTTCCTCTAGTGCAGCCAGGAGATTTGCCAAAAGCCAGATTCCAGAAGGTGGAATTTTGCTTTTAGAAGTGTCTGAAAATACATCAGTAGCCATGCCAGGGCATGACATGGTGCCACATGCAAAAGTGATAAATCAAGATTAGTGACAAATTGCTATCCAGAGAGCAGCAGGCTCAGGATGCTGCTTAAAAGCACAATTTGCACTGAAAACAGTGACAAGGTATTTCTGTGACCCAGTCTGGGAGGACAGAAGGACAAGCAGGCTGGCTGGAGAGAAAGTCCAGCTAGGGAAAGTATGAACACGGCACAGCGATACTTCCCTAGTTACTTCTCATCTTCCAGCGAGGTAACGAACGGGCTCTTGGAGCAAGAGGTCTCCAGATTAAACCATAGCATCATCCTTGATGGATTTCTTTCCAGAAATTTGTCTTTTTTTTAAAATATATAATCCTTTGAACTCTAGGCAAATATCCTGCGATAAGGAGTTGCAAACATTGCACCGTTCAAAAGTTACGCACATATTTTTTGTTTTAAACCTGCTGTTAAGGGTTTTCCTAAGCCCCCCCCAACCTTTGCAGCGTGGAAGTCAGCAGTTAGCTCCCTAACTCGATACCTGCATGCCAGCAGGGATTAGAAGCTATTAATTTCCCCACGGCCTCGCTGATTCACTTGAGCTGCACCAGATGTGCTCAGCCTCCCTCCCGACGCTGCACCAACCGCTCTGCTATTTACCCTTATAAGGAAGAACAGAATTAATAGAGAGAGTTTCAGCCCATGTGCTGAGTACCCAAACCAGAGCTGGGTACTACAAGTCTGTAGCTCTCAAATTCTCAAAAAAAAAAAACCAAAAACACACAAACCAAATAAACAATCTCAGCACTGCCAAGAACTGAACCCTTCGGAGAAACTGCCAGTCCCTCCCTTCCAGGGTGCAGAGGGCTCTCAGCCTCCCAGCCCCAGGTTTGGCCCCTCAAGTGAACAGCCAACGTAGAGTCAACGTTTTTCCTTTACATTCTGAAATACTGACCTACACACATCCCTGCATCGATGGTTTAATACATCACTGTTATAATAAAAAATAATAATTCAACGGTTAATATAGGGGTTTGCCCCCGAGTTACATTAGTTTTGGCTTTATGCCACCTACTACATTAAGGGTGTTTGGGAGCAGGGCAGGCGGTCAGGAGGCGGCGCAGGCTGCCAGACCAGCACTAACATTTCAGTCCTGACTAATTCTAACCCCTGCACACACAGACACCAGATGTCTGCAGATAACGCTGCGTGCAAGACAACATCAGCAAGTCATCACCCTGTTTGATTTGATAGGTGGAGAAAAACCATGTAGCAATGCTTCCTGTGACCTAGACCAGAGAGATAAGGAGACATTTGTATTTTCAAATTAAAATGTAGCTTAACTACATCTTTCCCCAATACTTTCCCTGAAGTCTATTTCAGAATCCAACACACTCAGCTCTGCTTTTAAAAGCTCTCTCTGTAGCTCCTAACACTACTTTTTGTAGCAAAAAACTCCTTGAGCATCACCTTCCTTAGTCCTCTCTCAGCTACTCCCTTCCCCACCTCTGCACTGGGCTCACGCTGCATATCCAGAAGAATCATTTCAGCTTTAAAGAGACAGATGAGGGAATAGATCCAGCTGAAAACAAATAACCCAGCCAAAAAGTGAAGGAGGCTCAGGGCCAGGCACAAAAGGCTTTAGGCAGCACCACCTATTAAATGTAGAACCAGCACTACTGGAGTCCGTCACCTGGTCTGGAATAACTTGCCTCTAGTTCTGCAAAGCATCAACTGCTCTTCAACTCTGAAAAAAAATCCATTATCTGATGGAAAATTACCATTTCTCCCTTACTCTCAAATGTATGAGCGTGGATATTTCAAGTGTTCCCTAGAGAAGGGGGTAGAGGGAAAAAGTCCATGAAATAGTTGTGTTGTATAAATCCTCTGTTATTCTGGAAAACCTAATTAACGTGATGCCTGTGACTCTCCATCCTTTGACATCCTGTTTCTAACCACTTTGATGTCACTTTGAGACAGCCTTTAACAAGACAAAAATAATCCACCTCTACCCCACGAAGAGGGAACATATTAATAAATCAAAAAGCTTCAGACACATAAAAGTATCTTTGATCAAAGTTGTTCGCATTTAGTGTGTGAAGAGTTAAGCCTCCAGAAAGGCAGCATTCAGTAAATAACAATAAGGTTTTTTTAAACCCAATTCAGGAGCTCGATTAAAAAATCCCAATGCATTTAATTAGTCATACCTGGAGTATCATAAATCTGATTTTATTTCTATCTCCTTTTAGTTATATGTATTAAAAAAAGAGAGGCAGCATCCTTAGGAAGGTTCAGAGTGTTCTTAATTTCAGTTTTACACTAAATTATAAAAGATGCACAGATTTACAATAGAAATTAAGGACAAAGAGCCATTTTTACCTTCCCATCCTCAATAAGAACACAAAACTTGCTCATATTATAAACAGAATTGTAGCAAAGAAGCGTTTTCATTCATCCCCATCTCCCACTCCCATATGTCCATCATTATCTCCTGGATTTTTATTGTTCCTGGGGCCGCCCAGCCTAGCAGGGATGTAACGCTGGGAACACCCAACCTTAGAGATTACCTGCACTGCAAGAGCTAAGCTGGAGACCATGAAAAGGGAGATCAAATAAATAGCTCTTACCAATATATACTTCTGAATATTTTATTCCCAAGCAAGCAGGGGTGCTGCAGTCTGGCCTGGCAAAGCCCACACCCTCCTCACCACAGAAGGAAACAACCCGCTGGCTCGTGCCCACTCGCAGGGTTTGGTACAGCTCATCCCAAACACCTCGGCTGGGATTTGGTGGGAAACCCAGTTCAGAGTAAGAAAGTCTCGTAAGAGGGAGCTGGTGGTTATCATTAAATATAACTGCTAAAAGATGCCTAACCTCAGCGTGTGTTAGGCTGAGGGGAAGGATCAGTTATTTTCCAGAGGATTATTTTTCATTTTCCTCACAAGTCTGAAATATTGGTCCACTTAAGTCACAACAAGTTTCTTGCAGACAAAGCTCTATGAAAAAAGGTTCAGAAGACCTCAACTTCAGCTTGGATGTTGCTAAAGCAACTCTTAGGAGGTATTTACAGAAGGGCAGTGGTGGAAGGAAAGCTGCAGAATCAACAAAGCCGTGTCATTTCAGTAGCAGCTAAGAAGGAATGACTGAAAAAACTGCATCAAAGGATGGTGTACTCAGAAGAAACATCCCTGTCCTACTCACAGGAGAAGAAGTCATACTCGCAGGTTAAGGGTAGAGTTCAGCTATGAATATTATGGAGTCACTGGAAAGCCATTTAGGTATCAGTGCCCTAGATGTTGCCTTCCCAACATGGTATACTTATACCATGTCTTCAGGCCAAGGCTTTATGCAAACAAGCGATTTCAAACCCAAAAGAGAATGAAATTCGTTTCAAATCCTTTGAAAAGTTCATTAAAAAACAACACAAACAAAACCAACCCCCTATGAAGAAATAAGACTCAAAAAAAAGCTGCGTTTGGTCACAATGAAGCTTTACTGCTCCAATAACAAAGAAAGAAATCGATGGGTTTCCTCCAGCCACGAAGCACGTACCTGTGCGGTGATCTCCTATTCCATGGTCACCGTTTTCCACAACTGTTGGCCCAGAAGCTGAAGTATCTGCAAGAAATCAAAGGAAACGTTAGCGCTGGATGAAGTTAATCTTAAGCCAAACCTTAAAACCAATGTTGTAAGGACCACACTGTAATGTTATCAAACACAGATAAGGGTTTTTTTTCCCCAAAAATTATTTTTGAAATGTGAAGGCACCTACATGGCACCAAGTCAGTGCAACCTAAAACCCAAAAGGAAGAGCTTTTCAACCACAGAGAATCTAGTCCTATGAAGGGTACTCAAGGCATAACAACTAGAAGCTGCTTTAGCTGTTCATACCATCACTTCAAACTAAGCTTTCCTAAGGACCAGCACTAGACCCTGTGTCAGGATTTCCTTCAAGCAAATAATGCTTAGCCAAGCTGACACAACTTCGACGGGCTTGGTGGATGGGAGGCAAGAGCAGTTGACGCTGTTGACGTCAACACCATCTCCCATAACATCCTCGTAGACAAACTCACACAGCATGGGTCAGATAACTGCACAGCGAGGTGGATGGAGAACTGCCTGAACAGCCGGGCTCAGAGGGTGGTGAGCAGTGGCACGAAGTCCAACTGGAGGCCAGTAACTGGCGGTGTCCCCCAACAGTTGCCACTGGGGCCAATACTGTTTAACATCTTCATTAATGGTGGTGGAGTCACCGTCTCTGGAGTGGTTTAAGAAAAGACTGGACATGGCACTTAGTGCCCTGGTCTAGTTGCCATGGTGGTGTCAGGGCAACGGTTGGACTCAATGATCCCAGAGGGCTCTTCCAACCTCATTGATTCTGTGATTCTGTAATGACCTAACGATGATGAAGAGCACACCCTCAGCAAGTCTGCAGATGATACAAAACTGGGAGGAGTGGCTGGTACGCCAGAGGCTTGTGATGCCATCCAGAGGGACCTGGACAGGCTGGAGAGATGAGCAGAGAAGAATCTCATGAAGTTCAACAAGGAGAAATGCAAAGTCCTGCACCACGGGAGGAATAAGCCCAGGCACCAGTATACACTGGTGGCCAATTTGCTGGAAAGCAGGTCCTGCAGGAAAAGCCCTTGGGGTCCTGGTAGCCACCAAGTTGAACATGAACCAGCAATGTGCCCTTGCAGCAAAGAAGACCAACAGCATCCTGGGCTGTGTCAGGCAGAGCACTGCCAGCAGTCTGAGGGGGGTGGTCCTTTCTCCTCAGCACTGTCAAGACACATCTGAGTGATGGGTCCTGTGTTGGGCTCCCCAGTACAAGAGAGATGGAGCTACTGGAAAGAGGCCAGTGAAGGGCCATTAAGATGATTAAGGGACTGAGCATCTCTCATATGAGTGAAGACTGAGAGTGAGCTGTGACTGTTCACCCTGGAGAAGAGGAGACCTGGGGCAGGATGTGTACAAGCACCCAAAGGGAAGCTGTAAAGCCTGAGGGACACATTTCAGTGGAGTCCAGTGACAGAACAAGAGCCAAGAGGAACAAACTAATTCCCCATGGTTTGCTTCAGCGATGACAAGATTTTACAGACATAGAAAGAAAGATCAGAAGAGCTCCAGTTGAGCTTTGACAGCACATTGCTGAAGCAGGCATCAGGGAGAGGTTTAGAGATGGGGAGTTCAGGGTGGACAACCACCGATTCCAAGAAATAGCAGATAAGATACTCACCACCAAGAGATTTAGTCTGTCTTGGTCTGACATTGCTGGATAAAAGGTTAAGAGGCACCAGGATGTACACGCTGAGCTTGGCAAACACGGCAGCAACACAAGCCCTAGTGAGAGCTGAACTTTGGAACCACAGACCCCAGTTCTAAGCTTGGCTTTGCTGCCGGCTCAGTGGGTTGCCAAAGGAAAGTCACTCTGCTAACAGGCAGCTGTCTCCCAGTGTGGAGTAGCCTGGAGAAGAGGAGGCTCAGAGGTGACCTTAGTGCAGTCTACAACTACCTGAAGGGAGGTTGGAGCGGGGTGGGAGTCGGCCTCTTCTCCCAGGCAACCAGCGCTAGGACAAGAGGACACAGCCTCAAGCTTGGCCAGGGGAGGGTCAGGTTGGACATTAGGAAGCATTTCTTCTCAGCAAGGGTCATTAGCCATTGGAAGGGGCTGCCCAGGGAGGTGGTGGAGTCACCATCTCTGGAGGGGTTTAAGAAAAGCCTGGACATGGCACTTAGTGCCCTGGTCTAGTTGCCATGGTGGTGTCAGGGCAATGGTTGGACTCGATGATCCCAGAGGGCTCTTCCAACCTGGTTGATTCTGGGATTCTGTGTGTTTTTGAAAATGCTGCTTGGAAACCATCTTTGGGAATAATTAAGGAATTAAATCAACACAATATAATTGTTTTAAAAAGCACCTTTCTTGTTCTAGTATCACACAGTTCCTCCTAATCGTCAAAATATGCCACTGAAATTCTGTATTCACCCCATAGTCTCTACACTGGGCTGCTGAGGGTCAAGAACTAGAATCACTTTGGCAAACTGCTTGAGGAAATTTTATTTATTTTAAATTGCCACCTTTGAGATCACACTATGGTCCTTACAGAAGCAGCTGGACTGGGCTGGTATTAACACTGGTGCAAGTTTCCAGCAGCACAATAGTTCTGTAGACGACCAGCACCACGACAGGCAAATATTACAAGGCCATTTACCTAAATTGAAGATACCATCCTTGCACCAAGTCTTAAAATATTTTCTAATATCTTCTTAAATAAACTCTGCTTCATTTCTAGGGATTTATCCCATTTTCCAGTTGTGAAATAGTGAAGACAAGTCATTGCAAGAATGATATTGAGTCATATCAGCCGAACTTAACAAGAGGCACAAGCTCCAAAAGCAGTTCAGCTCCTCGGGCCCTTAGTTCTGAAGAAACACTCAGGGCAATGGCCCTAAAAACCCTAAAAATAAATATCTAAAATAAAAATAAAATAAAAACACTCACCAAAAAGACACGCATTCAGTTACCTGGAGCTGCTGTTGTCCCTTCCCTGAGCTCAAGCAGTTTCAAAACAAACCTACATTACCATTGTACTTTAGAAATAGCACTTCAGGGCTTCATCCAACTCTCAGTAAAGCAAAGAGGAGGCTCAGAGGTGACCTTAGTGCAGTCTACAACTACCTGAAGGGAGGTTGGAGCAGAGTGGGAGTCGGCCTCTTCTCCCAGGCAACCAGCGATAGGACAAGAGGACACAGCCTCAAGCTTGGCCAGGGGAGGGTCAGGTTGGACATTAGGAAGCATTTCTTCTCAGCAAGGGTCATTAGCCATTGGAAGGGGCTGCCCAGGGAGGTGGTGGAGTCACCATCTCTGGAGGGGTTTAAGCAAAGCCTGGCCATGGCACTTAGTGCCCTGGTCTAGTTGCCATGGTGGTGTCAGGGCAATGTTGGACTCGATGATCCCTGAGGGCTCTTCCAACCTCATTGATTCTGTGATTCACACCTGATCATTACACCTTGCACAGCCAATACAGTTGTTGAAGCGTTTCATAGCCTGCTCTTGACGCCACCACCATTATTCATGCATTAAAAACAGGACCCAACTTGATCACAAATACAGCTAAACACTACAACTGTGGTGTGCGAGTCCGTGTGGATACTTGAGCATTTGCTTTGGGTTGCAAAGAACGTTCATCTGTAAGACTGGTCTGGTGGCACTTGGAATGAGCAGTTTCTGTGCACTTGAGGTCACCTTTGCACTGCATATAGGCCACTGAGTGGTGCTTCTGGCAATCCAGCACATTTCAGTTATTCCAAAAATAAACACTTCATCTGGACAAAAGTTTCATTTAGAGGCTGATCTCCTGGGTAGCAAGCGATCCAAGCCAACTGTCTTCCATCAAAAAGAAAAGCCGGGACGCTCCACCCTCCCCTACCAAGGGCTCTGCACACTTAAAACAAAACAAAACAAAAGCTCCAGTTGCCAGAATGGCAGAGGAACCTGCAAGCAGGTCTCAGAGAGGCAACAGCTTTTAACTGTCCCAAAAAGCTCTGCAACCACGCAGGGAGAAGCAGGACAACGTCACACATGCAACGTGTGCTCAGTCAAGCCAGGATCTTGCCAAATCAAATGCTTAACCAGGCAAAAACTAAAGATTTTAGGCTCAACAGGGGGCTCCCAAATGAGCAGAATCCCAGAATCACAGAATCAACCAGGTTGGAAGAGCCCTCTGGGATCATCGAGTCCAACCATTGCCCTGACACCACCATGGCAACTAGACCAGGGCACTAAGTGCCATGGCCAGTCGTTTCTTAAACCCCTCCAGAGATGGTGACTCCACCACCTCCCTGGGCAGCCCCTTCCAATGGCTAATGACCCTTGCTCAGAAGAAATGCTTCCTAATGTCCAACCTGACCCTCCCCTGGCCAAGCTTGAGGCTGTGTCCTCTTGTCCTAGCGCTGGTTGCCTGGGAGAAGAGGCCGACTCCCACTGCGCTACAACCTCCCTTCAGGTAGTTGTAGACTGCACTAAGGTCACCTCTGAGCCTCCTCTTCTCCAGGCTAAACACCCCCAGCTCCCTCAGCCGTTCCTCATAGGTCATACCGCCATGACTTTCCTTCTGCACTCCTTGTGAAGGATGAAAAGCAGGTGAGATGGTTTCTTTTACAGCTTTAGCTTTTTTGGAAGACAAGCTTCCAGAAAATCAGGTCAAATCAAACAACCCCACCCAGCATTAGGAGTTTTTATGTCTCTGAAGGTCAGCTCCTCTGGAGCAAATCAAACTTATTTTAGTCAGCTAGAGAGCAAGAATGAAAGTACCCAGCAACCTTCTCAGGGCCAGGTCTCCTCCCCTCATATTCTAAATTGCATAAAGCCCAAAAACATGTCAAGATGTTGTAACTACATAATCCTCGTCGGAATCACAAGATAGTATTTGCATCTGGCCCGTGGATCAAAGGATTGGTTTTATATAAACAAATTTAAGGCAGCATTTGCTAAACCGATAATCTCAAGCGAATGGACAGTGCCCATATAACGAGCCCTAATCTCCAGCAGTGACTTGGCAGCGTGCACATGGAAGCACAACCACAACCGAGCAGGTTTCCACAGAATCAATGAGGTTGGAAGAGCCCTCTGGGATCATCGAGTCCAACCATTGCCCTGACACCACCATGGCAACTAGACCAGGGCACTAAGTGCCATGGCCAGGCTTTTCTTAAACCCCTCCAGAGATGGGGACTCCACCACCTCCCTGGGCAGCCCCTTCCAATGGCTAATGACCCTTGCTGAGAAGAAATGCTTCCTAATGTCCAACCTGAACCTCCCCTGGCCAAGCTTGAGGCTGTGTCCTCTTGTCCTATCGCTGGTTGCCTGGGAGAAGAGGCCGACTCCCACTCTGCTCCAACCTCCCTTCAGGTAGTTGTAGACTGCACTAAGGTCACCTCTGAGCCTCCTCTTCTCCACGCTAAACACCCCCAGCTCCCTCAGCCGTTCCTCGCAGGTCAGACCCCCCAGACCCTTCACCAGCTTGGTCGCCCTCCTCTGGGCTCGCTCCAACACCTCAACATCTCTCTTGAAGTGCGGGGCCCACAACTGGACACAGGATTCAAGGTGCGGCCTCACCAGTGCCGAGCACAGAGGTGGTGGAGCGGAGGTGGTGGAGTCACCATCTCTGGAGGGGTTTAAGAAAAGCCTGGCCATGGCACTTAGTGCCCTGGTCTAGTTGCCATGGTGGTGTCAGGGCAATGGTTGGACTCGATGATCCCAGAGGGCTCTTCCAACCTCCTTGATTCTGTGAACCTGCAGTTTCTGCAGCTGGGTCATGAGATGCTGGGAAAGCAGCTGAAATCTGGGGCAGAGCACACAAATCACACACAGCCCAGGAGCGCACCACCTTTGGTGTCACCTGGGGCTCTCTGAACTGTTTTTAATGTTTCCTTCACAACCGTCTGTCAGATCTCAGAGTGCACTCAGATCACGCTCGACACTTGTTTTTCTATAAAAACACAATACAGGGATTTATACAAACCAGAAGTTTTAACAACTCTGGGGCAGGAATGGGGATGGAGAGACTTTGAGAGGGAGAAGGTGTTTACTGTATCATATGAGATAAAAATGCAAATTTCTTAACATCATTTGCTGACTTTTTTTTAATCCCTCTGAAACTCTGGGGTGTAGGGAACATTCTCCACCTTCAGTTTCATACGTGACAAAGCGCTGAAACTTCCTTTTGCAAAAGCAAAGCCTGCTGCCTTCGGCAAGGAAGGTGCTTTGCTCCTGGTGCAGAAAGGGAGGCGAGAGCAAAGGGGAACGCTGTGGTTTGGGCTCAGGTTTGAGGCGCTGGAGCTGCGCTTCGCTCCCGTACCAGGGGAGGAAGCCCTGCCCTGCCGTGCAGCAGCGTCCAGAGCCATCTCGTGGTGACACGCACGCTTGAACAAAGCCCCCGAGCCACTGCCCACAGCAGATTAAACAAACTTCATCACTTCCATCACGCTCAGTATTTGTTTCCCTATTAAAAAAAAAGTATACAAAGTTAAGACACATCACCAGGTTTGTGAACAGGGTGAGTGCAAGAATGCAAAATGCATTTACCGTGTACAGGGCCACGAGCGGTTACACCACAGACCCAGCCCTGTACACAATCCCTCAGCAGTGACACAATCAAACATTTCAGAATCACAGACTGGTTTGGGTGGGAAGGGACCTTAAAGCCCATCCAGTTCCACCCCCCTGCCACGGGCAGGGACACCTTCCACCAGACCAGCTTGCTCCCAGCCCCATCCAACCTGCCCTTGAACACTGCCAGGGAGGGGGCAGCCACAGCTTCTCTGGGCAACCTGGGCCAGGCTCTCACCACCCTCACAGCAAACAATTTCTTCCTCACATCTCATCTCAATCTCCCCTCTGTCACTTTAAAACCGTTCCCCCTCGTCCTCTCACTCCATGCCCTTGTCAAAAGTCCCTCTCCAGCTTTCCTGTAGCCCCTTCAGGCACTGGAAGGTGCTAGAAGGTCTCCCCGGAGCCTTCTCTTCTCCAGGCTGAACAGCCCCAGCTCTCTCAGCCTGTCTCCAGAGCAGAGGGGCTCCAGCCCTCGCAGCATCTCCGTGGCCTCCTCTGGACTCGCTCCAACAGCTCCGTGTCCTTCTTCTGTTGGGGCCCCAGAGCTGGACGCAGCACTGCAGGGGGGGTCTCACGAGAGCAGGGCAGAGGGGCAGAATCCCCTCCCTCGACCTGCTGCAACAATATTGGTCCTCACTTGAGCTAAAACATTTCCCAGCAGCACTGCTGCCTGCTCCAAGCTGTTAGAGCACAGTGTTTTCCTTTCAGTTGGAACTTTCTCCCACCCAAACATCTCCTCCTTCACACTTTCGGATGCATATCCCTTACTTCACATGAGCACCTTAACGAGAACGGCCACTCCAGCCTCCACCACTTCAACTGGAAGCTCCACAGTATCCTCTAAACTCCTTGGAAGCGATAAGAAAAGCCAGCTGCAAACAGTGCAGCACACCCCCAAAGCGGTCCTTCAGCGTTACGTAAAGCCCACGATGTCACAAGAGGATTACCCCAGAATTTGCCAAATTACGATGTCCAGCCAGGTGCTAGCGTGAGTAAAACCCTTTCTTCTTAAGCGATGCCTATCCAATGATATTTTTAAAGTTAACTGTTATTAGAGCTTTACTCTAGGACAAATCCAAGCAGAGATACAGGCTGGGTGGAGAATGGATTGAGACCAGCCCTGAGGAGAAGGACTTGGGGGTGATGGGTGATGAGAAGCTCACCATGAGCCGGCAATGTGCGCTGGCAGCCCAAAGCCAACCGTGTCCTGGGCTGCATCCCCAGCAGCGTGGCCAGCAGGGCGAGGGAGGGGATTCTGCCCCTCTGCTCCACTCTCGTGAGACCCCCCTGCAGTGCTGCATCCAGCTCTGGGGCCCAACAGAAGGACACGGAGCTGTTGGAGCGAGTCCAGAGGAGGCCACGGAGATGCTCCGAGGGCTGGAGCCCCTCTGCTCTGGAGACAGGCTGAGAGAGCTGGGGCTGTTCAGCCTGGAGAAGAGAAGGCTCCGGGGAGACCTTCTAGCACCTTCCAGTCCCTGAAGGGGCTACAGGAAAGCGGGAGAGGGGCTTTTGACAAGGGCATGGAGTGACAGGACGAGGGGGAAGGGTTTTAAACTGACAGAGGGGAGATTGAGATGAGATCTGAGGAAGAAATTCTTTGCTGTGAGGGTGGTGAGAGCCTGGCCCAGGTTGCCCAGAGAAGCTGTGGCTGCCCCCTCCCTGGCAGTGTTCAAGGCCAGGCTGGATGGGGCTGGGAGCAACCTGGTGTGGTGGAAGGTGTCCCTGCCCGTGGCAGGGGGTTGGAACTGGATGGGCTTTAAGGTCCCTTCCCACCCAAACCAGTCTGTGAATCTATGAAATTTGTAGGTGACCACACAACTGCTCATCACATCTCCCTCTTCTTCTCTATCTCTCTGTACTCACGTGGTTCACCCAGGTCCATGATCGGGGCCCATCTGACTGTCAAACTTGTCTAGTCTGGCTCTGGGGTTTAGGAAAAAAAGTGAAAGAAAAACCTTGAGCAGAGATGGAATAGCCAGAGCCTGACGGGACGTATGATTAAACCTCTTCTGACTGGGGAAAGGCAATCTCGGCGGCAGAGACCGTGCTGTCTGAACACATTTGTGCCTTTTAACATAAATAAATTAACAAGCGGAGGCTGAAAAGCCTGATCCCTGAAAGCTACTCTTCTCCCTCAGGAAACCAAAGCTATTTGCAGTCATAGTTGGAGCCAGGGCTGTAGAACTCTTGCTGCCCTTCGCACCGCAGTCCCCCCTCCCCAAGACCTTCACGTCATAGTCCAAGCACGGCACTAGAACACCACCCAAGACCCCCAGGAGGACCTTGTAACATCTCACCCAGGCTCATTTATTCTATAGCCTCAATAAAAATAAGTACATTATGCTTTACTATTTTTTTTTTTTTAAAGTTATAATCATTTAAGAAATCTCATAGGATAAATAGGTCTCCTTATCGCTTCAGGGAAGAACAGGTTAGGCAAATTAAGCCATAACAGGATGAAGTCCTAAGACTGGCCCATAGCAGATTGACACCTTCTTAAACTATGGAGCTTGACAGTCCTTCCCCTCCTTGAACAAGGTGTCCAGTTGTGGGCCCCGCACTTCAAGAAAGATGTTGAGGTGTTGGAGCGAGTCCAGAGGAGGGCGACCAAGCTGGGGAAGGGTCTGGAGGGTCTGACCTCCGAGGAACGGCTGAGGGAGCTGGGGGTGTTTAGCCTGGAGAAGAGGAGGCTCAGAGGTGACCTTAGTGCAGTCTACAACTACCTGAAGGGAGGTTGGAGCGCAGTGGGAGTTGGCCTCTTCTCCCAGGCAACCAGCGCTAGGACAAGAGGACACAGCCTCAAGCTTGGCCAGGGGAGGGTCAGGTTGGACATTAGGAAGCATTTCTTCTCAGCAAGGGTCATTAGGCATTGGAAGGGGCTGCCCAGGGAGGTGCTGGAGTCACCATCTCTGGAGGGGTTTAAGAAAAGCCTGGACATGGCACTTAGTGCCCTGGTCTAGTTGCCATGGTGGTGTCAGGGCAATGGTTGGACTCGAGGAGCCCAGAGGGCTCTTCCAACCTCATTGATTCTGTGAAAGCTGAAAAACACTCTCTTCTCCACCAAGGCAAGCAAGCTGTCCAGTTTCTTCAGTTAGGCTCTTGTTTTCACCTTGCCAGAGATTTGGATAATGCTCATAACTGTTCTCCAGCTTTCCCAAAGAAGGGAAACCAGGGGAGGCACTGCAGAGGGGAAGGGGGTTGGAAGAGCCAAGAGCTGCAGGTAAAGTCTGGCCCAAAGGTGACCTGTGTCACCATCCAGTGTCTCTGCCTCGGGTCTGCACTCAGGAACCAGCAGCTTTCTCACAGGGCAGTTCGGCGAGTTTTAATTACTGACCAAACCCGAAAGGCCTCGTTACATCTGCTTCAAGAATCTGGAGTTATCTGGAATACTGAGTTGTGATGGGACACATGTTCCATGGGACACTGAGTTCAAGGGACACATGTCTGGGAGGAAATAACTTAAGGAACTTGTATTTTGAAGTAATATTATATCATTATTTTAACACTGAGAAATTCTGGTGCCGAGATGTTTTCGAATGTGTAACTTCCAGAACAAAGCGTTATTTTAAAATATCCTTAAACCACGTGCAAAAGTGTTAACAAGTCTTCATGTTTCTCTGTTACTCCCACTGCTGCAATGCCACAATATAAACCACCTACCCTTAGAGGTACTAAACCTCTCCTTTTGCTATGTAGTTTCTGATAAAGCTATTAACACTAATAAATATCAACTGGGTTAGTAAATGCCCATAACCAGCAGAGACAGCACCACATTTTACTACATACGCACATAACCAGGATATAGATGCAGCAAGAAATCAACATAAATAGACCCTCGGATCAGTGGAGAAACAAAGCTTTAGTGCTTAAACATTCAAGTCTGAAGCTCACAAACAGTGTGGACCCTGTGAAGATGCAGAACTCACCATAAAAGCAAGTCATCGATCTTTACACCTGGGATTTGCCCTTACCCACAGCGGTGGCATCTTGCACAGCTCTAATATTTTGAGATGGAAAGCACTGTATATATGACAAGCACAGCAGTGACACCCTTTGGACAGTGCTTCCTCTGAGAAGCCCAAGGCAGCCCACAAAACATTAACAGAAATAACAGCATCTTCTGTGGACTAGTAACAACAGGTTATTTTACAGGCTGAAGAACCAAACAAAAGGTAGAGTAGAAAAGCAAGAATCAGGATTTGATGTCAACCTTTGCTTTTAAAATAGATTGTTCAGACTAAAACCAGCACCACAGAGCAGTCCTGTTTTAGCAGTCCTGGCAATATTCTACAAGAAGCAAAAGTGTTCCCTGATGCTTAAGGGATGCAGCTTTTTGGTCTTGGGCTTTGGACACTTACGTTCCACCTGAATACCGTCTGCGTGGGCTTTGCTTTTTGGTTCCTGGCTCCCAGCTTTTGCTGCATCATCATCATCATCCAGCAGAGGAACATAGTCTGTTTTATCTACTGTTTCTCCAACCACATCATCAAATTTCTCGGCTTCCAGGGTGGCAATGAAGTCCCTTTTCACTTCTTCCTCAATCTCAGGAGGTGGCTCTGTCAGAGCATCTGCCAGACTGAGGTTGTGATCCAAGTCAGCCATGCTTTAGCACCTTTGCAACCTGAAAAGTGAGGTGGGGAAGAAGAGAAAGAAAAGAACATTTTAATAAGAGACCTTTTAAGTTTACTCAGAGTTTGATGCTGACAACCGTTGTGCCTCCTGTGCCATAACACAGTAAGAAATATTTGCTTCAGCACTCAGTAAGTCCCCAGATGTTTACAAAACCTCCACACCAGCACAGGAAAGAAACCAAACAGCTACGTCATCTAATCAGGTTTTGCTCCATGAACACTGTATTTCATGGGATGTTTTATCAGAACCTTTAAAAGAAAAGAATAAAAAAAGAAAAACCCCAGTACCTGACCAGCATAAACACAATCTTACACTGATTCCTGCCTGGCCCCAGATCTGCGAGTTAATTACACACCCTCAGTGGCAGAAAGACAAACGACACAAGGGAATTTAGCTCTTGGGTTGGACTCCACCCGGCTTCCCCGATGGAGACGAGGATTTGACATAGTCGCTGATGGATACTTGATGCTTTGATCCCTTTGATGGGTCCTGTAGCACGTTTATGCCCTCAGTGAACCTTGCTAATACCAAGAAACCCCCCCCTAGCCCTGGGATTTGTGCTGGAAGGTGAAGTTTTAATAACGCTTACGTGAAAAAAGAATAGTAAAATACACATATACAGATTATATATAAAGCTATAAACTGGAACCAAAGCAGAAAGAATCACCATTTGTCTTTTCCTCCCTGGAAACACAGATATCAAAAGCTCTAGTCATACGTTTTAGCCATTTGCAGAAATTGTCTGGTACAAACTGTAAAAACCCAAACCATTAGTATCCAAACTGGCGTGCTCACTACTCCCACTACGGTAGCTCAGCCTCCTTTAATTTTAGTCTACGTTTGGAAGCAGAAAGCATTTGATGGTGATCTGTGTTACACTCACTGTTAGATGCACAATCTGTGCAGAGAGTCTCCCTGTTAATGAGAGATTTATTCTGTTTTAGGAGCTCAACAAGCCAATGCAGCAGTGCCTGCATGAGAACTACAGAATCACAGACTGGTTAAGGGTTGGAAGGGGCCTCTGGAGATCATCCAGCCCAACCCCTGCCCAAGCAGGGTCACCCACAGCACGTTGCACAGGGTCGTGTCCAGGCGGGTTTGAATGTCTCCAGAGAAGGAGACTCCCCCCCTCCCTGGGCAGCCTGTGCCAGGGCTCTGGCACCCTCACAGCAAAGAAGTTCCTCCTCATATTCAGATGGAACTTCCCATGTTTCAGTTTGTGCCCGTTGCCCCTTGTCCTGTCACTGGGCACCACTGGGAAGAGTCTGGTCCCCTCCTCTTGACACCCCCCTGAGGTATCTGTGAGCATTGATAAGATCCCCCCTCAGTCTGCTCTTCTCCAGCTGAACAGCCCCAGCTCCCTCAGCCTCTCCTCACAGCAGAGATGCTCCAGCCCTCTGACCAACTTTGTAGCCCTTCACTGGACTCTCCCCAGTAGCTCCTTGTCTGTCTTGAACTGGGGGGCCCAGAACTGCACACGGTTACTCCAGGTGTGGCCTCACCAGGGCAGTGTAGAGGGGCAGGAGAACCGCCCTCGACCTGCTGCTCACACTCTCCCTCATGCACCCCAGGACACCACTGGCCTTCCTGGCCCCAAGGGCACATTGATGGCTCATGGGGAACTTGTTGTCCCCAGAACTCCCAGGTCCTTCTCTGCAGAGCTGCTCTCCAGCAGGTCACCCCCAACCTGTACCGGTGCAGGGGGTTATTCCTCCCCAGGTGCAGGACAGATTAGTAGAGACCAAGTACATGGAAGTGAAGTTTAGAGTTCCAACAACAAATTCACCCTAACAAATAGATACAAAAGAGCTCAGGTGAAGCGATTCATCATTTTACAACCAATTCTCAGTATACTGGACAAGAACCACCAAGTCACAGTAGGGAGAAAACAGAGCTGGAGCTACAGACCTGCACGTGTCCAGAGGCACAGCCACCCTCCCGAGGACACACAATGGGCGTTTGTAAGCGCTGGTTAACCAAGGGCTGACCCAAGTGGCCATGCCCAGCAGGCCAGGGTCACTGACTTCCATGGTGATGGTGGAACACAGACCCTCTTGTTCCAAAAGAACAAAGGCTCCTACTCCTTGAACTACAGGAGAGTCTTCGTCAGCAGCATACGGCCACCGACACATACCTACAGGCTCGAGCCTGCGTAAGGCCATATTTCACATTCTTTAGGAACAAGGGTATCACACTGATAGTGTTGTTTATGTAATTGCATGCAAGTCTATTATGGAAACTAATTCAGCTCAATCTATTCCTTAACAATAAAAGGTCAGACTTGAAGCAGCAACTGCAGTTTTTGTTAGATGAAGGCCCTGAAGAATTACCACTTCATGGGAATCTAGAGGTGAAAGGTTTGGAGCTCTTCATCCTTTGTGCAGGGTCACAGTTGAATGAATTATGGTTATTAAAAAAAAGCCATAGAATCCTGGAATGTGAGGGGTTGAAGGGACCTCTGGAGATCATCAAGTCCAACCCCTCTGCCAGAGCAGGACCAATCTAGGGCAGGTCACACAGGAACGCACCCACGGGTCTTGAAAGTCTCCAGAGAAGGAGGCTCCACAACCTCTCTGGGGAGCCTGTTCCAGGGCTCTGTAACCCTTACAGTGAAGAAGTTCTTCCTCATGTTGAGGTTGACCTTCCTGTGCTCCAGCTTGCATCCATTGCCCCTTGTTCTGTCACAGGGCACAAGTGACAAGAGGTTGCCCCTTTCCTCTTGACACCCAGCCCTCATCTATTTATACCCATTAATCAGATCCCCTCTCAGTCTTCTCCTCTCCAGACTCAAAAGCCCCAGGTCTCTCAACCTTTCCTCATCAGGCAGCTGTTCCAGTCCCTTCATCAACCTCGTAGCCCTCCGTTGGACTCTCTCCATCTTTATACTTAAGTGAAAAAGAAGTTTCTTTCAGATAAAGTTCTTGACTGTTTTCAAGACACACCATCGTACAGCTCTGCACACAACTGACCGCGTTACCTCTGACTGAGGTTCAACCAGGGAAGCAAGTCGCTTCCACAAGTTTTATCTTTGCACTGGCCAGTCTCTTTGAGGGAAATGGGGCTCTTCAATAGCCATCTTATCACCCACGTCCTCCCATCCTTTCAGCTTGAAAGTGAAATGATGGCTTTTAGGTCAACCTCAAAACAAAAATTTGGAGCTATGAACATTTCATCCTTTGCTTCTGAAAATTTCATTGACCATAAGGAAGAAAAACAATATTTAAAGTTTTCAACATGCTGCTTCACGATGCTACTAGGAAACGCAAGAATCAAGACTACGGTCAGAAAACAGCCACGGAACATCCAATAACTTGGGGAATGAGAAAGCAAAGGCTGGAGTGAACACACCAGACGCCAAAAGAAAAACCTGACCCCTGCTCTTCACAGCAGGCACGCCGGGTCGGGCCGAATCAGACTCTGCAGATGTCACAAGTCCTTCATGGTCGCAGTGTCACATTTGGCTCTGCACCAACGCCAGCACAGCAAGGTTTGCTCATCAAGAACCTGAAGCTTTGTGTAAATGGCATTTAGGAAAACCTCTCTTTTCAACCTCATCCCAAATGCTCGTTAGCAGTAGATTACAGTCCGTAAACTGACCTATCAGCTCACAGTTTTCACACGTTCACTTCAGATGAACCATTCCTGCTATTTTAGTTTCAGGAACATGAGTGGCCTTTTAGGAGCATTTCCTCTTGACGGCTTAATTTAGGGTCTGTCCAAATAGCAAGTCATTGCTATCCTCCCACTCTGATGGAAACTATTCCCCGACGACTTTAGAGAGGCCCTTGAACATTTAGCATCCCCTCCTCTGCATGACCCAAACCCAGTAACCATCTACAGCCAACACGTATGGCCATAATCACCGGTTTGTAGTCAGAGCAAACTTATAAGCAGCATTTAGATGGCCCAGAAATTATTTAGCCCTTGTTCCACTGAGATACGCCTTCACCTTCCTCTAGACCTAAACAACTGCACTTCAATTAACGGAGCAAACGCCTCCAGAGCCCCGGCAGCGGCAAGAGCTGCTGTATGAGTGGGGTCAGGGGAGCAGTTCTGCATTCAAGAAAGATGAATTCTTGAAGGCCCCGCACTTCAAGAGAGATGTTGAGGTGCTGAAGCGAGTCCAGAGGAGGGCGACCAAGCTGGGGAAGGGTCTGGAGGGTCTGACCTACGAGGAATGGCTGAGGGAGCTGGGGGTGTTTAGCCTGGAGAAGAGGAGGCTCCGAGGTGACCTTAGTGCAGTCTACAACTACCTGAAGGGAGGTTGGAGCGCAGTGGGAGTCGGCCTCTTCTCCCAGGCAACCAGCGCTAGGACAAGAGGACACAGCCTCAAGCTTGGCCAGGGGAGGTTCAGGTTGGACATTAGGAAGCATTTCTTCTCAGCAAGGGTCATTAGCCATTGGAAGGGGCTGCCCAGGGAGGTGGGGGAGTCACCATCTCTGGAGGGGTTTAAGAAAAGCCTGGACATGGCACTTAGTGCCCTGGTCTAGTTGCCATGGTGGTGTCAGGGCAATGGTTGGACTCGATGATCCCAGAGGTCTCTTACAACCTCATTGATTCCGTGATACTTAAACCCAAATCAAGGCTAATCCCACCCAGGTCATGTTCCAGCACATGAATATTCCACCACAAGTAACTGATGGAGTCACATCACGCTTTCTTTGGTCCACATTAACGTGGTAGCACTGTATGGAATAGTTGCCATAAAATAACACTGACAGTGTCTCTATTTCAGACCTACCCAGGAACTAGGACACTAAAGCAATCCACTTTCTGGGGGAAAATAATAATGAGGTTATACAGACTTAGCAGCAGGACATTTCCTTGTCTATATTTAACTTAACAGGGAATGCAGAAACTATGCATAAAAAAAATAAACCAGCGTAACTAATAAAAGCCATTTTGCATTTTTTGTAGCAAATACAGAACTGGTACCTCAGGCACGTAGAAGCGCCTGGTGAATAACAGGCTGCCCTAAGCCAAAGCACCACACAGGTTACGGGAAGCCTTCAACAGCCCAGGCAGGGCCAGAGGACAGCAGACCACCGCCAGAACTGGACTAGAACCGCACTAATTCCCAGACTCCCAGTTTGAACTGGGGCTTGTAGAGTTAACTAGGACAACAGGAAAATAAGTATACTGCAGAGATGCTGCCCAAGGGTAGAAAGCAAATCCTGAAGCATACTCATTGCTGACCAGCTTAGCAAGACAGATGCTTCCTATCCCACTTTTCATATGGAGTGAAGTTACCTACGCACGGGAAGCATTCAGGAACCTTCATCAAGATGCACCTTAATTCACTGTGCACTCCATATAGCTCTGGGGCCCCCAACAGAAGAAGGACATGGAGCTGTTGGAGCGAGTCCAGAGGAGGCCACGGAGATGCTCTGAGGGCTGGAGCCCCTCTGCTCTGGAGACAGGCTGAGAGAGCTGGGGCTGTTCAGCCTGGAGAAGAGAAGGCTCCGGGGAGACCTTCTAGCACCTTCCAGTGCCTGAAGGGGCTACAGGAAAGCTGGAGAGGGACTTTTGACAAGGGCATGGAGTGAGAGGACGAGGGGGAACGGTTTTAAACTGACAGAGGGGAGATTGAGATGAGATGTGAGGAAGAAATTGTTTGCTGTGAGGGTGGTGAGAGCCTGGCCCAGGTTGCCCAGAGAAGCTGTGGCTGCCCCCTCCCTGGCAGTGTTCAAGGCCAGGTTGGATGGGGCTGGGAGCAACCTGGTCTGGTGGAAGGTGTCCCTGCTCGTTGCAGGGGGTTGGGACTGGGTGGTCTCTAAGGTCCCTTCCAACCCAAACCAGTCTGTGGTTCTATACAAATCAGATACTGCAGGAGCACAAGGAATATGAATTCTGACATTAACTTTTAAGATGAAAGGGCAAAACTGAGGAATGACTGAGGTTTCAGAAGGCAGCAGTTTAAAAATGTATTAAATAATTCTTCAGCTGTGAGACAGCTGCCGAGGTCCTCTTGTTTGTGAAATAGCTGAGGGAATAACAGCAGCGATGGTGTGACAGCAACCTGCATGACTCAGGATTTCTACCTCTGGAAGAGCCTCAGAGGACAGTCAAGTCCTCCCTGAAGAACACCAAGCTGAGTAAGTATTTTGCTCAGAGGAAAGGTGGGAAAGGAGCAGACCACAGCATTATCAGTTCCACAGCTGCACTACAGACAAGGAAAGGAGTTTTCCTGTAGCTAGACATTCCTCGATCCATTCCAGGAAATCTTCAGATTATTCCACAGCAAATAAATCCTATTCCCTTAATTCACACTTGGTCTTTTTTGAAAAAGGATTGTTCAGACCTTCATATTCCAGCACCAGCTGATCTGTTAAACCCAGTATTGGCCCCATCTGTTCTTCTTTATGCTCAGAATCTTTGTGTACCCAGCGAGTAACCTGTTCATTTTGATAAATAAAATCCATCTTCTTGTTAGCTAATCTGAAAAATACAGACGAGCTATTTTCATCTCTTACCCATATCACAGACCCCCTTGTCCTGGCATCTCGTTCCAAAGAGCTCCTACTATTCACCCAATTCAATCAGTCTCTCCCTTTCAAAGTGAGCTCTTTTCTGTGTGCTCCCACCATCTTATTTGATGTTTGACCACATCCACGAGGTTGAAGTTTGCTAATGTACGTGGAACTTGTGCTGAACTGATTTAGAGAGTCACAGACTCACAACACCCTAGAAACCCCCAAGAGGTCAGACTGGCGCTTCCTTGCAGAAGTTTTACTTCAAGTGACCCTGGCCCAGGTTGCCCAGAGAAGCTGTGGCTGCCCCCTCCCTGGCAGTGTTCAAGGCCAGGCTGGATGGGGCTTGGAGCAACCTGGTCTGGTGGAAGGTGTCCCTGCCTGTGGCAGGGGGGTTGGAACTAGATGATCTTTAAGGTCCCTTCCAACCCAAACCAGTCTGTGATTCTATGAATAACTTTCAAGAAACATCATCTCCTCCAGCCACCCTCTGAAAGTAGCAGCAATACAAACTCCACTTACTTGCACAAGCCACTGCCTCCAGCTTCCTATCTAGGGAAGAGTGGAACTTGCTTCCTGAACTTCGTATTTCCATTTTGTAGCTTCCTTAACTGCGCTGTTGTGTACCTGCCTCTGGGCACGCAGAGTCTTTGAGTTTAAAGTTACGAGCAGTCTGACCCAGATTTTGTGCATCTCGTCTGAAGAGGGAGAAAGGGGAGAGCAGGCAAGTGGGGGCAGGGGATGCTGCCCACAAAAAAGATACTTGAAAACCTGTAAATTGAACAGAATCATACATGGCACGAGACATGGACTGACTTCCCTCTGGTTTCTGGCAGAGGGAATAGACTTTTCCCAGAGAAGCACACACATGCCAGGTACCACCCTGTGCCAGAGCGCTCGCTGCCTGCCAGCCCCACGGTGACACAGCACTTCAACCCGCTCCAGAGCCCTGCAAGGTTGCTGCTCTCCTCAGGCAGACACACGGCTCCATCCTGCACCCCCTGAGCTGTGCTCAGCCTCTGCTCTTCCACATAATGCTGATTTTTATAGTTAGGGGCTGTGTCCCTACTAGTATAAACGCTATGTCCTCCCCTACTAAAATACAGCTCGAGCAACCTTTATGCCAAAGACGTAAGAGAAATCTATTCACAACAGCAGCACATCTAAGAGGAATCACAGAATCAGACTGGTTTGGGTTGGAAGGGACCTTAAAGATCATCTAGTTCCAACCCCCTGCCACGGGCAGGGACACCTTCCACCACACCAGGTTGCTCCATGCCCCATCCAACCTGCCCTTGAACACTGCCAGGGAGGGGGCAGCCACAGCTTCTCTGGGCAACCTGGGCCAGGGTCTCACCACCCTCACAGCAAACAATTTCTTCCTCACATCTCATCTCAATCTCCCCTCTCTCAGTTTAAAACCGTTCCCCCTCGTCCTGTCACTCCATGCCCTTGTCAAAAGCCCCTCTCCAGCTTTCCTGTAGCCCCTTCAGGCACTGGAAGGTGCTAGAAGGTCTCCCCGGAGCCTTCTCTTCTCCAGGCTGAACAGCCCCAGCTCTCTCGGCCTGTCTCCAGAGCAGAGGGGCTCCAGCCCTCAGAGCATCTCCGTGGCCTCCTCTGGACTCGCTCCAACAGCTCCGTGTCCTTCTGCTGTTGGGGGCCCCAGAGCTGGACGCAGCACTGCAGGAATAAGATACAAAGCAACATTTCCTCACTTTTGTTTGTTTGTTTGTATAAAGGAGATGCTCTGATACACACATTTATAAGCAGCGTGTATATTATTTCATCAGATCCACTTGCTCCTTTAAAATTAGCTCCTAACTACATACAGAACAAACTCCCCGGCTGGAAGAAAGGAGGACAGCTCAGTCATAATTCCCATTTCTCTTGTCTAAGTCAGCTTGCTTTTCTTAGACGAGGCTCTCATGAGCACTTAGCAGTGGCCGTTGAGGCGTAAGAAAACAGGATAGCAGGGAGCAGAGAGCTGCTAAGTCATCCTCCTTCGCAGTATCCTGAAGGGAGTCTTGCAGGAAAAGGATGTCTGCATCTATCTTTCAAAAGGCAATGACACATCACTGAATCAAGTTGCTGATGTTTCTTACATTCCATGGCTGGGCACAACAAATCTATGACCTAATTTAATTTTTTATAATCTTTTTTTTTGGCACACTCTGAACCAGTGGGATTGCTTCATTTTTTTTTTTTTCAAGTTCAACACAGCAAGATCTCTGCTCTGTCCTCGGCACTGGTGAGGCCGCACCTTGAATCCTGTGTCCAGTTGTGGGCCCCGCACTTCAAGAGAGATGTTGAGGTGTTGGAGCGAGTGCAGAGGAGGGCGACCAAGCTGGGGAAGGGTCTGGAGGGTCTGACCTACGAGGAACGGCTGAGGGAGCTGGGGGTGTTTAGCCTGGAGAAGAGGAGGCTCAGAGGTGACCTTAGTGCAGTCTACAACTACCTGAAGGGAGGTTGGAGCGCAGTGGGAGTCGGCCTCTTCTCCCAGGCAACCAGCGCTAGGACAAGAGGACACAGCCTCCAGCTTGGGCAGGGGAGGGTCAGGTTGGACATTAGGAAGCATTTCTTCTCAGCAAGGGTCATTAGCCATTGGAAGGGGCTGCCCAGGGAGGTGGTGGAGTCACCATCTCTGGAGGGGTTTAAGAAAAGACTGGACATGGCACTTAGTGCCCTGGTCTAGTTGCCATGGTGGTGTCAGGGCGATGGTTGGACTCGATGATCCCAGAGGGCTCTTCCAACATCATTGATTCTGTCATTCTGTTTATTTTCGTGGATGTTCTGAGCTGCAGGAAAATCACTCAAATTACTAGAAGCTTCCTCTTGGAGGTAGTGAGATGCAGGTCAAGGGACCTTCAATAAAGTCTTTCCAACAACACTTACAAATTCTTGCTCCACTCACTTGCTAGAAAAAGCAACGCAACAGCCTCAAAATGGGTGTCCTGAATTATAGGCTGACATTCAGGAATGAGTTGCCCAGAAGCGCAGTGATGTACAGTTACCATCTCACGAGCAGAGGGAACGCCGTCCAGTTCAGATACTCAAGACCTGCTAGACAAGCGTAAGAACCTGCTACCACATACATCATCATACCACTAGGTAAGTGGTGAGACCCTGGCCCAGGTTGCCCAGAGAAGCTGTGGCTGCCCCCTCGCTGGCAGTGTTCAAGGCCAGGTTGGATGGGGCTGGGAGCAACCTGGGCTGGTGGAAGGTGTCCCTGCCCGTGGCAGGGGGTTGGGACTGGATGGTCTTTAAGGTCCCTTCCAGCCCAAACCAGTCTGTGACTCTGTGATTTTAACCTCTGAGCCGTTGTTTAAACCTGAGTGCAGTCGGCAGCTTTCTCGGAGCTCCCAAGGGCCAGTCTGCCGCACCACTTGTGCTGCCAACCTCCGTGCCACACCACGGCTCCGCTTACGTAAGGCATCACATAAAACATCTTATTACTAATTTCAAATGCATGTTTGGACTTTCAGCAACATCAGGATTTCAGCAAGAGTCATGTCGTACAAAACCACATTCTCCTTCAGACAATACATACACGCAGCAAGAGCTTCCAACTATTATTTATACAGCTTAAGTAACCGCCTCCCTCCTTTCTGAGGGACAAAAGAAGTGCCAAGTACAGAGCAGGTAGATTTGGGGCATTTGTTGGTGTTACGCCTGGGTTGCTCCAACAGACAGAGCACTTAGAGCTGTTTCCCTTCTCAGCACAAGTTCTCCAGCAGCTTTCTGGCTCATTTTAAGTACAGAGAATACATTAAGCAAGTCCCAGAACCTCCAAGCTCATATAAATAACGAGTCAAAAAGTGCACAGCTAAAGTAAAGGGAAAAAAGTTCCTATTATTGCCTCCACGGAGAAACACAAGGACAACGTTGGCACGTCCACACAGGACTACCGAGCCGCAGGACACACTATCCACCACGCAGGCAGAGTTTGGGAACCGGTGATGGACACGAGGGCACTGTAAGGACTGGGGACACGGCAAGGTGCCCCCAAGAAGCCTGGGCTCTGTACAGAAGTCAGTGCCACTGAACCACATACTAATAACCACAAAATAGCTCCAAAGGCTTGATACAAATCTCAGTTCACTTCCACAATCGGTTTACGGTCACAGACGAGATAATAAACGTGATGTTGTAACTTCTCCCTTCAGACAGGTTTAAGGAAGATGTGATTCAGCTTGTCGACAGAATTTCAAAGCCAGGGCAGAGCTTCAGCCACTATTGCTGCCTCATAATGCAGTTTGCTCAGAGTTATTTCCCCTTCCACATCTGGTATCTCACTACTTCCACTTCCCAGGTCACTAACAACCTTTCCCTCAGCTTTTGATTCAGGCTGCGAGTCTCACTGGAGCTTCTTTTCCTAGAGCAAAAAGCCCACACAATGGAACAGGTGAAACGAGCTCTGATAACACCACACAGGCATGGAAACAATCCCGGAGATTCTCAAGCTTGTCTGTGGCCTGTTCAGTCCTGGGTGAGTGAACTTGCAGATCGGGCAAGCAAGGAGCCAACACACATCCAAGCAATACAGGGTGGGGGAAGAGTGGTTAGAAAGCGGCCCGGCGGAAAGAGCCCTGGGGGTGCTGATGGACAGGCGGCTGAACACGAGCCAGCAGTGTGCCCAGGTGGCCAAGAAGGCCAATGGCATCCTGGCCTCTATCAGGACTAGTGTAGCCAGCCGGTCTGGGGAAGGGATCGTCCCTCTGTACTGGGCACTGGTGAGGCCGCACCTTGAATCCTGTGTCCAGTTGTGGGCCCCGCACTTCAAGAGAGATGTTGAGATGTTGGAGCGAGTGCAGAGGAGGGCGACCAAGCTGGGGAAGGGTCTGGAGGGTCTGACCTATGAGGAACGGCTGAGGGAGCTGGGGGTGTTTAGCCTGGAGAAGAGGAGGCTCAGAGGTGACCTTAGTGCAGTCTACAACTACCTGAAGGGAGGTTATAGCACAGTGGGAGTCGGCCTCTTCTCCCAGGCAACCAGCGCTAGGACAAGAGGACACAGCCTCAAGCTTGGCCAGGGGACGGTCAGGTTGGACATTAGGAAGCATTTCTTCTCAGCAAGGGTCATTAGCCATTGGAAGGGGGTGCCCAGGGAGGTGGTGGAGTCACCATCTCTGGAGGGGTTTAAGAAAAGCCTGGCCATGGCACTTAGTGCCCTGGTCTAGTTGCCATGGTGGTGTCAGGGCAACGGTTGGACTCTATGATCCCAGAGGGCTCTTCCAACCTCATTGATTCTGTGATTGTGTGAAATAGCAAAATGAGTGCTCCAAGCAGTGCTGGTCCTTCACCTGGGAGAGGACAGCTGGAGTCAACCTGTGAGCAGGCATGAATAGGAGCAAAACCACTGGATGCAGGTAAAGTCCTGGGTGGAACACATGTATCTATGTTCTTTGGATAAGGAGAAAAGCCCAAGTCAAAAAGGAACCAAGGCAAAGGAAGCAGAAGGGGACAGGCGGAAGAGGAAAACGAACACAAGAGCCACAAGATGACTGAGCAGAAGCTCAGGCGGGGTCATAAACTTTTCCAGGCAGTGGCCACAAGGACAAGCTGGGAAGCAGTTACGGTCTCAGCTGGGACTCGTACTAGAGAGCCAGGAAAACGGGAGGGAACCAAAGTGGCTTTGGAGAAGATGCTGAGGATGGCTGCACACAGGGGGGCTGCGAGCACCGCGGGTGGTGAGCGCTTCGGTAATGCTATTAGTCATTCACTTTCATGGGCATGTTAATATTTTGAATAAACAAAGAGCAACTGTCAGGGCAGAACGGAAACAGCCACAGCGAGGCCAACAGAGTGTGACAGGGAAAGTCATCTGAACAAAACGAGCTCTCCCTGACAAAGTGCCATACCTTCAACTTCTATAAATTGCAACTTCCAAATTTCAAAGTTGATGGCTTTAAGAAGCGTGGTTATTTCAATTTCATGATGCCTTGTAGGACTCTACATAATGGTGGGGTTTATTCATTATTTCCAAGAGTATCCATCCATTTGTGGGGTTTCATGACTTGGGATACGAGCCATTTCTCCACTGTTTAAGATAAAGCATTATATGCCCCGCACTTCAAGAAAGATGTTGAGGGGTTGGAGTGAGTCCAGAGGAGAGCGACCAAGCTGGGGAAGGGTCTGGAGGGTCTGACCTGCGAGGAACGGCTGAGGGAGCTGGGGGTGTTTAGCCTGGAGAAGAGGAGGCTCAGAGGTGACCTTAGTGCAGTCTACAACTACCTGAAGGGAGGTTGGAGCGCAGTGGGAGTCGGCCTCTTCTCCCGGGCAACCAGCGCTAGGACAAGAGGACACAGCCTCAAGCTTGGCCAGGGGAGGGTCAGGTTGGACATTAGGAAGCATTTCTTCTCAGCAAGGGTCATTAGCCATTGGAAGGGGCTGCCCAGGGAGGTGGTGGAGTCACCATCTCTGGAGGGGTTTAAGAAAAGCCTGGCCATGGCACTTAGTGCCCTGGTCTAGCTGCCATGGTGGTGTCAGGGCAACGGTTGGACTCGATGAGCCCTGAGGTCTCTTCCAACCTGGTTGATTCTGTGATTCTGTGATTTTTGCTGTTAATTAGTACTGCAAATACACCCAACTTCTACATTGCATGGGAGTCTTTGATGAACATTCGTGCTCCATAAGCTTGAAACATTTTCATCGACTAGACTTCCCTTAAGCAAGCAGTAGGGAAGCCAACGAGGCATGCTTTCCCCGTGTTCAATTATTCAGATGGCGTGTGAATCAGCAAAGGAAGGCCACGGTCTCCCAGTATTTGTGCCTCTCCAGTAACGTTAAAGAGATTGTCTCAGTTTTCTGGGGATTTGAGACAACTTCTATTTTCTTCCTGCCCTCCAGACATTCATAGCTTGGAGAGCCTATGCTTCATGAAATGATAAAGTCTACAGATAACTGGGCAGAAATCCTGAACTCGCCAGAGGAAAGCTGTAAAATAACCTCCTCTCCACATGTGGATCTCCTCCTCGCTGTCAACGGAAAAGCCATAATTAAAGTCAGCCTGCAAGCTGACAGTCCAAGATTTTTCAGGTTTACTAAAGCTACATTTCAGTTTATAGCTGCTCTTTTTGGATGTCTACATCTACTTACGTTAAAATTATCTGTACTTGATTTAACAAAAAATAAACCATTTTTCTTTAAAGTCGAGGGACTTCAAAAGAAACTGCAGGGCCCAGGAGAAGGCCATCCAGGGGAGGGAACGGCAACAAGGACGATTCAAGCCTACTTGAGCTCTCAGGTTTCGACAGACAAATTGTAACTTGAGGAAAACTGGCTTGGTTTGTCTTTCTGAAGAGGTCGGTGCCCAGTCTAACCAATACAGCGATCAGACATCAGCTCCGCATCTCCGTTAAGGCAGCGACATCTCCAAGAGCAGGCAAATCTGCAGGGTGCGTTTAAGTGACACAATCCACACACCACCACGTAACAAAAAGCTCCCAAATGCAAACAAAACTTCCACTGGAGCTGGCTAGAAGGAAGACTATTGTCATAGCTACTGTTAAAGGACTGAAAAACCTTATGAGAGGACTATATCCATTTACAGCTGTAACAAACACAACAAGGTTGCAAGGCTGCTCCACCCTCTCCAGGGCAGAAGCATTGAGATCCAGGACGATGTTTTTCAAGAAACTTCAGCCTTATGCCAGCAAGGATCACAGAATCAATGAGGTTGGAAGAGCCCTCTAGGATCATCGAGTCCAACCATTGCCCTGACACCATCACGTCAACTAGACCAGGGCACTAAGTGCCATGGCCAGGCTTTTCTTAAACCCCTCCAGAGATGGTGACTCCACCACCTCCCTGGGCAGCCCCTTCCAATGCCTAATGACCCTTGCTGAGAAGAAATGCTTCCTAATGTCCAACCTGAACCTCCCCTGGCCAAGCTTGAGGCTGTGTCCTCTTGTCTATCGCTAGTTGCCTGGGAAAAGGATAGATCAATGCATCACTCAACCTCTCCACCTTTGCATTTACATCTCCAATAGACTCTTCAAAGAAGATTTCAAGGCTCTGTACTGCTCATCTAAAATACAAGCTTTGCAGCAGCCAAAAGAACACGCTTTTAGAGTGATCTCGGTCCATGAGGAAGTTGGTTCACTCCGACATTTAACTTGGCTGTAATTTAGTATAGGAACTGATCTCATCATAGATTGCAACGAAACAGAGGTCTCTGGTGATCCAGTCCATGCCAACACAGGCCAAAACCTCTCAGCAAACAAAGCCTCTGCTCTTTCATGAAGTGCAATTTGCTGCTTCCCCTCCACCAAGCATTCGCTCCCAATCACAGGGAGCCACGCAGCCGGGCTCCTACCAGGAGATCACCTGCACGGCTACGAACCCTCCTGCAGATTCCACTACGTTCAACTTAAAACTCACCTCTCCCACAGAAGAAAGGCAGTTCTGCCCGAGCAAAGCTGCCTGGAGAGGTCTGACTGCACTACTCCCAGTTGTTATGGAAGCCCTACACTCAAATTGATCACTGTAGCCACATCTGTTGGTAGTGGAGGGAAGAAAATAAATAAATAAATAAACACTAGAACTTCAAGACTTTGAAGAATCTCTGTATTCTAGTGGCATGTAACATGCATATTATATGCCCTTTATTAGCATTATTTTCAATTAAGTAAAAGCAGTTTAAAAATAAAGTCTACATTCAGCACTTACGCAAAATAAAAATAATTCGCTGGAGCTAGATCTCCATTGAAGATCGAGGCAGAAGGAATACCCAAATGGGCAGGTTTTATTTATGCATTTATGTACTCCCCTTTAGAGAACTTGTTCCCAAAGTATTGCTTTAGGGAAGACATGAGAGGTCACGAAAGAGTCCCAGTTATTGCTCTGAAAGCGTTCAGAGTTGCTGATGAACCCAAGGCGGCTGGACTTACCTGTTGCTGGTCCAGCTCCCTACGATAACACCGTGGTACTTAACGATGGTGACGTTCAGAAGCACCACTTCTCTGGACACAGCATTTACCTGGCACACATTTGCTCCTGCTTCTTCCAAAGATCTCGGTATGAAGTCCAGCGTGCGTGGACAGTTGTGCTGCACAGTGAGACTGTGGTTGCTAACTCAGTTTTCAGAGGCCCAGTTGCAGTTTTCCATCAGCTACATTCCCTTCTGGCCTTAATTCAGGTCCTTCCTCTGCTCAGGGTGAGGAGATACTTTTTGCAGAACTTGTTGTCTTTTCTACAGGGAAGTAACTACATGCAACGACTCCCGAAGGAGATGGCATGGGAACTCCAGGCATGAAGCCCACTATGCTCTTTATCAGTACACTTCACAAAGCCAAGACAGCAACTTCTTTTGCTATCTGGCCTTGAAGAGCCTAATTCTGGTCACAGAACTCGTAGTGAAGATAACTCCAGACACTCAAGAGAGTAACTCTACCACATCCCTGGGAATCACACTCAAATTGCTCTGCATTTCTCTAAAAGCCTGAAGTGAATTTTGAAATTTCCCACAGTACGTCCCACTGGAGAGGCAGTGCAGCTCCCTCTGACAGCAAGGGCCCTAAGCCACCTCAAACCAACTTGAACCCACAGAAGATTTAGCACAGAGGTGACCAGCGCTACCAAAACTGACAAGAGTGGACAATCATGAACTGAAGGTAAAATTGTTTAGATTTCTCTCCTGTCCAGATCACAAGTGAACTCTAGAGAAGGACAAATTGAAGGAAGCCCACCTGAACCAGTGCTTGGAGAAGCCTACTTGGAACCAAAGAGAAGTCTTTGAGCAAGTAAGGACGGTGGGAAGGGGGGAGGCTCACGTAGGAAGAGGGCCTTAGATCAGTGTAGCTGCAACTGGACAAAAAGCAGAGCCAGGAGGCTTTGGGAGTGTCAGGCTGAGAAGAGGAAGAGTGATACAACTGCAAAGAATCACCCAGCAGACCACTTCCAGCGCTGACTTCACTTCACTTGCACCCATTCCCAAAAAACTACGTGGCATGTATTTGTGCCTGCAAAGAGCGTTTTACTCTGGTTAATTATACTTAAGCACAGTGAGATGAGATAAGAGAACACCAGCCTCCGGAGTGATTCCCTCCCTTTGGGCAATTTCACTGCTATTAACCACTCAGCAAGATGGGGTAAGACTGTCCAAGGGAGATTGCTACATTATGAGTTGTACCGTGTCCAAGCTGATAAAAAATCACATTAATAAACTTGCCTTAAGTTACAGCAGGATAGATCCTCTGCCAGAGCAGCTTCACTGGGAGTACAAGAATAACTTTCCTGTAAGCCCCAGCAGGGATTAGGGACTCTAGAAGGTGGGGATTAATGGTCTTGGCTGGCCTTCAAAAAAGCCACATGGAAGATGAGTTCATAGATAATAACTGTGAGGGACTTTCAAGTGTCTAGCTCCACACGGGCCTACAAGTATTAAAATAAGAGACATAAAAAAACCTGCTATGTCATCTCCAAAAATCATAAATGCTGGGCTAAGGAAAATAAAGGAGTCTGCCCACCTTCTGCATGGACTCGTGAAGTTTTAGCTCTAAAATGACCTATTCCTTAACTGCCTTTAAGAGAAACTGCCCAGTCGTACTTGTTTGCTGCTTTTCAAGCTGTCTCAGAGCAGAGAGGATTTTCTGCGCCGCACACCAGGAGAGGCAGCACCAAATAAGGAGAGTTTCATTAATCACGGGGGGCAAGAGCCTCCTGTTTTCACTTGGCAGAGGGAAAGACAGGCAAAGTGGGGGCAGGGTATGAAAACTCTGGCTGTTAGCAAAGCACTTTCTTTCTCTGCTGGTATTGACTGCAAAGCCACAAACCAAACAGGCGAGGCAAGCAGCTGCTCCTGTCAGCTGCTTTCCTTTAATAGCACATGCATCAGAAAGGAAAGCAGCTTCGACCTCCCCAAGAGCAAAACCCAGAAAATAATGGCCTTCTGGCTTTTGCTGGAGTCCTTCCTCTTGGGAGGAAGAGGAGGATGGTGCATTTCTAATGCAGTAGATCAGGCAATAATTCTGATTTTTTATTAGGTATCTCGTACCTCCTCATTCTTCTTCCTGCGAGATCATCTCACTGCCATGGTCTGGAAAGGGAGACTAATGGGGGCACAAAAAGGGAGACGTTTCACTGCAAAAGTTCACCTCAGTCACTCATGTCAGCTCCTCTAAATTCATCCCACTCCACATGTCTCGTGTATGCTGCTCCCAGAATAACGGGTCTTGCACTTACGTGAGACTTTCAGCTTTCATTTCCAAGGGGATTTCTTCTGTTATTGCTCGTGAAAAAAACCTACAGTATGAACACTGGAACTACAAACCAAGAGCTCAAGTCATGCTGTGAGAAAAATGATTTTTCAGAGATCCAGTCCAGCTTAATGACAGTTGTAATATCGCTGTGCAGGCCCTCAATACCTTCATGAACTCACAACATTTTGCCTGTATTTATGCACATCCGAGAGGGCAGCAGGGAAAGATAGAGAATGGATTCTGAAACTAAGCTAATCAAAAAAAGCTCTCATGGAAGAGTAAAATAAGCAGCCATTAAATAGCATTTAATGTGTTCCATGTGTATCGTATCTCATGCATACATCAAGAAGTTCATTGCAGTGAGTCTTGAAAATGCCAAGTTAAACCTTCTGTAGAACAGCAGAAACAATTCAAGCTTGTGGAAATGGTCTGGGAGAAAGGGGCAAGACTTGCACTCAGCAACTCCACTCCCTTATTTTACAAGGAGTATCAAGAAGGATAAATCAAGTCATCAATGGCATGGAAAGACCTTCTCAAGTAGAGCTCCTGGAGATCAGCTTTGTGGCTTCTCCTACTCAGATATACAGTCTGCCCACAAGAAAGGCTGGATGCCCTCTGCTGCAAGCAAACTGACTCTGAAGAAGTGTCCCAAGATCAACACGTTCGCAGCGTTAGTCAAAAAGATAGATAAAATCTGAGCAAGGAGCATAAAACATCACAGGTTACGGAGAGCAGCAGCTACAGCAGATACAACCATGAAAACAGGCGGCTCAGTCAGCACCCGGGTGCGCACAGTCACAGAACCACGGAATCGACCCGGTTGGAAGAGCCCTCTGGGCTCATCGAGTCCAACCATTGCCCTGACACCACCATGGCAACTAGACCAGGGCACTAAGTGCCATGGCCAGGCTTTTCTTAAACCCCTCCAGAGATGGTGACTCCACCACCTCCCTGGGCAGCCCCTTCCAATGGCTAATGACCCTTGCTCAGAAGAAATGCTTCCTAATGGCCAACCTGACCCTCCCCTGGCCAAGCTTGAGGCTGTGTCCTCTTGTCCTAGCGCTGGTTGCCCAGGAGAAGAGGCCGACTCCCACTGCGCTACACCCTCCCTTCAGGTAGTTGTAGACTGCACTAAGGTCACCTCTGAGCCTCCTCTTCTCCAGGCTAAACACCCCCAGCTCCCACAGTCCCTGCTTCCAGGAACCCAGTTTACATACAGGCTTTACTCCTTTACCTACATAGAATAATTCTAGTTATGTTAGTGCCTGTATTACAGTAGCTACTTTACTTTTAATTAAAATAAGCACCTCTCTTGACAAAGTAATTGTATAGCATGAGAACCTGTCCATCAGGACACAGAACCGGTAGCTTCAAAATGAGAAAGTTGACTCGTAAACTGTTGTCATCAACGCCAGCTCATCACCAGCTCGATGTTTCCAAGCCAGGAGAGTGGAACAGCAAAACCTACCGACGTTTTTTCAAGCAGATGACTTGCAAAGAACAAACAATACCTTAAAAACTTCCATTGCCAGAAGGTTGAAAAACTTTGGAAGAATCAAACCAACCTCATTTCTATACTAAGAAACAAGTTTTAGTAACTTGCAAATTCTGGAAGATATAGCGAGTAAATTAGTTTACGGCCTCATCAGTTGCCTTGGAGAATCATGCCCTCCCCTCAGGCTCTTGAGAGCTGACAGAAATGCCCCAGGAGGAACCTGGAAACAGAACAGACACAGCTGAACTGGTGGAGAGGTAGGGGTTTGCTTTTGAAAGCCACAACAAAGCGTTATGGAAGCAGACGTTTAAAAAGGAGACGCAAACGCGCTGGTAGTGCCCAGCCACGGCTTCGGAGATCAGCCAGAGCAGAACTGGGCAACCATGTAGGCAAACTAGTTCAGAGTGAACGTGCCCACTTACCAAGGGTTAGCAGCTTTCCGTTTGGGTGAGCTTTCCAGGCCAGGAACAGTATTCAGTCCCTCTGTTTCCACGGAGGCCCCTCAGGTGCTCAGAAATCCGTGGGGAAATGAAGTCCGTAGACACATTTAGGGTGGGAGCAGAGCACACCCAGAGGATTCAGAGCTGCAGAGCCTGCTCCTTCTTACTCTTAAGAGGAGCTTTGGGATATCCAAGTCTGTCTTTACCCAGTGGTGTGTTACTAAAACATGCTTAGGAAGGGCCTGGCTCTTTGCATCACCTTTTGCAATTCAATGTATGGATTTTGTTCATCTTGGAGCAGCTCCACTATGGATAGAATGGAGATTAATCATATTCCGTGCTACTAGGAATTACCTCTAAGTAGGGATATTTGTGCCTACACACAAGACAGAAATCAGAAGTCCTTTTAAAACAAGGTAGAAGAATATAGCTTTAAAAATCCTGAACTCACTTGGGCACCTCTGCAGGCAGAACTGGAGTCTTTGGCCACAACAGCTCATGACATTCACTAGAAGCCTGGGAAGCAAATATTGCCTGCCTGTGATCCAAGAGGCACTCCTGTCTGGCTGTGTCACAGCTTCGAAGCCACGAAAAGCAGAACAATAATTTAGCTTCAGAAAGGTGTGTGAAGCAGGGAAAGGTCTGGTGAGTCACCCCAGAGGGGAGAACACACACTGTTTGAGGGAGCACAGAATACAGGGCACGTTCACGTGCTCCATTACCAGTGTAAAGGCACCGCAGGCCGGCAGAGCAGAGACCTGCTCCCTCAGCAAGGGAATTACTTGCAAGATAACATTATCTCTGCATCCGTTACAGCTTGTGCCAGAACACAAGGCACACGCAGGCCCACTTGAGGCAGCATTACTGGACGCCTACACCAGTTCCAGTACCTCCCATGCTACCAAGGGGGGAAAAAGAAATATATACAAGTACAGAGAAGCGCTCAGAAATTCGCTCAGTAGTACATTAATAGGTATTTAAGCTGTAGGCCAAGGCCCAATATGAAACACTGCTAGACTACAAGTTAAGCAAGTATATTCCAGGGAGGTGGTGGAGTCACCATCTCTGGAGGGGTTTAAGAAAAGCCTGGACATGGCACTTAGTGCCAGGGTCTAGTTGCCATGGTGGTGTCAGGGCAATGGTTGGACTCGATGAGCCCAGAGGGCTCTTCCAACCTGGTTGATTCTGTGATTCACATCTCCTTCATAAGGGTATTTATCAGCTTCTTGAATTATAAAAACACTATGTCATCCCGGAGTGACAACCTCAACAGCAAGGAAAGCTAAAGGTTACATGCCAGACCCTTCTGCTTCCTCTGGACTCGCAGCTTATCCCTCTCAGCCAGAGAGGGATGCCAGCCTAGCCCTTAAGCCGCTGCTGTTATTCCCTCCCTACCAGCACGCCATTTTAATGCTCTCAGAGCAGGGAAACACTCCTGCTCTCACGTGATGTTTATTCTTAGAGAGGATCCCAGGGATTTTTCTTTAGCTAAGTTCAGTCATGCAGTTGGCCAAGTGCCACCAGAGCATCACAGAAGTCCTCAGTTGTGCAAAGGGAGCAGCATTAGTGCAGTACAGACATATTAAGGGCATTAAAAGTGGCAGGTTATGCAAGAAAGACCTGGGTAATTGAAGACAAATAACTCTCCGCAGAAAGTTGTTACTGCCACACAAAGCTCATGACAGACTTTGTAAAAAAAGCACACGACAGCCATGGGCTCAGGTCAATTTAACCGCTTACACCCGTCCAACAGCTGAACCGAACTCCTCCCGAGCTAGGGCCTAGCGAGTGCAGAGGAGGGCGACCAAGCTGGGGAAGGGTCTGGAGGGTCTGACCTGCGAGGAACGGCTGAGGGAGCTGGGGGTGTTTAGCCTGGAGAAGAGGAGGCTCAGAGGTGACCTTAGTGCAGTCTACAACTACCTGAAGGGAGGTTGGAGCGCAGTGGGAGTCGGCCTCTTCTCCCAGGCAACCAGCGATAGGACAAGAGGACACAGCCTCAAGCTTGGCCAGGGGAGGGTCAGGTTGGACATTAGGAAGCATTTCTTCTCAGCAAGGGTCATTAGCCATTGGAAGGGGCTGCCCAGGGAGGTGGTGGAGTCACCATCTCTGGAGGGGTTTAAGAAAAGCCTGGATGTGGCACTTAGTGCCCTGGTCTAGTTGCCATGGTGGTGTCAGGGCAATGGTTGGACTCGATGAGCTCAGAGGGCTCTTCCAACCTCGTTGATTCTGTGACTCTGTGAAAAGAACAAATTCTACCATTTGAGCTTTTCCATCACCTTGAGCTGCTTTTAATGACAAAATTCCTGCCTAAGAAAGCAACCAACATTAGCTACTAGTGACCCAACTAGAACAAGCAGAACCACACGCAGGAAACAACTCTCAAAAATAACTGCAAACGTAACTCTGAGAGAAATACACTCCAGTCAGCGAAGGCACTGCTCCAGTTTTCTAGTTTTTCTTCTAACAAACACGCACAAATGTTGCAAGGAGATGAATGCAGATTTAGTTCAACTAGAACAGCACCTGTGTGGCTGATCTGGTTAAAGGTTTAGGTAAAGTGGAGAGAAACAAGATGTGCTGTCAGCCAGCTAACACTGAGAGGCCTTACGTTACCTCTCAGTCTCAAGGAACGTGTGTGAGAGCAACCACTTCTCTTTGCTCATACCCTTGGGTTTTTTTTTTTTTTGGGGTGGCAATAGGGGAAGAACACTCATTTCTGAAGTGAGTTAATGCAAAAGAATAGTTTCTACTTTCCAAAATGCATGCAGGAAGCCAGCAGAGGAGGAAGGGAGTAGCTACTGCAGTTCAACCACTATTGTATTTATATTTCCGTACTCTTGATAACAAATACATTCAAGGATGGCTGAAAAACAAGGCATTGGTTAGAAAACAAAAGCTGAGCTTTCATGAAAGAAAGAGCAATAAAAGAAATTCCAGGTCTCCCTGCAATGTTATCAGGTACGGTCTATTAGTTTCTTCACAGAATGATTCGCTTCCTTATTGCGGGTATGGCTGCAACATCCAGCACCACACTATTGTGCCCTTTGACACAGGCAGTTTCCCTTCCAATAACAGAAAGATAAGGGACCAAATAAATAATTGTTCAGTGTAGTAGTGAAAGAAAAAAAACCCACAGCTTTTTTAATTAAAATAAAGGGTTCTGCCCACATCACATTAAGAAAGTAAAACCATACGTGTACTCAGCACTGGGGAGGCCGCACCTTGAATCCTGTGTCCAGTTGTGGGCCCCGCACTTCAAGAGAGATGTTGAGGTGTTGGAGCGAGTGCAGAGGAGGGCGACCAAGGTGGTGAAGGGTCTGGAGGGTCTGACCTGCGAGGAATGGCTGAGGGAGCTGGGGGTGTTTAGCCTGGAGAAGAGGAGGCTCAGAGGTCACCTTAGTGCAGTCTACAACTACCTGAAGGGAGGTTGTAGTGAAGTGGGAGTCGGCCTCTTCTCCCAGGCAACCAGCGCTAGGACAAGAGGACACAGCCTCAAGCTTGGCCAGGGGAGGGTCAGGTTGGACATCAGGAAGCATTTCTTCTCAGCAAGGGTCAGTAGCCATTGGAAGGGGCTGCCCAGGGAGGTGGTGGAGTCCCCATCTCTGGAGGGGTTTAAGAAAAGCCTGGCCATGGCACTTAGTGCCCTGGTCTAGTTGCCATGGTGGTGTCAGGGCAATGGTTGGACTCGATGATCCCAGAGGGCTCTTCCAACCTCATCGATTCTGTGATTCTGTGGTAAAGTGACATGGTAGCATTGCCTTCTTCCCAAGGGTTCTCTCTCACTTCAAGGGCTAAGCCTTCTCAGTTCTGTTCTCGGTATTCTCCCCCTAGAAGGTCAGCACATGCTTCCTCAACCCCCTTTTAAAAGGGTGGGGGATAACGCACCAGCCCCTCCTCCAGCAAGCTGCAAAACCCTCTTGGGGACAAGCTGTCACCCGTGGTTTGCTAAAGCACAGAGGCAGAGGAAGCTCCTTCTTATCTGCTTGTCTTGTAGCTCTGCTGCAGGAGGGGAGCAGGGACTCGCACAGCTCCCAGCTGCTACTTGCTCCTACCACAATAAGGCAGCAGCAGCCCCAATCTAGTCCACTTTGCATCAATAAAATTGATCCTAAAGATGTGTTTTTGTGCACATTTCCTCCCAGCTAGAGCTGTTACAAAAAAATAATAAATCAATCCATCAGGAAATGTTTTTAGAAGTGCTTTCTCTGCACCTAAAACCAAATGAAGCTCTAGGTGCCACAAGTCACAGTCAGTATTTGTCGTTTAAGGAACCAGGATGACCAAACATGCAACTCTACGTGGCTGAAAGAGCTCCTAACGGACTAAGTAAGAAGAACCCATTTATTTCTGAGTGACAATCTGAGATGAACAGGGTTTTGGTTTCATTTTGTAAAGAGCTGTCGCAGTTTAAAGCTGGGCTGGCTATTAAACTGATGGCAGACGCTCTCTATTAACCCTCCTCCTCCCCCCCCCCGAGAAGGGGAAGGGAAAGGGAAAAGGGAGAGAGACTCATGGGTTGGAAAGTTAAAACGGTTTTAATGAACTATAATAATGAAAAAGAGTATAATAATAATGGAAATAATTAAATATATACAAATATATATATAAAACCAAGATTGAGTTCCCCTAGTGTCAGTCACATCCCCACCGGCACTGCAGGGCAGGCTCCAGGAAGGCCCAGACTGGTCCCAGCGATGGTTGAGAGCTGGATTCAGGGATGCAAGGATTGGGATTGGGGGCAGCAGGAAAACAGAGTCCTCTTGGGACGCTGGCCATAGCAGAAGGGGACGAGACCCTCGTGATCCCCCCACTTTATACTGAGAATGACGTGTATGGGATGGAATACCTTCGTTGGGCAATTTTGGGTCACTGGTCCTGTCCGCTCCCCCCTGCAGGGGCGGCCCTCCTGCAGCTCCTCACTCGTAATCAGGGAGGAATTTAGTAGTGACCTTGGTTTCTCTAAGAGTAAGTACAGCCAGAGCCTTTCTGCAGAACATCCCTACCGGTGCCTCAGTGATAACTACGAACTTCGAGCGTTATCAGTCCTGGAAGCAGACACTGGCTGCAAAACATGCAGTTAGTTTCAGAAAGTGCAGTTACTTAGAAGAGACTGAGCTGAAAGGAAAAATCACTGAAAGGAAAATTGGTTCTGGTTTAGGCCAAACCAGGACGAGAACCCAAGATATTCTTCAATCAGGTCATCCAACAAGAACCTACCATCAGTGCCAGACTCACACAAACACTTCCTCCTTCCTGCCTGCTCTCCCGGGCTCCTCCAAAGGACGTTGGGGAGGAAGTTGCCTTTATTCATCCAGGCAGTCAATGAGCGTGGACTAAATTGTCCCGGATAAATTACTTCAGGAAGCATTTTTAGCTGCTGAATACAGTCTGTGGGAAACACCTGCTTGGTTTTCATGTCCTGAATCCATGGAACAACAAACGTTGAGAGGTACAACTACATGTATGCCTGGGACTCCAGGAGGCAGCTGATATTGTACCTCTCATTTTTGTACAGTGGAGAAAAGAAAGGAGGAAAATTATAACACAGCAAACTCACCCCCTTAGACAACTTGGGAGTTAACAACGTGACCAAATAAATTGAAGTCTGAGATGAATTCCAGACATCCAAGGAGTCTGGCAGACATGAAGACCACATTAGTCAAAGCTAAGCGAAGTGGAAAGGGAGGAAAAAAGAAGTTTAATATCAAAACGTGCAGGCAAGGCCATTACACTCCTAGGTCATCTTCTCTTTCAGCTGCGCACAGGGCTCACTCCCCACAGGAGAAGGTGACAGTCCCCCTCCTATGACCTCTTTAGCTCCATCCAGGCCACAGCGAAAAGCACGCACAGCACTCTGGGCACCTCCCCTCCCACCCCATCCCACCCAGAGGGAGATAAGCCATTTTATTTGGCTTTTATTCAAGCGGCTTTTAGAGAAGGACTTAAGATGGTCTGGCAGGCAGCCACGGTACACAGTATAAACAACTGGTGGAGTGGCTGGCCCTGGCTGAGCCTGGTTCCAGTCACATCGTGAATGGACACACAAGAGCATCAGCCCAACTGAAAAGACAGAACTTGGCACCTATGATGTTATCTCTGCGCCTGCCATTGAAGGAGACTAAAAAAAGGTATTTTAGGAACAACTTTATCCCATACCCATAACAAAGTTTTAGGAGACTACTGTCACTTCAGGACAGTTTTAGTAAATCATAGCAGATACAGTTGGGGATGTTACAACAAGCTGTAACTGAACTGCATCCATTTGACTCCTCTGCATTTGTTAGAGCCAAGTATCATTGCATGGTGCTGGCAGACTGACATCAGCAGCTCAGTCATTTCTGTACAAGTCTGTGCCCTGTGTCTCGCTGGTTTACATTCTAGACTCCCTCAAGGTTAAGGCAGAAGGAAGTATTAATTAGTAGCGTAAGCAGGCTGATACTGCTCCCAGGACTTGAAAAAATAGGCAGCATTTGAGAACAATCTCTGTCAAGCTAGTCAGACTGCACTGTAGAAGGCACCTGGGTCCCTCAGTCCACACAAATATCATGAAGAAATTGGAATTCCTTCATTAAATACCGAAAGGGAAGGATGCAAAAAGAGTAGTAAATAGTGTTTAACCTAAAAGAATGGAAAGGTAAGGGCACTTCAGCTGTGTTTATGCTGCAGCAGTTCCAGTCGCAGACCACGCTGTATAATGCCTTTTAAAGACACGCAGACTCTCCCAGAGTCCATTTAACACTCCACTTGTCACAGCCAGGCGTGCCTGCTCTGCCAAGCTTTGCTACTGAACTTCTGAAATGTCAAAATCTCCGACAGAACTCGAGATGGTAGCTGTATTTCCCAGAACAGATGAAGTTTTCATGTGTACATACAACTGTATCAAACCTTTGCTTTTAATTAAAGGTTGAGTGTTGTGTCGTTAGAAAAGTAGTTCATACCTCAAAAGCAGGTGTTCCCTTTAGCAGGTCCTTCAGTCCTCAGAAACTGCTTACCTGCAAAATATAATGCATGCACAATTAAGACGATGCCGTACAATTAGAGTACTTGGATGTAAGCTTATTAGGGATGGCTAGGAGATGATTTACGTTACTCAAAATTAACTAAATCTTGAGAAATTTTGCTATAGTCCCACCACAGTCATACAGGCAGCTTGCTTTAATGGAATACTCTCTAGCTGTTCCTATTTCACATCAACGCCTGCTCGAGCTATTAAGGATACACCATGAAAATTGTGAGCAACTTTTCCCTCACCATGCATCTTAATTTTTACAAACACACCGTTGAAGCTGAAGTAATCCGGGATGATGAGGACATCCCTCCCTTAAGTAGTATTTCAGATGTTCATATAATGGCTTAAAAGCTCTCAAAGTCACTGGTAGGCAGACACCTAAGGTTTAATTCACAAGTTGATTTTTATCTGTCTCACATGAACAAAGCTAAAGAGACACCAAAATATCTGGGGCCCAATTTATCAGTTATTATTACATAGAGCCACTGTGCCAGGCACTCTAAAGGCTTTCAGATGGCAGAACTGTCATGTTTTAGTCCAAGACAAGCAAGAAAGCAAAGATGAAGCTTTTTTCATTCAGTAAAGCCTATATCACTCCATGCTGTTTTCTGTCCTTCCAAACCTCAGAGGGGAATCTCTCCCCATGTTATTAATACATTCACAAGTTAAAACCTACAGGTATTGCTAGATGTGTTACTCAACTAGAAAAAAAACACTTGCTGTATTCTTTTAAGGATTACATTAATGATACTTGGATTAATCTTTAAGGGGATCCAGATTTTTAAAAAAGCAAGCAGGAGCTACATATCAGTTGCACACAGGGGGCCATTTTCTGTACGTTTTCCATTTCAGTGATGCTATGCCAGGAAACCAGCTCCTCATCTACTGCGTGTTGGGTCCCAAATTTTTCTATACAATATTTCACACTTCATTCATTAATGTTTCTTTGCTGTAAAAGAAGCATATCTACACACACAGACAAAAAAAATCTATCAAAATCATACTCCTTATCCTCTCCATGAATATAAACTAAGCCACACAGTCAGAGTCAGTTAAGTATTTCAACCCACATGGAGAAACATCCAACTTGTTGTTCACCATAGCAAGTAATCAAGCCAGTCTCACAACATATCACCTCATACCTGCTTATTAATGCAAAGTCATACAGAAACACTAGTGCTTGCTCCTCTCCCCACAGATGCATGTTTCATGTTACGTGGAAGTGAAACGCCAGAGCTTTCAGGTAAAGGAGAAAACAGCCCAGTGAAAAGAATATAATTTCAGCTTTAAGAACTGGTAAGGCACTCAGGAGTGAGAAAAACCTGTAGGAGTCCCTTCAGAAGGGGCACAAATGAGAGGCACTAAGTTAATTAAGGAATGGAGAAGTACCCTGTGTATGATTCAGACACACCAGTACTATGGATGAGCTCTTGCGTGTGTAGTGACACCAACGCTCCCCTTTCCAACAGGAGGAAACTCTGCTAATACACATCATAACCCCACGTTTTCTTTTTGCACATCGTTATTTGCAGTCTAACCACCCTGTGATAAATCAGGGCATCGGGGTCCTTCCCAACTGGTGAACACCCAGAACACTCCAGAGGCATCACGCCCTGAACGCGCAGCCCGACGGTCTGTTCCGTTAACGTTCAGCCCACGTCTCTTGCTGTGATCCACCACGTTATTCCACTCTCACACAAAACATTCCAATCTCTTTGCATTGAACACACCAAACTTCACCTTATTTGTTAAGGAAGAAAACACCCACAGCCCTATGTTTTGCAGCAGAACATTAACTAAAATGAGAAGTAGTAGCTCCTTTTTTAGTGCTGGGCATTGCTGCTCCATCTCAAACTGGGCAGCGCTGTATCAACCATGGTTGTGATACCAGTGCAGTAAAACCCACCTTGGTCTGGGCAAAAACATTTCTTCCTCTGGTAAACCTGCATCTCTAGTTGCTCTTTAAATAAACCCTGAAGGAAAGAATTCCTATACTACCAAGGTGGTCTTTACTATCCACTTTACTATCCACTTTACTATCTACACTTGTAAAGATTGCTTCTTTCCCTTAAGTATGTTTTTGACTGACAAGCAGAAATGCTAAATAATATGTCTGTCTTACCCCAAAGTCACAGATCTGCTAAAATTGCAGGTGTGGCTGCAAAGATTTTTATGCACTAGCTCTTCCAGCAGCCTAAGACAGACTTTCCCTTGTCCCCTCACATAATAAATTGAGGGAGACTCCAACCACTTACAGAAGTGCTGGTGAACAGCAGGAAAAAAGTCATCTATCACCTGGCCAGCAAATACTGACTCACATGTTCCATCATTAGCCACAATTGTTCTCCAGTTTGGAGAAATATTACTGGGAATTATTTTAACGTTAAGAGGTATCTGTCTATACACTGCCACCCTCATTCCAAGTTTACAACTTTATTTCTCCCCAACACAATTTTTATGCAAGTGACACTGAAAAGCACCACAGAAAAAGCAGTTTATTATTTCATTTCCATCCCACGCCACACCCACTCTGTTTTTATCTCGCCCACACGATCAGCGAACAGGTACTGCCTGGTATGCATACTGTGCCATCACGTTTGCCATCCCTATAACAGCCAGTTTCACGTCCTACACCAGTAGATCTCGTTCCTCAGCTCTTCTGGTTCCCAAGCTCCTTGCACTTCTATCACTACACAGTTCAACAGCTCCTCTAACTTCATCCCGTTTTCTACACAGATTTCCCACCACCACCAACTGAGTTGCCTGCATCCCAGACTACTTTCCACTTACTACCCAATCTCGTACCTTCCGTTTCTTTCTCACCTGAGAGTTCACCAAATCCACCCCATCTATAATACAACAGTTATTCCGAGGAGTCCCAAAAGCATATTACATAGTTCAGGGCAAACATTAATAATTAATTTCTGCTTTTTTATAATTTTCAAGGTTCTTACTACTTTAAGTAGCAACTACTTCTCCCTGCCAGTTTCCAGTGGCAGCCCTTTTGAGGATGGGATAAACCACCACCTCTCCTTGATCCATGAGAAATGCAACGTACCTTGGCAAGCCACCCACAGAATCACAGAATCAATGAGGTTGGAAGAGCCCTCTGGGCTCATCGAGTCCAACCATTGCCCTGACACCACCATGGCAACTAGACCAGGGCACTAAGTGCCATGTCCAGGCTTTTCTTAAACCCCTCCAGAGATGGGGACTCCACCACCTCCCTGGGCAGCCCCTTCCAATGGCTAATGACCCTTGCTCAGAAGAAATGCTTCCTGATGTCCAACCTGAACCTCCCCTGGCCAAGCTTGAGGCTGTGTCCTCTTGTCCTAGCGCTGGTTGCCCGGGAGAAGAGGCCGACTCCCACTGCGCTCCAACCTCCCTTCAGGTAGTTGTAGACTGCACTAAGGTCACCTCTGAGCCTCCTCTTCTCCAGGCTAAACACCCCCAGCTCCCTCAGCCGTTCCTCGCAGGTCAGACCCTCCAGACCCTTCACCACCCAAAAAGGATGCAAGACAGAAGCAATGAAGTGATTCCCTTACCACCACCTCACAAAATTATCATGATTAGACAGTCTCCACTCCAATGATTTAGTACTTTCTGTATGAACGGTGCTTGTCTCAATCTGCGTTTGCGTTGCTGTGCTGCCAAAGAGAGAGGAATTACAGCAAACCTCCAGTGGTGTTCAGGATTATCACTCTTACCCCAGCTAAATGGAATGCACTTCAGTGTAATTAAGTTTATAACAGAAAGAATGCACCATTCGCCGTATCAGATGCCCTTACAGCCTCCCTCAATGTCTCTAAACAAGCAACACTTTGTTTTCTCATCCCCAAATTCAGAAGACTGTTTCCCGTACTCCAAGAGAGAAAGTCACTCCATGTTTTAGCTTCCTGTTGTCTCTCACCCTTCGTACTTTGTTTCCACATCTCTAGATAAACAGCCTCCTTTAAATAGCTCCTCGTCTTAAATATGCATGGTACACGGAGATCACTTGATATGAAGAGCCGAGAGGGGCGGCACACATTGCAGCTCCAGCATTCCACATGCAAAGCAGGATCACGTTGTCGAATACCACGGTTCGAATGCAAAGTCTTGTAAACCCCGAGCTATATATACATGGTGGCCATGAAACGCGGAGATTAAGGCATCTCAGATTGTCATCCCAGTCCTTTCCTAGGGGAATAATGCTAGAAGCAAATTAACTACAACCTCTCCACACAAGGAACACCACACAAGCCCCTATCTTGGCTCCTGGCCCATAACTAACTCGTCAAGATCCTAAAACAAGAATTTATTCTAGAATATACCATGGACTTTTTTTCCTTCATGGGTACCACTGCCAAATCCTTCATGAATTTTTGTTAAGCGTCAAATTCCTGTTCCCACACTTGCATGAGGCGTCTCAGATAAAGCTGACTACCTGACAAACTACCTGAAGGGAGGTTGTAGTGAAGTGGGAGTCGGCCTCTTCTCCCAGGCAACCAGCGCTAGGACAAGAGGACACAGCCTCAAGCTTGGCCAGGGGAGGGTCAGGTTGGCCATTAGGAAGCATTTCTTCTCAGCAAGGGTCATTAGCCATTGGAAGGGGCTGCCCAGGGAGGTGGTGGAGTCACCATCTCTGGAGGGGTTTAAGAAAAGCCTGGCCATGGCACTTAGTGCCATGGTCTAGTTGACAGGGTGGTGTCAGGGCAATGGTTGGACTCGATGATCCCAGAGGGCTCTTCCAACCTGGTTGATTCTGTGACTATCTGAAAGAGGCTGCTTTTAGATTTGATTCTAGGCTTTTGAGTAGTGTCTCTCGCAGGAGACAAGGAAAGTGCTGAAATTAGACTAATCACAGAATCAATGAGGTTGGAAGAGCCCTCTGGGATCATCGAGTCCAACCATTGCCCTGACACCACCATGGCAACTAGACCACAGCACTTCAAAACACAAGATGGGGTTTCACTGAACTCTAAGAGTCAATAACCTTCTCAGGAAACATTCACAAACAGCAAGTCAGACCTTCACGGTAGTCACGCAACTCCTACTACTTGTAGAAAGAAATGAGACTTCCCAATTGCAGGTAGAAGGTCTTCAACTGTAAAGCAAGCAGATACTCTTCGCCGATATCCACATTTAATCCTTATGAAGGAGGACAGGCTTTAACAAAGAGTCTGCTGTAGCAATTCAGGTTGACAAAGTTAAAAGCCACTGAGGTTCACACAACCAGACAGTAAATAAGCAGCTGCACAAGTGTAGCTGTTTTTATAGCACAGTGCGTTTTCGTATGTCAAGAGCAATTTGAATAAAGAAACAACAAGCGATGATTCCAGAAGGCTGGAAGAGTGACTCACCGATTGCCAAATCATCAGTGTCAAAGACCAACCAATGACCTTCCAGAATGATCCCAGAAGGCTGGACAGTGCAAGAAATGCTAATTAAGAGGTGAAGTTCCAGCAGCCAGTGGTCTTTAGTTAGTTAACGTACAACCAAAGAGCGTGGGGAGGGTGGGAGCGAGTAGTCAACTGCGTTACAAGACAGCACACACGACAAGAGGCTGAAATCCCCCAGAGAAGGCAGAGATTAAATACTTTGATCACAGAATCAACCAGGTTGGAAGTGCCCTCTGGGATCATCGAGTCCAACCATTGCCCTGACACCACCATGGCAACTAGACCAGGGCACTAAGTGCCATGGCCAGGCTTTTCTTAAACCCCTCCAGAGATGGTGACTCCACCACCTCCCTGGGCAGCCCCTTCCAATGCCTAATGACCCTCGCTGAGAAGAAATGCTTCCTAATGGCCAACCTGAACCTCCCCTGGCCAAGCTTGAGGCTGTGTCCTCTTGTCCTAGCGCTGGTTGCCTGGGAGAAGAGGCCGACTCCCACTGCGCTACAACCTCCCTTCAGGTAGTTGCAGACTGCACTAAGGTCACCTCTGAGCCTCCTCTTCTCCACGCTAAACACCCCCAGCTCCCTCAGCCGTTCCTCAGAGGTCAGACCCTCCAGACCCTTCCCCAGCTTGGTCGCCCTCCTCTGCACTCGCTCCAACACCTCAACATCTTTCTTGAAGTGCGGGGCCCACAACTGGACACAAAGATAGAAGTGATAGAAGTGATCTTTGAATCTTTCTATAGATCTTTCAGATGTGTCTAAACAGGAAAAAAAACCTTAACACACCAACATCCAGATCCACAAAAAGAAAAAAACAAAACTCAAAACACACCAAAAACCAAGGCAGAAGATGCCCTTGGTGAGAAACAACAAAGCACGTTCCTTTTCAGTAGAAGCTCAATAAAAAAAGAAAGTGATTTAAGCAAGGCCCAAGTATCTCTCTCCACAGTTGAGCTCTGTTGCTAACAGGACTAAATTAGCTAAAATGAGCTGTCACAGTTGCATTCCCCACAGCACCTCTAGCTTCCTGTGGGGATGAGCAGTTCTAATTTGATTCAGAGCATGCAAATTTAAGGAGAACAGGGATTCTGACCAGTTCCTTCCAGGAACACTGATGCATAAGAAAAACTTTCACATTCAAGTTTAATCCTCTTCTGAAATTTGGAACAATTCATTGAACAGGAAGCCTTCAGCCTAGCCAAATTACATCTAAAAATAAAGGTATTAAGAATTCAGGAATTCTTCCTACTGTTATATCTAATCAATACACATCCACTGTGACTCCTCTCATATGCTTTATTTGTCAAAGCACATGCCTGCGCCCACGCTGGCACAGCGTTAGCCAACAACCTGCCATCTCTTTGGCTAATATAGACCAGAGATATACATTTTTAATGATCTGAGATGTTATGGAGATTCATAAAGATTCAGTTGCGCGCACGTTAGAAAAAGCAGCCATGAGAACCTGGATCAAGTCTTGAACTAGGACTGAACTAGGAACATGCTGCAGTTAAACTAAACGCAACCAAAGCTCCTCCAGTGGCCATTCTGCCTTACAGAATCCCAGAATCAATGAGGTTGGAAGAGTCCTCTGGGATCATCGAGTTCAACCATTGCCCTGACACCACCATGGCAACTAGACCAGGGCACTAAGTGCCATGGCCAGGCTTTTCTTAAACCCCTCCAGAGATGGTGACTCCACCACCTCCCTGGGCAGCCCCTTACAATGGCTAATGACCCTTGCTGAGAAGAAATGCTTCCTCATGTCCAACCTGACCCTCCCCTGGCCAAGTTTGAGGCTGTGTCCTCTTGTCCTAGCGCTGGTTGCCTGGGAGAAGAGGCCGACTCCCACTGCACTACAACCTCCCTTCAGGTAGTTGTAGACTGCACTAAGGTCACCTCTGAGCCTCCTCTTCTCCAGGCTAAACACCCCCAGCTCCCTCAGCCGTTCCTCGGAGCTCAGACCCTCCAGACCCTTCCCCACCTTGGTCGCCCTCCTCTGGACTCGCTCCAACACCTCAACATCTCTCTTGAAGTGCGGGGCCCAGAACTGGACACAGGATTCAAGGTGCGGCCTCACCAGTGCTGAGTTCAGCCTTAGCTGGGGCTGAACACTAATGATCACTTGAGGAGGAGCTTTCATTATTCAAACTTCACTCATCCTCTAATGAAAGGCTGCTAAACTGATTGCGCTTCCTGCAATCCCAAAGGACCACAAAGGCTACCCCCCCACTAGGAAGTTCAATGTCAGAATTGACTCAAATATGCCCAGGACCACGGTGACTAGGAAAGGGCTGCGTTCACGCTTGTGAAGTCTTACTCCTTAGATCAGGGTGGCTGCACACAAACAGCTCTTGGCAACGGTCCTGGTCCATGCTAGCTCTTGAGTAGCATCCACCAGTGCCTGGGAGAGTGCTCTTGCCCTAAGGCCAAAGATTGCAACAGGAAATATTCCGAGAACAAACAGCACAGACGCCGTATTCCAGCGCTACCAGGAGTCACCAAGCATCATGTAATTCACCAGCACAGGTATAGCCGGAGACGCCAGACTGTGAGCAGCTTTTACTTAAGTTGTTTTGACATCTACATCCTCCCGGCTTCCTGGAAACTCCCATAGTCCAGCTCATCCTCATCTGCCACTACGAAAGAGCAGACCACCCAGAAAGTCTCCCCAGCCCACTGCTGTACGAAACAGGGTTGGTTGGGAGGTCTTATCTCTCGATGCCTTTTTAAAAAATAAATGAATAATAGATAAGGCGTTATCATTTTTGCCAGTCTTCAAAAAGTCTTTTATAATCTCTGCTCTAGATCATTCTTTTTATCCAAACTGAATGCCTGGCACATCTATTTTCACAGGTTATTCATCAGGAGGTTAGCGTGGACAACCAGCAACTCTCCACATATTCTCCTCTCCAGTTTTCCACTACCCCTTCAAGGGTGAGCCACCCATCTGTAACAACTTCAGCTAAAACAGAGGGCTATTCCCAACCCAACCCTTCACTCACACCAGTTCCATTCTTATACTTTTTAAAAGGTGGTTTAACAAACAGCTGGAAGTGTGAGGTGACCATAAGTTTTGGCTCGTGTCTAACCTACGACTGCCACCTCTTGAACCTGAAACACTGCTGAGCTGACTGGCTGCCTAGATCCTTGTTCCCTCTTCAAGGCCAGGTTGGATGGGGCTTGGAGCAACCTGGTCTGGTGGAAGGTGTCCCTGCCCGTGGCAGGGGGTTGGGACTGGATGGGCTTTAAGGTCCCTTCCAACCCAAACCAGTCTGTGATTCTATTCTACGAAAACACACAAAAACCCAAAAAACCCCACAGCAACAAAACCCATAAGATATCTTCATGAAAAAGCTCGCTTACACAGACCAAATTCTCACGCCCAGATGTACTCTAAGTAAACACCAGTATCTGAGCAAATCAGTTTGACAGGTTTAATAAATATTTAACCTAAAATACACAGGTTGAGATGTTTAGGAACACTTAAATGGAACTGAACTAGCCATTAACCATGGCCATTAACCAAAAATCAGCCACCCCATCACTTCAGAAGGTGAGCAGGGCTAAGATGAATCCACTCAGTAGCCAATTCAGTGTCTCCTTTGTTCTCAGTGATGTACTTCATGAACGAGGTGCCCTTTACAGACACAATTCTGTGAGCAGTTCCGAGTTAAGGCCGCTCATTTCTGTAACAAACCACGGGGCAGAGCTTCCATCATGGCTCTAATTTATTTACTCTCCTCATCGCACCTTCAGACATAACAGGCAGCAACATTTTCAAGAGACAGAGATGCTCGTCCCTTGCATACAGCGGGGCATCAAAAGGGATTTCTGCCCTTCCTCAAGAGGCAAAATGAAGGAATAGAAGGAGTAAGGGTGAGGGGACAGGGAATAAATAAAAAACAACACAACACAGCTACTTAAGCGCTAGAAATCAAGGTGCTTTTCTGCTTGCTTTTTGTGGAATCTGCTCCTGAACACAGATGCCACTTAAAGGAAACTCTATCTTCCTTCCCCCGGTATCTATTACCTTTGCACACATGAGCTTCACAGGTTGGTTTCCAGTGCCTTGTGTCTCCGTTACAGAAATCGGAGATGAAGCTGAGAACGGCTCTGAAGGGTACGAGCAGCAGGACTGGTGTCAGCACAGCCAGATAAGACCTTATTAGAAAGACCCAACGCTCCTCATTAGTCACAGGTGAACAAAAGCATCCCAAGGGCAAGCCACGTGCATGGTATTTCTTAAAACAAATGAAAGGAGGAAAACAGCATTTCCTTTGTGTGTAAGAGCTCCTGTATTTAAAAGGATAGATGGAAATGATAATTCGCCTTGTCTCCAACACTGAAGTTCAGTCCCTGCCAAAATCCAACAGTTACAGATTACAAACACAACAGATCCTGATTCTGCTTTTATATTTTCCATATCAATCTTGGGACTGTTGTTTAGCCACTGATGTACAGAAGATGGATCACCAGTTCTTATTAGACAGAGGGAATGCAACTTTTTGTTTTAATGATGGCAGACAGCAATGAAACTAGTACATCAAGGAATACATTAAAAAAAACCACCACAGCCATCTTTATTTTCCATCACACACAGGTAGCGGGTTTAGAGTCTCTGCATCATCAATAGATTTCTCTCTGCAGTCTCAAGAGCCAAAACATTAACATGTCAGAAGGAGGAAGGCAAAAAAAAGCATTTAAACCAGTGCACAGACACGTGATCATTTCTACTTAAGTGCTAGAAATCATCAAGCTTCCCCATTTGCTTTTTTGGAATCTGCTACTAATAAAACCAGCTGCTGCCCTGCACTTCTCCAGGACAATGTCCACCGCTCTCCCGTCACTGGAGAGGAGGAGGTGATAGGAAGCAAGGCTTACTCCACGCCCGTGAGACTGCAGAGAGAGATTACCTTTCCAAGTACAAAGTTAAACCTGCTCAGAGCTTAAGTGATCCGCTGCATTTGATAGCTCAATATTTCAAATCTTGCTATTCCAGAGCCTGGATTGCACAGTGAAGAATTACAGATCCTCGCTGCAGCTCTACAGCCTGTGAAAACATACTCCACTCAGCTGTAATGAGCACTGTAAGACAACCCTGGCAGGGGTCAGGGGGAGGTTCCTCCTCTCTCTCTCCTTCTCCAAGCTGAAAAGCCTTCCCAGGAGCCATGGCTATTCAGTAGCACACAGACTATATACTTTACCTGATATCAAAATACTTGCTTCTGTACTAGAGGGCATCCTCTAACTGAAAAGTTAATGACACTCAAAATCATTAGACACAATATAAAGTGTTACAATCAATTAAAAGCAAGACCATTCAGAATATGACTATATTCCAGAAGTTTTCAGAGGCCTTGTTGCTCAAAAGCTTTACATGGCAAAGACCAGCTCCACTGCAATATTCAATATCAGTGTCCTGAGACACCAAAGCTACTGAAATGGTGAGGTCCTGACTACACACAGGCTTCACCAGGGCCTCACTGAAAGCCCAGCTGTGCAGAAGTCACCTGTGGAACATCCCACATTCTCCCAGTTACTTCAGGAGAAGCCCCAAAACACCACGGCACCTCCCCTCTGTGGGGACAGGGCGCAACACCTCACTGACCTGGCCGAGTTGGGTTAGGTGGAGCTAAGAAGTTAGGACAGCTCTGAGGGATCTCCAGTCCACAGACCAACCTCTGCCACCTACAGAAACAAGCACTCGGGCATCAAGAGGGTGCAGGGGAAGAAAAGAAAGCAGACATTCTGCCATTATTTATCATACAGCACCGACACTTAAGACTTCCAGCTAAAATCACAGCAACTAAGAGTGGATTTGTTCTGTAAGGTGTAAGCAGAAAGTGATATCCATACCTGGTGAAAGGGAAGAAGGGGAGATAAAGGTCAGAGCAGCATAGCCAGATAAGGTTAACATCATTAACATTTAGTTATTTGCCTTTTCGCTTGCATATCACATCTCCAAGGCATAAAGCAGCCCATCTTACCCAAGCTTTTGGGCTTTTCCATAAGTGTCACCACTTTGAGGTGATGTAAAAAAACCATCCTGCCGCAAAGGGGAGGCTCAGGTTGGACATTAGGAAGCATTTCTTCTCAGCAAGGGTCATTAGCCATTGGAAGGGGCTGCCCAGGGAGGTGGTGGAGTCACCATCTCTGGAGGGGTTTAAGAAAAGCCTGGACATGGCACTTAGTGCCCCGGTCTAGTTGCCATGGTGGTGTCAGGGCAATGGTTGGACTCGATGAGCCCTGAGGTCTCTTCCAACCTGGTTGATTCTGTGATTCTGTGATTGTGTCTCTCCCCAAGAGGAGCACTCCTTGAGCCTCAGATGGATATTTGTTTGTGTTTTCCAATCTGTAAGAGGTACGTTTCCCTTTTTTACAAGTGAGCTAAAAAACCAAGCAGTTGGAATAAGACTCAATGCCAGTTTGCAAATAGATTAAACATTTGGTTTGAGCTGGAATACGTTCACATATTCTGCATCAAAACGATGGCTTTGATGGTTTTTAAAACACAGTGTCACTCCTTAGCAAATTCAAGACAAAAGCGACTGGCCCTGAAATTACCTGATAAATCCTTCAGATGTTTATTTACAACTGTAGAAGAGTAATTAAGGTTTCTAAAGAAAAAAGTTTCTAAAGCTAACAGAAAATTAACTGGACCAGAGGAAGAACGCCACTTTCCCATTGTGCAACTGCCTCCAAAACCAGATTTGTTCAATTCAGTGTGAAAAAGTGGGATGGACTCTTAGTACCCACCATCAGATGATGACAGGTTACAACAAGGTGCAGACAGCTGTGTTAAACCAGAAGAGATGAACAAATTGCTTCAAGATCTGAGGCACAATAGATGTAATGGTGTATCTGACACACAGGCTCTTCAACACCACCCTGCAGAAGACGGCTGCAGAGCACCACGGTGTAAGACCCTTCATCCCACACTCACTCTGCCCTGCCCTAAGACACTGCCATGTATTGTTAAACATTATTTTTTTTAATTATTTTTTTAACCTATTAGTAGTTATGGCCAAACCAGCCAGAGGTGTGGAGGACGTGAGACTCACACACTTTTATTTTTGGTGCATTTTTGCAAATTGCTATTTACTCACAGTAAATAACGAGCGAGATGGAGAGCTGCAAGAAGTGGGAGACTCAGCATCTTAGAAGATTCCTTCCCCACAGCCCCTGGTTTATTTTGAAGGCAGAGGAGCAGTATGAGTTTGTCAGCGTTATCACAACGATACCCCAAACAAAGGGTACTTGTTCTGTGCTTATCGAGGAAAGCGATAGCTGCTCTGAAGATGTCAGATCAGCAGCAGTTTCCCATCGAGACCCAAAGCAGTCCAACGTGCAGTACTTTACTTCACAGCCAAGTAAATTAGTGCACAGATTTAGTGCCTTCAAAATCTCAAATGCCTTCACAAATCAACACCTACGTGAATAACTATTGTACTATGGCTGAACGGAAAAAATTCCCTTGTGAAAATGCTTCAGACGTACCAATAAAACTGTGGGCAGTGCTGGGCCCCCCAGTTCAAGACAGACAAGGAGCTACTGGGGAGAGTCCAGCGGAGGGTACGGAGATGGTCAGAGGGCTGGAGCATCTCTGCTGCGAGGAGAGGCTGAGGGAGCTGGGGCTGTTCAGCTGGAGAAGAGCAGACTGAGGGGGGATCTTATCAATGCTCACAGATACCTCAGGGGTGGGTGTCAAGGGGATGGGGCCAGACTCTTCTCAGTGGTGCCCAGTGACAGGACAAGGGGCAACGGGCACAAACTGAAACATGGGAAGTTCCATCTGAATATGAAGAGGAACTTCTTTGCTGTGAGGGTGCCAGAGCCCTGGCACAGGCTGCCCAGGGAGGGGAGAGTCTCCTTCTCTGGAGATATTCAAACCCGCCTGGACACGACCCTGTGCAACGTGCTGTGGGTGACCCTGCTTGGGCAGGGGTTGGGCTGGGTGATCCCCAGAGGCCCCTTCCAACCCTTAACCATTCTGTGATTCTGTGATTATACCATGCTGCTTTTAATCTGAACTTAAAACTTTTCAGCTCAGACTCATGAAGGGAAAAAAATAAAAGCTGTTCCTATGCCCATCCACAGTTTCACCCGCACCCTGGCTGAGCCACAAACCAGTCCAGTTCTGCTACTGGCCATTAAACGAGCTCAAAACAAAGCCAGGAGCAGGCTGAGGCAGTCGGGTGCGGAGACGTCCCACCAGCTTCTGCTCCAACGTGTGCGCCTGGCTCGTGTAGGAGTTCCTGATGAACTGCACTTGTTTACATTCTTTTTTTTAATATTTATTTTAAGCTCACCGGCAAGATCCACCACTCTGCTGCCGTTCCGGTGGGCAGCATGGGAACAGCAGCCCCGCACCTACACGCTCTACCCCCAAACACCACGTTCGCCGCTACCAAAACGTAGCTCGGAGGTGGGAACACAGCGAAACCGGCCTGCGCAACACGCCTGACAGCTACTAACACAACAAAAAGTTGTATAAACAGCTCTGCTCCTCGGCCACCCAGGGGCTGGGGATTTCTGAATCAACAACATGTAGGTGAAATACAGTCACTCCTGCTGCGTTCAGATCTAAAAGCTGTTATAATGCTAAAATTACAAATCAATTCGTCCATAATTTTTAAGACAAGTCCCAACTAAAAGGAAGACAAGTTAATACATTGTCTCATATATAATTCCATTATTTTTATACTTCTCAGCATTTCATTAATTGACAGAAATAAAATATTTGAGTTTGAGCAGACGCCAAACTTTCTGGCTCCCCCTAAACACAGATACTGCATTTAAAACTGGAACCAGCGTGTGGCTTTCCATGCATCCAAGGACAACAAATAATCATACAAGGGTGAGAAACTGAAAGAACAAAAACAATGAATACTCCAACTTCTGGGGTTTAAAGTTGACTTGGAATCCAACTCCTTTTGTTTCTGGCACATCACTGAATTGTAACTCGGCAAGTGAGAGACACTACTGTCAGCTCCCACAAGAATCGCCGAAGGTGAAGAGCTGGGGTTTGCTCTTACTACAGGAAGTTTTTTCCAGTCAACTGCATATTTTAAAGCTACAATTTTATAATTTTAAAAATGGAAACAGGTAGAAAGCACGTGGCACTGCACCACACGCCACTTCTAGTAGCTTGGGCTACTAGATAAAAATCTCATTGCTTCCAGAGCTTTTAGTGAAAGTCAATCATCTCGTACCCAAACTCTGACCACTCACACATAACACAATGTGAGGAGAGGGGGAGAAGGGTCCTTCTCTCAGCAGTTTCGTTCCAAAAGGCCTAAGGACTTCAGTCCCAGCGGCACAAATACACTGAGCCAATATTTAGCAGTGAACATCGCAGGGTTTGCTCTGAGTATTGCTACGCAGCAGCTACAGGAGCCACTGAGTCAATGCAAAGGGAACGTCAGATAAATGCTCTAACCCCTTCATTTCTTACTCTGGCAAGACAGAAGCTCAGGGCAAAATGCAGATGGGTAAATGGAATACAGAAGTCTTACTGATTCACTGTACTAAGCTTTAAAATAAGTAACTTAAAACCGTGAAGCTAGGGATCACCGTTACATCATTTTTAATTTAAATCTTTCATGGAGAGTCTTAAAATCAATGCAACTGCCAGAAAAATAAATACATCCAGTTCACAGGGGACAGTTCTTGCTTAGCCCACCTCAAAGATTAGCTCCTGTTTCTAAACCTAAGTGAAAAGCTCTACAAAGGGCATCTCCTACCTGCTGCCACGCCATGACTGCAGCGGAGCGGGCACCCAGCTCCCTCCACCACGAGCAAACGGATTACGCGGTGGTCAGCCGACGCAGCATACTTTTGTCTCAGCAAATAGTTAGAGCATTGCACAGTGATTGCTTGGTCACTCGGATGAGATCATTCCCACCAGCAAACTTTATCAAAAAGCTTTTTGTTCCACTCTGTTGGACTTCAGAAAGTTAGCTTCGTTTTATGATTAATTAGTGACAAAGATGTTTTACAGAAAGGTTCACTTTATTACTCAGAAAATATTCAGTATCTCTCTCTCCATTTTTTTTCCTCCTACATTTCTACCTCCTTAGATTTAGAATGCTTGTAAGACATTATTACTTTTTAAGCCAAATTATTCGAATCATAAGGGGATGATTTCTGACACGTATCAGAGGGGTTAGGGAGAGGCTTTGCATTTCGTTTTTTTCTTGGCATTTGAAAGAAGAAACACTTTTAGACTTTAAAATATCAGTTACACTTTGCATTTATTCCAAAAGCGACAAGAAAATATTCTGACCTGTCCATACCTGGCCTAAGGCTGAAGAAAAAGAATACGCCAGTATGGAAGGAGGAGGCTGCTACTGCACAGGGCACCCTTGCTGAGGAGTGTGCAAGGAGCGGGGGAAAAAAGAAGATAGAAGTAGTGGCCATAGTACCATTCTGTTTTTAATTCCCCCCCCCAATAAAATCCAGCTCGGAGGAGCTGAGACACCTACTTTCAAAACATCAGTTCAATAAAGATTTGCTCTGGTGCCCAACAGGCTCTAGACAGCCAAGACCTCCCCACAACACTTCATTCAGCGTCTGAAGTTCTGATGTTGTACCTGTCTGAGGGCTCTGGCAATCGATTAAGCCAAACATTTGGTGTGTTCTAGATCCGTAAGTTCAGCATCCTCACATAGGCCTCCAAAAGAGCTGATCCCACACAGACGCTCAAGCACACGAAACATGCGCAAACAGCATCAACCTGAGAGAATACCAATGCATCTACAGTGTCCCCGTTTTCGGTGGAGTGGGCTGCACACCCTGGGAGCTGGAGATCCCAGTGCCATTTCCTCCTCAGCCTGAAAGCATTTGAGGCTGCACCTTGAATCCTGTGTCCAGTTCTGGGCCCCGCACTTGAAGAAAGATGTTGAGGTGTTGGAGCGAGTCCAGAGGAGGGCGACCAAGCTGGGGAAGGGTCTGGAGGGTCTGACCTGCGAGGAACGGTTGAGGGAGCTGGGGGTGTTTAGCCTGGAGAAGAGGAGGCTCAGAGGTGACCTTAGTGCAGGCTACAACTACCTGAAGGGAGGTTGGAGCGCAGTGGGAGTCGGCCTCTTCTCCCAGGCAACCAGCGCTAGGACAAGAGGACACAGCCTCAAGCTTGGCCAGGGGAGGGTCAGGTTGGACATTAGGAAGCATTTCTTCTCAGCAAGGGTCATTAGCCATTGGAAGGGGCTGCCCAGGGAGGTGGTGGAGTCACCATCTCTGGAGGGGTTTAAGAAAAGCCTGGACATGGCACTTAGTGCCCTGGTCTAGTTGCCATGGTGGTGTCAGGGCAATGGTTGGACTCGATGATCACAGAGGGCTCTTCCAACCTCATTGATTCTGTGATACCTACCTACCTCACTTCTGGAAAGTACCCTACCAACCAAACATCTGCACAGGGGGTCAGCCTTCACGTGTAAGGTCAGCCCAAATGCATGAGTTACAGACCCTGAAAGACAGCAAGGCTGTGTCTGTCCACCCCCTCCTAACCAAGCGTTCTCGGCTTTGACTTCTGTTTCAGGAACTGTTTCTGTGTTTCATGCAAGAGGCTTGCTGGAGAGAAACAGAAATAATCCTAAGGATATAAGCCAGAACCCACAGCTCCTGACACCTGAGCATCCTATTCGCTCTGCTGCAACTGAGCCTTTGAGCCTCCTTCCAGACCTTCCCCATTATTTTATTCCAGTCATGCAAGAATTCTTATCTTGGCCACAAGAAGCAAAAGAAAACTGGATGCAGAATTAAGATTTGCCATTGTAGAGCACACAACTCAAATCAAAACGCAGTGGTGTTTCTGAATGGCCAGATCACAGAAATTAAGAACAAAGGCAAAGTTGTGTTCTATGAAACGATCAGTTCCGTAGATCTCTAGTAGAGGCACAGGCTGTCTGCTCTCAACTCACTTTTCAGAAGGAAACACAGATGCTTCAGAAAGTTTCACCCTGTGCTTGGTTTGTTTCTGCCTTCACCCGAGCATCTGCTGCCTGGAATTCAGTTGCCTCTGCGGCCTTGCAGCTTTAGCCCCACGGAATGAATGAGTCACTTAATTAACCTAGAGTTTACACAAAGGAAACGAAAGCAAGAGGCTGCCTTTAATCAGATCAATCCAGCATCTTGAACACACCGGACTTATTAAAAATAGATATTTTTAAAAAATAGTAGATTAACAAAAGTAATTTAGTAAAAACTAGCTCAGAAGAGAATAATTCACAGGCAATCCCCAGCCTAAAAAACATAAGATTTTAGTCAACTCCATAAAATACAGTCTATACCTCTGTTTAGTAAATGGTCTCCTCCATATACACCCCCTTTTTTTGGTATTATGCTTCTGAAAAGTATAATATCAAGCATTTCATCCAGGACTTACAGCTCCTGTACTTGGAAAGAATAAAAGAAAAACTCTTCTCAGAAGAGATAAGCAGGGACATGAGAGTGATTAGTGTGACCTGCAGGTGGGATAAATGGTGCTGAGAGGACAAAGGTAACAGCAGTAACCAAAGATAATCTTTTTTATTTGGAGATAAGAGACTTCTGAGCTGGGTTCTTTCCTCAGCACCCCTTCCCACCCCAATACATTCCATTTATTCCTCTGATCGAGCATTTTCTTCTACTCCCAATCCCACAAAGAAGTTTAGGCTTGAATTTAAAGCATTAACAGGACTGCTGAAAGAAAACTACTGAAAAAGTCCAATATCAGTAAACGAGAGTGTAGCTGGTGGATATACAGCTTCCCTTCGTAGTTCACCTTCTCTTTATAACCCAGTAACATCTTTCAGCTTAATCCAAAGCTTATGTTGCATAAATAATTAGATCCAACAATCTTTAATTTGAAAATTAAAATAATTTCAAGGACAGGACGTGGGTCCTCCAAATAACTTAAAGTTACCTGTCTTTAAAGGTATGGGTTCAAAATTCAGCATGGAGGACACTACTCCTCAAGGTGATCCCTATGTGCTGGATAAGTCAATATCAGAGGCTACCTGCATTTTACTTTTCCGTTTCAAATGATTGTTTCTGAATCTGTGTTTCTATTTTATTCCTCAATTTATAAATTGTGACATTTCTTTTAAGTTATACTCAACTGTTTAGTAAAATGCATGGGTTTACAGTTCTACAATCAGGATGCTCTAAGGCATTTCAGCTGAGATCACCTATTTTCATGTACTCATTGTGTTACCCCCTTCACATGTGCAAAATTAATTCAGCACAATAGTTAATTATTAGAATAGAGTTGCAAAAATAACTCCCACTGAAATTTTGATGATATGTTAAAGATACATAACACATCAGTCTTGATTCCTCCCACTCCTCTTAGGCATTCAATAAATTGACATCAATTAAAAAAAAACCTGACCCAAAGTTAAATTACTGAATACCACAATACTGTAAAAATACATAAAAAGAAGAGATGGATTTTAATTTCATACAGATTTTAAGAGCGAGTTTTGCACTGTATAATTTCCTGTTCAGTCCACGTTCAACCATTTGATTACATCAGCACCTCAAAATGATATTAGAAGATGTGAAGCTTGCCAGAGAATTTCATTTGGGAAATGTAACAGGCACAGTCAGCATATTTGGCTGCTGAAAAATGAGGCTACAGATAAATTACATAGTAGAGAAAATAAACATACTCCGGACTCGAAGGAAAATAGTTTCATTTTGATCAATCTTGGACATTTTCAAGGTTTCTGCAGGCGTATCACAGACAAAAAGCAGCTGAGGGTCCTTTCAGAACCAAACCTGCACCAAGGCAGTCGGTACTACGTGGTGCCTTGTTCCACGGGAGAGCACCTGGGCTGTGGGGTCCGGGGTGAACCTGGGGAATCTGGTCTTAGCAAGCTACACTGTTCTGAAATGATCGATGGGTGTTTAGGTCCGGTTAGCACAGGAGAGCATTGCTTTTGTTAGGAGAGCTGATCAGCTGGGCCAAGGACATTTCTCTCGGACAATCTGTGTTCCTCCCACTCCCCACATGCAATTTCTGTTATAGAAAGCTGACAAAGTGTCCAGTTCTGGGCCCCGCACTTCAAGAAAGATGTTGAGGTGTTGGAGCGAGTGCAGAGGAGGGCGACCAAGCTGGGGAAGGGTCTGGAGGGTCTGACCTGCGAGGAACGGCTGAGGGAGCTGGGGGTGTTTAGCCTGGAGAAGAGGAGGCTCAGAGGTGACCTTAGTGCAGTCTACAACTACCTGAAGGGAGGTTGGAGCGCAGTGGGAGTCGGCCTCTTCTCCCAGGCAACCAGCGCTAGGACAAGAGGACACAGCCTCAAGCTTGGCCAGGGGAGGCTCAGGTTGGACATTAGGAAGCATTTCTTCTCAGCAAGGGTCATTAGCCATTGGAAGGGGCTGCCCAGGGAGGTGGTGGAGTCACCATCTCTGGAGGGGTTTAAGAAAAGCCTGGACATGGCACTTAGTGCCCTGGTCTAGTTGCCATGGTGGTGTCAGGGCAATGGTTGGACTCGATGCTCCCAGAGGGCGCTTCCAACCTCATTGATTCTGTGATTTGAGAAGACAGACAAGAGGGCTGGTCTCAGCTAATGACTCCAGAATGGCTGGCCGACTCCTACAAGCTCAGGCTTTAAAAACTGTAATTCTCCAACTGGACTCCACACATGGATTTATTACACCTAGAGAAATCAGCACCTCCCTTTTCACTTCTATACAGGAAAAATAAAATGGTGCCAGAATCATACTGCTGTTCAGGAGTACCCCACGTCCTGGAGCTTACCAGCATACTTGAGCTCTGTCAAAAATCTAGCGATGCTGACCTCAGATCATACCCCCAAGAGCCGTGTGTTACCTACAGTACAACATTGCTGTTTCATGTATGCAATCAGACCGAAATTGTGGCCCGAGAGAAGAAAATAACCCCATTTATTTCACTGAAGATGACACTAAAGAGTCAGCACTATTTCAAAGCTCAGTGCTTTGGCGCAGGTTGCTGAGGAAGCAGGAGAGAAACAAACAGAACTGGGAACTAAATTAATGGTAGTCTCGTTCCGTCTCCCCCCGCTCATGTTCTCTCTTTGAGGCAAGGACAGACACAAGCCGGTACAAAACATGAGAACAGCATGAACAGCATAAGAGAAAACAAATCAAGAACACAATGAGCAAGAAGATAGAAAATTATCTCATTACACAATAAAATGTGAGTATCTGGAGTTGCTCAATCTTAATTTCTTTAGAAGAGCCTTATACAAAAAAAACCACAACCAATATGCCAGTTTAAATCCAAAAAAACACAACCAATATTCTAGTTTAAATCCATATGAACATCAGACTTGCAAGATCAGCCGGTCAGAGCATGGAGCGTGGCGTGGATGCAGCGCTGAATTTAGAATCACAGAATTAGCCAGGTTGGAAGAGCCCTCTGGGATCATCGAGTCCAACCATTGCCCAGACACCACCATGGCAACTAGACCAGGGCACTAAGTGCCATGTCCAGGCTTTTCTTAAACCCTTCCAGAGATGGTGACTCCACCACCTCCCTGGGCAGCCCCTTCCAATGGCTAATGACTCTTGCTGAGAAGAAATGCTTCCTAATGGCCAACCTGAACCTCCCCTGGTGAAGCTTGAGGCTGTGTCCTCTTGTCCTATTGCTGGTTGCCTGGGAGAAGAGGCCCACTCCCACCCCACTACAACCTCCCTTCAGGTAGTTGTAGACTGCACTAAGGTCACCTCTGAGCCTCGTCTTCTCCAGGCTAAACACCCCCAGCTCCCTCAGCCGTTCCTCGCAGCTCAGACCCTCCAGACCCTTCCCCACCTTGGTCGCCCTCCTCTGCACTCTCTCCAACACCTCAACATCTCTCTTGAAGTGCGGGGCCCACAACTGGATGCAGGATTCAAGGTGCGGCCTCACCAGTGCCCAGTACAGAGGGACGATCACTTCCCCAGACCGGTTGGCTACACTATTCCCAATAGAGGCCAGGATGCCATTGGCCTTCTTGGCCACCTGGGACACTGCTGGCTCATGTTTGAACTCCTCCGTCTCAGAGCAGACCAGGAAGGCTCGGCGAGTTTAGTGACCCCCTGCCAGAACCCAGTTGGCTTCTCTGAGTTTTTACCGCTGCCTCTTACCAACCCCTGCTGAGTGCAATAGCATAAAAAGCCAGTTTTCACTCCTGACTGCTGCAGAACTCTTCGCACGACTGCCGTACTGGGAAGGGAGAACACAACACGCAGGTGGAAGAAAGGAAATCCCTGGTCTGGCATTGTTGGGGAGGGGAAGCAGGGAACACAAAACCACACACGCAAACTAAAAAATAACCTATACCCACCTCTTCAAACCAAAAAAGCAAAAGCCAGCGTGGTTCTGGGGGTTCAAACTTGAAGACACATTATTCCTAAGAACAACGCAGCAGCTTCTGGAGGAGATTAAAAGTAGTTTGGAAAGAGTCAAATCTTTAAGAGGAACCCTGGATGTGCACTGTACTACCTTGTCCTTAAGGTAACCTCCCTTCTGCTGCTCTGACCTGGTCACTCCCTTACTTCATTCCTTACATCTATTCCTCTCACTTTCCACGGAGAATTCAAGTTCCTAATACACTCCTAGGCATATTTTTATTCTCTGGTCTAACAGTCAGTTACCAAAATAACTTTTCTATTCTGTCAGTGTCACTTCTGGACCATTTCCTACTCTCATTATATAACCACAGACCTCTGCTTTAAAAGGGAATCTCATTTTATCACAGGAAGTCAACCCCCCAGGGTACAAAACATCAAGTCTGCAGTATGTTTAAATAAGACAGAGCATCAGCTGATGCCAGCCAGAGTTAGGATTTTTAGGAGCACTGGGTTGAATTACATGCTCCAACCAACCCTCAAACAGCTTTTATAAAAGGTCTTTGAAGCAAAAAAAAAAAGCACCCCATATTCAATACATTCAGAGGGGCTATAAACAGGATCTGGTAGGTGAGACACACAAATAGTGGAGGAAAACAGCAGCGTAGGTCAGATGAGAGTTCAGCTGATAGAGATGTAAAGAGCAGCGAAGCAGACAGAGGAGCACAGGAGTAGCAGGGTAGAACCTGTAGCACAAACACAGCCCATGGTAAGTAAGAAAAAAAACAAACCAATGCTTTGGAACTAAAGGCCTCTGTCAAACACGTGAGGAGATTGAATGTACAACCCAGCTATCTGCTGTGAGTTGACAAATTCGGCTTGTTTAGTGCATCATAACTGTGTACGAATCCATCCTTACCCAAACGTGCTTCTGGGAGGTTCTGCCCGCAGAGAGGAGCGTGCATTAAACGCAGACGAGCACTGGGAACTGCAGACCAGAATAAATGGAAAGTCCCAGTGAAGTTACCATGTGCAGCACTAACCAGTGCTGGGTAAAGAGGAGCCTGCGAGAATGATGCTTAGAGACAAGGAAAGATGTGCCCATAGGGTGAGTCTTTGAGCAACACCAGCCATTAGAGGTAATTTGGCAAGTTAAAAATCTCAGCTGGAGAAAACTAAGCTTGGAATTGCAAGCAGTTTCTTTCTGTTCCCCAACTCTTTCAATTTCACATTTATTCATTATAGGAGAGGGAAGTCTCATAGAAGCTACCAGCAAAGGAACACGACGCATCAAAATAATACAGAATACGACAAGTTAAAGAGTTGTTATAGTTTTAACAAGGTTACTGATGCAACGAAAGAACAGTTGAACAATTTTTGTAAACACCATTAACATCCACAGGTCTCAAAGAAACATCCAGCTTATTGGGCAGATTTGGTTTCCAGCAAGGAGACAACGCCACGTAATACCCTGCTACATTCAGGTGTAGAACTATGACTCCTAGTAAAACCACCATTATTTTTAAGGGGAAATACAAACCTGAAAATGCTAGTTTGAGGCAAATCTCTCCTTGAAAGTGAATTCCCAAACTGAAAAATAGGTTGAACCAAAAGTAAATAAGCCAGGGTTACATCAAACCAGTGCGAAGGCACATATACATCCCTATAAATCCAGTCAGTCATTCACCAATTACACCAATGCAAGCTACTAAGAGGGTCACTCCGGGACAAATATGTAATCCCCAATGTGACACTTGATCCTATTGCCCTACATGCTCTGCCCAAATCCCAAGGGGAAAAAAAAAAACAAAAAGAAAAAAAACACACTACATTTTACCTGAAAGACCAGTTTAAAAAAAATTGGTCCTCAGAACACAAGATGGATATACCCTTTAATTCTCATGTTGTAATGCTTGAATATTTTTTCTTAGATTGTATTTTAACCTAATATATATGCTTCAAGCATAGATATCCTGAAAAAAGTACCACTGCAGATTACATACATCGTAGCTGCCTATGTAAATGCAAATTTATTACATAAAAGATAGCTTGAGCCACCCACAGCATCCTACAGAGTTCCCGTCACCGTGGCGTCACAGTCGTACCACCTCATACATATGTTGGGTGACAAACGTGTCACCCCAAAAGTATTTAATGCGAGATTTAAACCTCGACAGTGATCACCAATTTTACAGCCACCCTGGTGACGATGTCCCATCGACCGTGCTGGTGTGGGTGGGACCAACTCACACCCAGAAGCTGCGATCTGCAAGCCCCAGCAGGAGAGCAGGCTCTCAAATCACAAGTACCACTTGCTGTCCTGACCAAACATCTCCAGAATCTCAAGATCATTTTAAAGGTTTCCTTTTACATACCACCTTTGCTTCCAGAGGTTTCTCTCTGCCTTTTCAGGGATAAAAGAAAACATTAGCATATATGAAGTTATAATTAAAGTAATACTTCTGAAGCCATGCATCAATACCTTATGTTATAATCTTTTATTGGATCCCTAACATAAGTATATTTAAGTTCATATCTAAATCACTTTAAAATCCACAGCTCCTGCTAAGCCAGAAGTCCAAATCACCTGGCTCTTCACTTCTAGACCCCTTTTTCTAATTGCTTTCATTCATGACCAAGAAGAAAAGCAGTTCACTCCCACCACAAAACTCAAACGGAAGGAAGAGCCGGTGACTCAGTTCTTTGTCTCATTCTTTGCTTCTTGAGTCTGCAGAGCCTAACTCGAAGCCTCTGCTGGAGCTGGCTTGTGGATTTGTGTCTTTGCTCTTCCACAGTTGTTAAGTTTCCAATTACTTTCACTACAATTAATTAGGTATCTATGGACAGCAGAAAAACTGTTCTGAGATTCCTTAAGACCAGCGCAGATAAGCAGAGGAGCATCTTCAAAAAGAGCACTACGCTTAATAAAACTGCAATGGAGAAAGAGCCTTCACAGAGTCAGAAGATTGAGAGAAGTAGAATACTCAAGGTTTAAAAAAAACCAAAACTAAGTAAACAGAACAAAAAAAACCCACCAAACCCCCCAAACACACACACAAAAAAAAACACCAAGAGGAGGACTGGAAAGGGATGAGAGGAAAAAACCCCAATCAGCAACAACCAAAAGAAAAAGTTCCAAACTCAGTACTGATGTGTTCCTTGTTAACACCATCTCAGCCCAACAGAAAGGGAACGCTGGTGTAGCCAGCAATCAGGTTACACGCAGGAATTAAGCACTTAGAGCAGTGCTAACAACTACGCTTGGAAACGCTTTCCGTAAGCTGCTGTTTGCAACAGGGTTTTCCTCAGTATTTCTAACAGCATTTCAGCTCTTGCATCATTAATAATTTCACAGCCAAATGGGAACAGGGCACAAGAACTTCCCGAGTAGACAAAGCACCAAGTAGACCAGGTGGACCTTTAGCCTAACCCATGATGAACAGCCTTTTACCGAACAGCAGAGCTCTTCCTCTTAACACGCCTGAAACCCAGTCAAATTTAAACTACTAATAGCTAGAAGCTTTGAAAACACATGGTACTTTCCAGAGGGGATTAGAGGAAAACTGCCAGTCAAGCACAACTTTCACACTCCCGTTAACATCCTGGCATGCCTGGCAGCCTAAGCCATTCCAATCAAAGGTACGTGTGGTTTGGGGTTGGATTTTACCCCCCCAAGCCTTCACGCTTTGCACTGCTTTTATTCAGCCGTGCTACTGCTTCTCCCACTGCACGTTCCCCAACAGAAAGCCAGTTTGATGTGTGCTCGGCATCCCCTTCTCCAACGAGTTGGTTTTCCTTCCCCTTTAATAAAACTGATGTTGGTCTTAAAAACAGTTCTACAAATCCCACCTGATCACCGACCCATTTTACAGCACGGATAGTTACGTTGGCATAACAGCATGATAAAAAGTGTAACGTGGAAGGAGGCTGGAACCTCAATCCAGTTTTGTTATAGAAAAAAAAAGCCATAATATGGAAACAAACTCTCAGTATCACTCCTAGAAGGACAAACTGCCTGAGTATCTGTAGCAAAGAGCTAGTTAGACACACCACAGTGCAAGAAACAAGAGACAAGTTGGGGGAGAGGAAATAAGACCAAGTAAAAGCACATGCGTGTTTTTCTGCTCCTTTCAGAGGACTTTAAGCATTCCACAAACATCAGTTAAATTACATGTACTTACAGGCTACAATGCTCAGTCTGAGGGTTCAAAACCCCAGTGGGCGGGGGGAAATGAAACCCAGCACACCCAGAAAGCGGCATCCCCAGCACCGGAGGGTTTTCACTAACCAGTACGAATTGATCTCACACTCTACCACTTCAGCAGTCGTTACTCAAGAGTATGTAAACACACTTTGAAACTCATCTGATAAACGCTCCCGTAGTTTTAGTTTGTTTAAAGCAAACATCAACACCCTAAATTCAGCTGAAAAACAGCTTTTCAGGATGATGTAGCCCTAATGCAATTTTACAAAAGGAACAATGACTCACTCCCAGGCGGGAATGTGGTGGATGTGTATGACCTAATACTCGGAGCAAAGCTCGCTTTTTCAAAAAGATCTGACTTTATTTGTTGGGGAGATACTGTATGTATTAAAGTTTTAAAAAGGGAGAGGTTTTGTACAGAGGAATTTACAAAATCACCTCTTTTTTGGCTTTTTTTTACTTCTTGCCCAAATCCAACCAGCCTATCTCCAAGCAGTTCCCCTAGCCTGAATTTCAGCCTAAAACTGGTCACTTTCCACAGATTTACATCCCCGTTTGACTCACTCTCCAGCTTATTTTAGCCCTGGCCATTAGAGGCAAGGACAGCACCGACCCAACATGCCAACCAACATGAAGAGATCAAGGCACTAAAGCATTAGTATGCACTAGATATGAAACATTAGCAAGCTATGAGCACTTGACTGACTAGCAAGACCAGCCTACTTCATGTTCAACTGGATTCCTGACAATCTTGCTGAGGATCCTCTATCTGTGAAGGGCTGGTTTTTAAGATTTTATGTTCAGACAGCAGCTGGACGGCTTATTGAAGAACTTGCCTGTTATAACAATATAAAGCCCAGAATTATTTGATACATGTAAAAGCCAAGTGACCATCCCTTGGGTTGGAGCCTGCATTGTTCTCGGCCTGTCTTATGCTCGTACTTGCAAATACTCTGGATAAAAGGGGCAAAGTGTAGGTGGAGAATGGGAGTGAGTGACACAGGCTAATCAGGATTTTAATCATGCTAATGCATGTGATTAACTGCATACTTCTCCTAGAAGCTTTCTGCAGCTACACATGAGTAGCCTGATAGCCAGAACATGGCATGAGTGAACTGCTCATCCCATCTTAATCTCCAGCTACACCACGTGTGTCACGTCATCCAGCATGCAAGGATATACCTAGTAGTTAACCTTATTTCCACCCACGTATCAAATCTTCCACCAAAACACAATCATTTTGGGCAGGGTACAAAGACTCCAGAGCTGTGTTTGTCTACACTGAAGTCTCTTTATGTAAAAAAAGAAAAAAGTTACCACTCCACGAGAGTGGAAATCTAACCTTCGCCAAGGAAAGCCAATACAGGGCCTATCGCGTTGCACAAACCGCCCTGAATAATGCAACTGCAACGGGGTTTTTTTTGCTAGTTTTGTCCAAATCACAGGGACATTGCTACCTTTATCTCAGAGCTACTATCTTGCTAGTCCTTGAGAGAATTACTAACTCAGCAGCTGCTGCTCTCTTAGAGGAAGATTCATTAGAGGCCAGGCAAGGATTAAAAGAACAAGAAACAGCCTTTTATAACAGTGAGGAGGTTGGGTAGGCAGGGAAGAACTCAGACCCTTCCCTCCTCACTTCTAGGGAAGGATGCATGTAGAGCTACAGAATAAATAACCCACCATCCTCCCACTTTCCAGCAGATATTCCAAAGGAAGAACGTGTATTATGGAGTTTGAATAAACTATCATTAACATACACATCCATTTTTCACCTAGGTAGTAGAATTACTTTCCATTAATGCAGTGTCTCCCCTGTTTTCTAGAGCAACAACTGCAAACTTCTGCTCTCAAGCACACCAACACTTAAAAAATATGGGTTTGTATGACAACACACACCATTTAACAACTTATCCAGATGAGTCTCAGGCTGATCTTGTTCAGGAACAGATTCCCCCCACCCACACCAAACCCTTAGCACTATCCTCAAGTATTTTTTAAAGAGTGCTAGAGCTTAAATACTACTTAAGCATCACACTAACGTCTGCCCATAAGCCTTTGGGGTTAGAATGCCCAATAATTTTAAACAATTTTAATAATTTCTAACATTTGAATTTCAAAAACCTTAGGAAGAAGCCTCCCCAAGAGCAACACAGGGCACTAGTGTGAGCCAGAAGTATTTTATTCTTATTGTTACCATAATCTGCCTAACATCTACAGCAACTGATTTCACTGACCTTTTCTTCCCACAAGGAATTCTTTTACATGTGCAAAATACTAAGTCATGAAATTGACTTCTGAGTTGTAGGAGGCTGGAGAAATTCACCGCAGGGAAACACAGGTTTGCCCGCTGCGCGAGCCTACCTGCAGACATGATTCACGTGGGCTGTACTTTGTTCCAACCAGCTTTTACGCCACCTCCTCAAGAACCTGATCCAAAGTACATCTGCCCTTTCTTCTGGGAGATGAACTCTCTGTGGCAGATGCTGGCAGTGATGATGGCTCAGGCTCAAGACTCAAGCTGTTCTGCCACCATACTGTCTGCTGTAATCACAGACCCCTGCGCTTCTCTGATCTACAGTCGAGTATAATTTAATTTGCCTTCAAGGAAAACAAAAAAGCACAAAGAAAATCAGTTCAATTGCCCTGTTAAGCCACGAGAAAGCCATATACACAGACATTTGACTAAGCAAGAGATTGATCTCTCTTAGTTGGGGCACAAAGTGTAAACATGAAGCTACAGGAAATAACTATCTGCCTTTCAGAGCAATATTAGCTTCAAGTTTGCCTTTGAAACTCCAGAAGCACACACACAAAATATAATTTTGCCATCTACAATCAAACTGGCAACAACATTATGAGTAACGTGCCTTGAACTCTTCATTCTCTGAGGAGGAGACTGGAATTTTATCTTCCAATCTCTGTCTGGACTAGCAAAATAAATTATTTGGGATTTTTCTGGACCAAAACAAGGTATATTTATACATTATTTGGCTTTTAAGTAATCACCACTTTCATTTGAATTGCAAGTAGCTTGATTTCATCTTGACAGACTTACACCCTGTCTGACCAGTGGTTTCCCTTAGTCATAAGTTTGGCACATATCAGGATTTGGAAGTCTGTACATCAGTGCTATGTACATAGAGATAAATGTAGTTTAAATACCAAGTTATTAGCTGAAGATATCAACAGAGGCTTTAGTAACCATGAGGTAAGCTCAAGAACAGTACACGAGAGCAAGAACAGTGCTAAGAGCGATGGGTCCAGCCTAGACCTGAACTCTGCAAGAACTCCAATCTGATTTAATGGCTCCGATTCATTTATTTCTAGGGAAGAGACGTAACCACTAAAATACTACAGGGGTTGGGACCTCAAATATAATTATAGCTCCATTCGCTAAAATTAAGGCTGTGTCAGCCCTTTTACAAGCAGCAGAAAGACTATGCAATTCATTTGTTTAAACTGAGTGTTCATCAGACCTCATAAAACGAGCTTGAGACTGGAAATCAAGTCATGTCCCACCCTCCACACAGCCCTACCTCCTGCCCCTTCAAAAAAAAAACCCCAAATTGCTTCTATTTTCATTGTATTTCTGTTGATCAGGTTGTCTCGTGCTTATGTTGTTGGAGGCACAGGGGGGGTTTAATATCATGATAGAAAGACCAGTTTAAGCAATACTTTGGTATTTAAAACCTTAAGTGTCCCTGGAAGGGAAACGAAAGGGTACTCTAAACCCAAGTACTTCAGAAGTGGCATTGCCATCTCTAAATGATGCTTACCAGTACTGTAAGGCACAGCATACAGATACCAGAGCAAGTCCAAGTTGCTTTCAACAGTTTATGGGAGCCTGTCGTGTGATTAGTCACCTCCTGGTCTCTTTGCTCCACTCTCTACGATGTCCACAGCCAACTCACACAACGCAGCAGGCAAGGGCTGAAGTGATGCACCTCCCCACACCACCTCACTACTCATAACCTTCAGAGTTTCCCACAGACAAATTAGGCAACTTGTTAAAACAGATCTCCAGATATCCTGCGAGGGTGAGGTTCTGCAGTTCCCAGAGCTGAGCCGTGGTGTTCGACGCTCCTCGGAGCCTGCCCGAGGATCACTGGCCAGCAGCTTGTAAACTGACTGACAGAGTCATTAGCTTTTAAGAAACAATCTGATAAAGTCAGATATTAAAGCTTCAACGAGTATTCGTTGGCATAAGTGCACACCAGCAGGCTTCCCATTTGTTCTTTAAGGGCAAGAGTGACTTAATCCTCTCCTAGTATCATCTGAGGACTCATGGGGAAAGAGGAGTGACCCACAAAACTGTGCCCATGGCAACACTGTGCTCGAGCTGAACTTGCAGGGCCGTGATCTTCAAACCACTGACACTGCTTTGTATGATTTGGTATTTCCCTGATCTCATTTCTGCAGAGACACATAATACAGATTTAATAATATCCACGTCCTTCAGTTTCAGAGTCAACAATCACATTCACAAACAGATCAACTATTCTGCCTTCGAGCTTATTATTTGTCAGTAGCATGTAATTATTACCAAAGAAAACAGAAGACACAGGATATTGCTGCTATTGCAACAGCGAGTCAGTTAAGTTCTTTTTAAACCTGAAAAAGCCCATCTCTTCTGATGTGAGGAGGGCAAAAAGATAAAAATTAAAAATAGAAAAGTCTATGAATCCTCTGAAAAGCATCTGAAAGGATAATCAGAAATTTTACCAGCTCTCATAAAGAAAAACAAAAAACTTAAAGCAATTTTAACACAGGCAGCTCTGTCCAGCCAGCACTGCTTTTATAATTGTATTGCTACATTGCATATTTTTGAGTTATGATTTATTTGTCTTTCTCAAATAAAGGAAAAGTTAATCAAGCTACAACAGCCCCTTATATACATAATGCCAGTAAAACATACACTACCAGATGGAATAATCAAGCCCAAAGAGGAAATAAACCTTCCAGCTGCAAAACTCCAGCACAGTCCTGTCCTTTCAGTTGACAAAACGAAGCTACAGCAGCGTCGCACCCAGAGCCCTGCAGAAAGAGGGCAGAAGGAAGCGCCGAGCAAGGCTCGCTGTGCCACAAGCTGAAACCCTGAGGAAGTACTTAGATGTCTATTATATTATTCAAGAAGCCTTTCAGATCCTCTGCTGAAATTGTAAGCTGGGAAGAACAGAGTTCATTGAATATAGGATTCCAGCTTTAAAAAACAAACAAAAAAATAAGCAAATAAAAACCCCACCCACACTTTTAAAAAAAAGTTAAAATAGAGTTTATTTGTTAAATCTATATTTGTTCCCCAATTAGTGGAAAGAAATAAGAGAGGGAGCAACCAACTAAGAGTGTCACAGTTTAAAGCCGGGCCAAACCAGGACAAAGAGCTATCAAGAATCTAAGAATAAACCTGAATTTAGGTGTTGGGGTTTAATATATTCACAGATCACACATTTAACACACCCCTCACGCTTAGAAACAGCTTTTGGCAGCAGAGCAGCATCTTTAGAACCAAAAACTTCACTCTCTCGAGTCTAAACTTATTAGCAGCAATCTTACATCACGCTGTAGTAAAGTTTTATTTAATATTTAAAACTACAACTGTTCTTTCTAAAAGAAATTTGCTCATCTTGAACCGGGGCCCCATCTGAACCCGCCGATGACTGGGCAAGGCCACAGGCCCCGCGCCTGCCGCATCCACTCCGGCGCCACACCCAGCGGCCCCGCAAATCCGAATTACAGCACCAATACCCCCCGATGCACCGCCGCGACGACCCTTACAGAGCAGGGAAGGGGGGTGGGCCAACAGAGAGAGAGCGGGGGAGGAAGAAACCGCGTTACAAAAAGTTTCGCGAGGTCCCAGCGAGCGGAGCCGATCGCGGCGCTGCCCTCGGCCCGGCTCCGCCGTCCCCGTGTGCGCGGTGGGGGGGGGGGGGCCCGCTCTGCAAGGGCTCCGTTTACAGCAGCGCTCACCCGGATCCGTTCACCCTCTGCCCCCCCCCCCGTGCAACAAAGCCGCTCCCCAGCAGCTCCCGCTTCCTCCGGGATGACCCAGCCGCAAACTTCGCCAGGCAGATGCTCTCCTGATGCTCCGGGACCGCCGCCCCGCCGCCCCCCCCGCACCCACCGCGCCGCAGCCCGGCCCGCCCTCGCTCCCCAACCGCCCCCCTCACAAAAGACCCACGAGCGCTGCCGCCCCCCGCCCGGCCCCTCGCGCCCCTCCCGCCCCGCGGGGCCGCAGGCCACCCGCACCCCCCTCCCGGCCACAAGGGCGAGGCCGGAGCCCCCGCGCCCGGGCCGGGCCGTCCCTCCATCGCCTCAGAGGGCGCCGCGCCCGCTCCCCGCTCGGAGCGGGGTGTCCCCGCGCCCCCTTCCCGCCCACAGCGCGGGGCCCGCAGCGGCAGCACCCCCCCACCGGCAGCCCTTACCAGAGGCGGAGGGGAGCGCGGGGGGCTGCCGCCGGGACGGAGCCGCCTGGTCAGTGTCACTCTCCCCTGCGGGCCCGGCCGGGGGAGGAGGAGGGAACGGAGCCGCCGCTGGCCTCACGCCGAGCGCACTACCCTGCTAGCGCCGCGGGCGGGCTCTCGGCCGCTCGGCCAATGGCGCCGCGCCGCGCCCGCCGCCCGCCAATCGCCGCCGGCGCGGGCGGTGCAGGGGCGGGGCGGGCGGCGGGCGGGGCTGAGGCGGCGCCGCAGTGACAGGGCAGCGGGGTAGGGTGAGGCGCGGAGGGGCCATGGCGCTGGGTGGGGCGGGGCGGGGCCGGGCCGGGCCGAGGGGGCGGGAGGGGGGGCTGCGAGGGGAAGGGGGGGCTGTGGGGTGATGGGGGCGAGGGGAAGGGCCCGAGGGGGAGCGGAGAGGAAGAGGTGTGGGGAGGCGGGGGAGTTGGGGCTGAGGGGGATAGGGGGCTGGGGGGACATGGCTGAGGAGAGAGGGGGCTGAGGGGACATGGGTGAGGAGAGAGGGGGCTGAGGGGACATGGGTGAGGAGTGGGGGTCTGAGGGGACATGGGTGAGGAGATGGGGGCCAAGGGAACATGGCTGAGGAGAGAGGGGGTCTGAGGGGACATGGGTGAGGAGATGGGGGCCAAGGGAACATGGCTGAGGAGAGAGGGGGTCTGAGGGGACATGGGTGAGGAGATGGGGGCCAAGGGAACATGGCTGAGGAGAGAGGGGGGCTGAGGGGACATGGGTGAGGAGATGGGGGGCTGAGGGGACATGTGTGAGGAGATGGGGGGGCTGAGGAGAAATGGCTGAGGGGAAGCAGAGAGGGGACTGAGGGGATGTGGCTGAGGGGAAGGCAGCTGGGGGGAAGTGGTGAGGGGAGATGGAGGCGAAGGCAGTTGGAGGTGACAGGGAAGGGCCCAAGGGGATACGGTGAGGGAACATGGGGCGGAGGGAACATGGGGCTGTCAGGCACTGATGGGGTCTGAGCTCGGCTCAGGGGGGTCTGGGTGCTGGCGGGTAGGAAGGTGTCTTTGCACAAGTGCTTTGGAGTTGGTGCAGTCTCTGGGGGTGGTAAGAGTGGGTCCCCTCCCCAGGCAGGAGGGAGCAAGCCCAGCATTACCCTGCGTACAGCACTGACACACAGTGACGAAGGGCAAGTGGCACATTTCGGTTCCTGGCAACAAAGCTTTGTCACTCACCTTTGGGGACCAAGATGGTTGTTCACAGAGACAGAATCACAGAATCAACCAGGTTGGAAGAGCCCTCTGGGATCATCGAGTCCAACCGTTGCCCTGACACCACCCTGTCAACTAGACCAGGGCACTAAGTGCCATGTCCAGTCTTTTCTTAAACCCCTCCAGAGATGGTGACTCCACCACCTCCCTGGGCAGCCCCTTCCAATGGCTAATGACCCTTGCTCAGAAGAAATGCTTCCTAATGGCCAACCTGAACCTCCTCTGGTGAAGCTTGAGGCTGTGTCCTCTTGTCCTATCGCTGGTTGCCCGGGAGAAGAGGCCGACTCCCACTGCGCTACAACCTCCCCTCAGGTAGTTGTAGACTGCACTAAGGTCACCTCTGAGCCTCCTCTTCTCCAGGTTAAACAACCCCAGCTCCCTCAGCCGAACTTCCCTCAGAGAAGTTTGAGGGTAGATGATGGCTGACAGGAGATGAAGGAGATCCCGTGGCTTGGGGAGGGCGAGGTGGGGCAGGAAAGGACTATGTTTGGTGGGGGAGAGGATGTCCTTCTCGAAGCATGTGCATGCCTGTATTGGACAGGAGGACTCCTCGATGTGGTGCAGTAGCTGGAAGGAGGCTTGCTGTAAAACAGTGTCCAGGGACAGATGGAGAGTTCACCCACCCCTCCGGGTGGCTGAACAACAGATACCACTGGTGCTTTGGCTTAAATTCCACCATGGCCCTTCTGGTCCAGAAATGCAACCCCCCTTGCATGCAGGGGACAGGAGGAGGACAGGACAATAAGATATAGTGAAGAAATGTAGATAGCAGGATGATAAGTGATGAAAGAAGATGCCTTTTACAGCAGACAGTTGTGATGCACATGGCTGAAACTCCCTAGACAAGAGAAAGGTGAGACCATCCAGTGTTGGTACAGTGACAACAGCCACGCAGGAGGAATATTCAGTCTCATTCTTCATGGTTTAAACCATTACAACCTATCCTGGGAGTTAATCTGCGAGGAAGGGAGATCATCCCCTGTCTGTTGACAGCAAGGTTCCTGCATGTGCCCAAGGGGTGTATGTGTCACTCATCTGACCGGAGGGAGCTGCAGACCTACTAAATTTTATTAGAGTATGTGACGTGTTGGCCTGCTAGATAACAAAATCAAAGTATGGTGACTAAATTAAAACAAAAATAGGTGTGTCCCTTCTGTCTGGTCACTTGAGGGAGGAAACACCCTTTGTGTCAGGCTGTGGAAGGGGGCACACCCCATTCGTGTAGCGTTAAGATCACAGCTTCTGCCTGCCCCCCTCCTCCCAGACCTGAGAGTGTGGGTACGTTTCCAGGGCCAGAGCTTGTAAGGGGCAGACGGGGGGAAATCCCGTGTCCTGATGAAAGGCATATACATAACAACTGCTTGTACCATGCGCTATTTTTAAGCTCCAAGATAAAATAGCATCCTAATGGCTTTCTTTGGGACGATTGGGTGACAGTTTGAATTTCAGGGCTGTCCCTGGGTTTCAGATCATCATAGGCTTAAAGATCCTTCTCTCTCCTTAGGAAATCCACCTCTCTCGTTCTCTGGAGCCTATCTGCTAGGTGCTCTCTGAGACGGGGTAGACCCTGGTTCTAGTGCAGGACAGTAATTCCTGTGTGGAGCAGACATTGTAATGCAACAGAAAGGAGTGGGTTACATCGGCGTCACGTTAGGGAGTATGTCTGACCCCTGGGCTGACCTGCTTTTGGCTTCAAAAAGAACTTCTGGTTCTTCAGCGAGCCCTGAATTTATTCCCCAAAAGAAAAACTTAAAAGTCCAAAGCCTACCCTTCAATGCACGGTGGTTGCACAGGAGCAAACCATTGGTGTTTTAAGGAGACAGAGGTGTCCAGACTTCACTCCGTCAAGCAACAGCTTTGATAACTCACCTCATCCCAGCCAGGCACACGTAACTATCACAAACCTTTAATGCGATAGGTGTGTCCATTATAAACTATATGTTGCAGCAGGCAACTGTCCACCGTGATCCAAACATCCAGATTTCATTGCACGAGGGGCTTCCTACTTTACAAACCTCAATTTGTAAACCCTGGGAGGTGGGCTACCACCACCAGCCCAAAAGTGGTGTTTTTTCCTCCTGCTGAAACGAAGTAAATCTGTTTCTGCAACATGTAGCATCCCAGCCCGGGCAGCTGTCTCCCATCACTGCTCTTCCATGCACGTTGCTAGCTGAGAACAGATTCTTCTGATTGTCTCATCCCCATCTACAGCTTCTCCGCTGTACTACATGGCGTGCTCCTTGCACATCTTATGGGTTTTTAGCCTATTATGCATAGCTCCTCAGTACACTGAGAACTGGCCTTCCTGGGTTTCTTAGATCCTGTCTTGCTTCAGCTGAAGCCAGTTGAATTTTTATCACAGAATCACAGAATCAATGAGGTTGGAAGAGCCCTCTGGGCTCATCAAGTCCAACCATTGCCCTGACACCACCATGGCAACTAGACCAGGGCACTAAGTGCCATGGCCAGGCTTAAACCCCTCCAGAGATGGTGACTCCACCACCTCCCTGGGCAGCCCCTTCCAATGGCTAATGACCCTTGCTGAGAAGAAATGCTTCCTAATGTCCAACCTGAACCTCCCCTGGCCAAGCTTGAGGCCGTGTCCTCTTGTCCTGTCGTTGGCATTGGAAGGAGCAGGATGGGAGAGAGTGTTTCATCTTACATCTGAAGAACAGAATAACTTGTTCCTGACTAGAAGGCAGGCAGGAAAGGCAATATCTAATACGAGCTGCACCTCTGTCCTCCACACAGGTGGATTCCTGTAACTCTCCAGAAATCATCAATGTAAAGGCAGGATGAAATCCCAGCTGGGCTTGTTCCTCGGTGAACAACTGACAGACGTGTTCTCTGATCTGTGCTTACAAGCCTAGCTTGCCTAGAAAAACTGATGGCTGCTTTAATATTCTACCCGAGCTCAGCACGGCTTTTGTGGGGCACTGTTTAATATGAAACCTCCTTGTTTTAGTGTAAAATCCGAAGTCTGCTCTTTGCTTCATGGGAGCAACTTGAGGACAGACTCCATTTGTTGCCTCCCTGCGTACTTCCCCTATGCAAAAATCCAGAGCATCTCATTTATCTTTGTTTATCCCTCAAAAGAATATAACCTACTTCTCCCCTTGCTTTTCCAGCTGCCTTTCCCGACTCCCTGAGTCCTCTCTCAGCTACATTTGGCCTGAAAGAGAGAGCAGCATGAACCACTCTCCTCGATCGTATGGTGAGATGCTACAGGTGTGTCTGTCCTTGTACCAGTGAGGGGGGATTTTTCTTTATTTGGGGGGGAGGTGGAGGGAGAGAAGGTGTGTAGGCAATGGCTCTGCCCTTTCATCAAGCCAGACGGTGAAAGTGGCTGGGGTTAAGGGAAGGGGACCAGCTCAGCTCCCTGCGGAGTCACTCCTGGCCAGGGCCATTAGCCCAGCAGGGCAGGTGGAGCAGGACAGTAGTTAGGCTGCTCTTAAGTGTAGGCCTGACTCGTATCATGTGAGTCACTCGTGAGCACTGAGGGAGCTGCAAAGGGAGAGCTCCTTTCTGCTCATTCATCGCCACTTTGATGGGAGCCAGTGCAAATTAAGGCTGCTGGGTAATGTGGTAGGGTTTGGCTCTCCTGATTCCAGGCCATCGGCAGCAAAAGTCTTGGAGAGAAACAGTAATGAACTGTGCAGCTCTCTTGCCCATTTATCAAGAGTTTGTCATTCTCTCCTCAAAGCACATGACGCGATAGCCGAAGGTGAACGCTCCCCATGAGAAGTGCTCGGGAGGCAGGGCCGCTGGGGCTTGTCCTGGCTCTGCAGGGATGCTGCTTTCAGAGCTGCTCAGGGGTTCGCTGTCATTCCTCTGATCTCTCATTTCAGACATGCAGCAGAGCCTTCGGAGGGGTCATTTCCAAAACTGAGTGCTCATCAGAGGCAGTTAGTAAGTAATGAACCTGAGCCCTCTATAAAGAAGAAAAAACATGGAACCAGCTCTATAAACTGAGTGGAGCAGAGAATCGCCTCAACACTCACAGCAGCACCCACCAGACTCTCACTTTCAGGAAATTTAGGTTCCTGAATGCTTTTCAAAGTGAATGCCCGTAAGCATCTTGGAGAATTTGAATGCTCTTACACAACTAGCCTGCAACTTTCACTCCCATGCTGCAGTCTTCATTTCACGTCCACTTCCCCATCATGAATTAGGCATGCAAGTAGAAGCTAACTAGCCAGGGTGAGGCAGGACGCTGCTCCGGCGACAACAAAAGCATTGTAGGCCACTGGCAGATATTTGCCAGCCAGACAGGGCTGTTATGCTCATCAAAGCTGACTCCAGCACAATGGAAGGTATGGAATTTTGGCCAGGGATCCCTGCCATCCCAGAGACCTGTCAAGTCTCTCTGACCGGTCACGGGATTTGCCTTGCAGCTGGCACACCCCGTGATCTCCTGATCTGGGATCTGTCCATCAGCTGTAACCTGGTGTGTGGAGGAGGAGGGTGGCTGCGGTGCTGCACTGAGGCTGGGGGGGTGAGTACCACTGCTGAGGACTCCACAGTCCTGGGAGCACCAGCAGAAAGCACAGCTCTAGCTGCTGTTCTGCATCATAGGTCCTACTGTGAGCGACCCAGGGTGCGGGACACTTCCCACACACAGCCCATGACCCAGACCACGGGCTTTCCCACGCAGGAAGAGGAGAACCTGCAGAGGCTTGTCAGGATGTCGTAGCTGATATTTGCTTCGTTCTTTATCTAAGCAGAGCCTTGTCCTGGGAAGTGCAGGGTAGCCTGGCCTTCTGAAGGGCTTAATCCTGCTCCTCTGCACTGGAGAGGGCTTTTAGCAGCAGGTTGGCAGAGCTCTTCCCCAGCCTGGGCCTTCATAAACCAAGCCCAATTATTCCGAGGCAGAAAAATTGAGTCTGCACTGTAATGACAGAATGAAATGTCCTCAGGAGTTTGCGTGTAGCCTTGAGTTACCTTTTATAAATAGGTTAACAGCTGGGGGGGGCCGTGGTTGTTTAAAGGGAAAAGACATACAGTACATGCCCTATATGATATGCCCTGTCCTGAGCAATTCTGCTATTCTGTTGATTTATATCTGGAGATTAAAGGATTTGCCTTTCAATCAAATTATTCTCCTCAAACTACCTAGTGGGCGAGAGAGGGGATTTTAATCACGTTCTCCACTCCGTGCAGCTATCCCCGGTGAAGCCACAGACGTTTTCTCCCTCGCTGTGCAAAACACGCAGCTCACAATTACTGCTGATCACTTTGATGGTGATTTGCTATTTCTGTCTTGCTTCTGGTGCACAGGACACTCGGGGGACAAGAGAGGGTGAGAGGTCTTTGGGCCCCAGGGAGCTTCCAGCCCAAACTAGACGGAGCATGTAACCAGGACTGACAAAAGCTGCGTGATGAGACAGAAGCCGACTGTCCTGGGGAAAAGCAATCTGCAAAGAGCCCGGGTCCATCAGGCCCTGCAGGTCTGCAAGAACTTTCATGCAAGTCAGAACCCTCCCCAACAAGGAGAGTGTCTCATGGGTCAGGGCCTAGTTTGTTGTAATTTTACCATTCTCTTCCTTCTTCAGATGAGCAGGTACGAGATAAGGCGCAGAGAGCAGCAGAGGGGAAAGTTTGGATCACTCATCTAGAAGCTGGAAGGAGCAGATCTGAGGGTGGTGAGATGGAGGACGTGGGTATCTGGAGGATTGCCGTGCCCCTGTTATGAGATGTGCTGGCATTGCTTGGAAAAAATGAGGGAATTGTGAAAGGCAACCAAACCTCACATCTTTTTAGTGTAGTGCCTTGTCTCTGATGGAAGCTGGTGCCAGGCACCCTGCAACAGGCACAGTCAATTTGCCAGGCCAAACTGGGGGTGATTGCTGGACTGGTTGAAGCTCTGGGCCAGGAGCTTTAATACCCTTTCCAGACCACTCATGATGACTGTTGTAGGCATTCCTGGGACCCAACGGTCCACTCCCTTTCTGAATTCTCTGACTTCCTTGCTGGGGTGGGATGAGACAGTACTATGGGTATTGTCTTTGGAAGATGTTTTAAATCTCTAACATCTCGTTGTTCCTTTTGCCCGTAGACTAGGCAGAGGTCAGGACAGTGCTACGTACAGTAACGCCCAAGTTCCCTTTCTGAAATGACGCAGTCACTTCACAAACCTGACTCCCATGAAATTCTCCATGGTTCATCAAAATGCTGAGAGCACTTTGGTTGGCTGAAGAATTCCCAGGGCATCTTCTGTTGTTCATTTTCAGTTTGGGCAGCTCGTCCATTTGCATGAACCCTATGAAGGACGTGTGGGATGGAACGACCGAATGCGTGCTGCTCATCCACAGCTGTGCAGCCACTGCTGGTCCCATTTTGCACACTCATCAGTTCAGACATGCAAATAAAGGGTGTGTAGCTTTCACTCATACGCTTTAGCTTTAAATATGAGCCACACATGAAAGCTGCATGAAAAACATCTTTTCAGGCTAGAAGCAAGCCCTCTGTGGGGATTAAAGGCAGTGTCACATTAGCAGCAAGGACAGAGCTCAGTCCTTCTTGATCAAAAGCTTCTTCCCCTGCAGCTTGAGCCAGTGGAAGTAGCAGCATAGTCCCTATGCCAACCACAAATTTTTCAGATACAGTACAGCAGGAGGCAGAGATCTTTGTAGGTGTACCGCCCAGCTCCCCGCAGGGTCATGTGGGAGCGTCAGGAGAAGTCTTTTGACAAGCCAGAGATGGTCCACTGTCCCTGCAAGCCCCTCAGCACCGGCCAGTCGTGCTGGACTGAACTGGCTGCCCAGCACCTGAGTGGGCAGCACAGTCACAGAATCACAGAATCACAGAATCAATGAGGTTGGAAGAGCCCTCTGGGATCATCGAGTCCAACCATTGCCCTGACACCACCATGGCAACTAGACCAGGGCACTAAGTGCCATGTCCAGGCTTTTTTTAAACACATACAGAGATGGTGACTCCACCACCTCTCTGGGCAGCCCCTTCCAATGGCTAATGACCCTTGCTGAGAAGAAATGCTTCCTAATGGCCAACCTGAACCTCCCCTGGTGAAGCTTGAGGCTGTGTCCTCTTGTCCTACCGCTAGTTGCCTGGGAGAAGAGGCCGACTCCCACTGTGCTCCAACCTCCCTTCAGGTAGTTGTAGACTGCACTAAGGTCACCTCTGAGCCTCCTCTTCTCCAGGCTAAACACCCCCAGCTCCCTCAGCCGTTCCTCGCAGGTCAGACCCTCCAGACCCTTCCCCAGCTTGGTCGCCCTCCTCTGGACTCGCTCCAACACCTCAACATCTCTCTTGAAGTGCGGGGCCCACAACTGGACACATTTGCCTTTACCAGCTAACGAAGCCCGGACATGGAGCACGGGGCTGTGGAAGATGGACCTTCCAAAACATTCAAATGTGTAACCTCACTCAGACGAGTTTTTCAGGCGTGCAATTGGAGAGATTTTCTGACTCCGCTCCCAAACCCTGGCTGCCAAAAACAGAGTGGAATATACAAACTAGAGAAAATCAGCTAACCCCTGAGGCCGGGGTTAGAGAGGAGATCTCTGAGGAGTTATCTCACATCCAGAACTGTAACAGGAAAAAAAAGGAAGGTACTGGCTGGGGTGAGGGCGTAACTGCTAGAAACTGGCCCAAAGGGGCAAAGTGAAAGTGCATCACTGCGCTGCGTGACACGGCTGCAGCGGAGAGCGACTCGAATTAGATACCAAACAGAGGGTGGGTGACATTAGAATTAAAACTTGCCTGAAAATGCTGAAGGATGCAACTCAATCTGTCGTATAAAAATTTAATTACCATGTTGCTGAACGCGAGCTTTCTGGAAGAGACAAAGTAAACACAGATTCTAGAAGTCTGTTTCTTCCCTTGGGACTCCATAACAGACCTGGAGAATTGCGAAATTTCATCATTGCCAGTAGGAAAAAAAAAATGCAGACAATATCCAAGGCTTATGCTCAAATGCCTCAAACTGAAATGTTTTTTCTATGTATCTTTCTGCTCTTGCTTTAAAAAGAAATGAGAGCTGGGGGAAATGACAGCAGCTCTCATTCCTCTGGGTGAGAATTCCCATTTAAATTCTTATTCATCTACCAAAAATGAGGGACTTTAAGCAAGGGGGTGGAAGGGGAGAGAGATTGCACTGCAGTTGCTTGGAATAGAAATACAACTTGTTCATACAAAGCATGGAAAATAATGATAATCCGATGAAAAAAATCTTGGCAGACAGTGAAATTCAGAAAAGGAAGGAAAGGAGAGAAACAACAGAAGACTGTAGAAAGTCTGAGCAATTGCAGAAGTTAAACTCAGCGAGGTGGGTGAGGGACAGCCCCCCCAACGGCATTTCACGGGAGTCACTGGGTAAAACATGCTTTGGGGGGAGCAGGCAGGTACGTAGGGCCGAGCAAAGGAGGGCTGTTGGGGACTGATTTTAAGGATTATTTTGGTGTTTAGTTTTTGCAGTCAAGAGGAATTATCACAGCAAATAGCACGGCAGCTGACAGGCAGAAATTAAGGGAAATTTAGGCACACCTCTGTGAATCGAATGTAATTGGAAACATAGGAAGCATTCACTGGACAAGGATCCTGGAAACCAAACAGCCCAACTCAACTATTTTCAAGTTTTTGATAAGCTGAATGAATCACTAGTAGCAGCACTTGACTGTGAAGTGGTATCTGTATTAAAGACTGCCTTTTAAGGGGAAGAAAACAAGCTCTAAAGGAATCAAAGCCCCCCTCATCCGAGCTACTCCCAAATGATTTGATTTGGAGAAGGTTTGCAGCAGCTGGGAAAATTATGGGCATGAAATGCCACAAAATAAGTGATAAAGAAAGAAGTGATAAAGACTTCTATAAATAGAAGTCTTCAGTGCCAGCATCAGTCAATAAACAGAGAATCGTACAGATAGAGCGAGCTTGGGAAAAGTGAATCCTAGAGAAGGAGTGAAAAAGATCGCAAGAGAGTCATGAAAGCAGAAGATCCGAAAGCTGTGTCGCAATTAACTCATTTAAGAGTGTAGTTGAACATGTTGGCGACAGACGCCGGCAAGCAAACCTTTAGGAACATAAAGACGCCATATGAAAGTGAAGATATTGGCTTGAAAGCCTGAAATGACTCAAGAATTCTTCCCTCAATTAAAAACAATCCCCAAAGGTCATTACACATCGTGATGAAATACATGCTACTGTTGCCGCTTAATCTAAAACCCTCTGGTCCTCAAACAGCCCAAGTGCTGGAGTTGCTCAAGTAGATCTGCGAGCAGCAGGTGAGCTGAAGATACCTGGGATTGATTAAACCTGAAATTTTAGGTAACAGGAGAAACTGTAGAGGCAACAGGGAGTTTGAAAAGCTGTGGGGTCAGATAGTATCCAGACAAACGTCAGGAGGTATTTAAGGCATTGGTAGCACACCCCTGAGGGATGACCTTCAGGCCATTCCTTCCAAGGGGAACCTCCATGGTCCACGAAAGAAGCTACTGTAGCTGTTCTCCTGGTGAGAGGAGCCTTTGCTGTGTACAGTTCTTGGAGGCCCATATCATTCCTAAATCACTGTTTAAAGATCTTAGCAAAAATACTAGCTAGTGAACTGCAGATCGTGCTTGTGGTTTGTATAAACCCCAAATGAAACTGGATGAAGCAAGGACAACGTTCAGATCCTGCTAACAGAGCACTTGGAAACCTTCAGAGTGCTTGTTTTTAGCCAGCAGAGAACCTTTTAATTTTAGCTGTATGAATCTCTTATTGTAGAGTTCTGGAAGGGGACCTCTCTGTTTGAAGTTACGTCCCATGTGGACATCCCTCCCATATTTCATTAATGGACAATTTCTGTCAGTGTCAGCCCCAAGGCAGTTTTAAAAGTCAACGGCTTAATTCCCCTCTGTCTGAGAACAGGCTCCGATGTCTATTGTCTCCTCCTCTTGGCCATGGAGCCTTTGGACGAGAGAATAAGGGATAATCAGTTTGTCACGAGTGTCAGGAACGCGCTGCACAGAGCTTTACATGCTGACGGAGTAGTGCTGGTTGAAACCAGCCCAAACTTCCCTAAAATTAGTATCTAAATCAATCCATTGCTTTGGGCAAGCGTCTGCTTTTGAATTAAATCATTCCAGATCTGAATATTAGCAATATTTTTGCTACACTTGAGCTGTCACCCTACCAGAGCATGATTAAATATTAGTCTGCAACAAATTCCTCAGGAAACCTGAGAAGTAGAACGTGAAACCACTGAGAAGAGCCAAACGACTTAAATGTCAAATTGCTGCTTCAGCAAATGGAAGCAGATTTGGAGCACGGGGGGAATATGCAATTCCTTGGTTGAGAAGATGAGCCACAGCCGTAATGAATGTTTTGCCAAGCCTGTATCTGGTTTCAAAATCTTCCCACAGTCATCCCCAAATAAGCACTGCTGAGAATGCAATGTTATTAGAAAGGGGATAGAATGAGAACAGTCTCAGCGTTAATGAATGAATGTAGGTTTGTAAGAGGCCTGTGAAATTGGGGGAACGAGCTCAAAGGTCCCCCCTGGAGCCCTGCAGCCCCGCACCACCGCCACCTCCACCCTCGCTCACCCTCCTGGAGCACCAGGATGCTCCTCCGCGTCCTGCAGCCCTCCCAGGAGAGCCACAGCCATGGCCACGAGTGTGAGCTCTGCTCTGTCTGGCCTATGTGATGTCCCCGTGTGCATGTGGGGATCTCCGGGGCTCCCACCCCATGGGCTGATCCCTGCGGTGATACTGGACTTGTGCCACTGCCATCGGCAGAGTCACGAGCCACAGCAGCCACGGTGGGGTGGAAACCCTTAGGGACAGCTCTGCCTCCTCCAAACCAGCTGCACAGAGACAGGAGGGGAAATAAAAATGCATGGTGGAAGCGAAGTGGGGTGGGTACAGCACAGATGAAGAGAAGAGCCTGTTTGGGGAGCGGCTGGGCTGCTCTTCCAGGCACTGAGGGATGGCACCAAGGCCACAGGCTCGAAGGGGAAGTGGGCAGAGGGGCTGCAGTGCACCCAATTTCCCTTCTTTACTGGGCAAAAAGACTTGAGTGTAATTATTGCTGCACTGCCTTGTGATAATTAAAGAATCACAGCCTCCAAAAATGCATTCATGTATTTTAGCAGAGGTTCCTATTTTTGTGATTCATTTTTTTTGTCTGGGACAGGACCAGATGGGCATTGCTCTCTCACCAGTTTTAAACCCCGATCACGAAATAGGAGGTTTAAGCACTGGGAAAGCAAAGGAACACTTCAAGTTGGCCAGGTGGTCGCTAAAGAAACTTTCCTGACTTATTTAGAAACTGAAACAAACTCTGCCAGTCTGCTGGTGAAGCTGTAGGACCATGTTCAGGCAGTAACCACCACGCAGGCCTCCGCGCTGTGTGTCGCTGGTTGGCTGCGGGCCATCGGAGCCGAGAGAAAGGCAGGAGCTGAGGGGTCATTAGCCATGGGAAGGGGCTGCCCAGGGAAGTGGTGGAGTCACCATCTCTGGAGGGGTTTAAGGAAAGCCTGGACATGGCACTTAGTGCCCTGGTCTAGTTGCCATGGTGGTGTCAGGGCAATGGTTGGACTCGGTGAGCCCAGAGGGCTCTTCCAACCTCATCGATTCTGTGATCCTGGGAGATCAGAGGAATCGCGGCCACCGGAGTCCCCGCAGCTTCAAAGTCCTGTCGTTTCATTGCAGTGATGGTGTTTGCCCAGGGAGGAAACTTGCAAGCAAATACATAATTTTTCCCCTCCGCTGACGGCTTTGCTGACAAGGTTGTGTACCCGCCGCCCCGCGCGCTGCCGCAGAGCCGGGCGTTCGTCTGGGAGAAGAGACCCGACAGCTTCATCTGGCAGTATGATGAAAGAACACCGAGGTAAGTACTGTTTCTAAGGTTCCTCGTGGGGTTAGATTAAAAGATAGGTCGGAAGAAATCTTGGAGGGATTGTGATGACAGAGAAATTCTGTGTTTGTATGGTAAACATGGCCAGTTATTAAAGAGCATTAGGATGCGATTTGTAACCAAATATTACAAATACGGCTATTTATTACCAAACGATCCCGTGGTAATCCCTTGGGGCTTCCCAGCCAGGATGCTCAGGCATGAAGAAGGGAGAGATAATCTCTTGACGACAGACAGCCTCTTGTTCAGAGAGGAAAATCAGGCCAAAACTGAAAGAACCATTCAAAAAAAGGAAGTCTATTGTTAGGGGAAGGCTGGCGGATCAGCGACCTGCCGCACACCACCAAAAATTACACGAGTGGGGTGCTCAGCTGTTTCGTTGCCATTTTTTTATTACTGAAAAAACACTTAGCTGAAAACAATCAGCATATTTTTAAACGCTAATGTTAGTTAAAAAAAAAAATCATCTTTTCTGCCAGGACAGCTGAAGGGAGCTTAATTAAATATCAGCAACGACATCCTGATGTTGTGCAGAGGATAGCTCCGGAACAGAGCTCTTTCAGCTGAGTCTTGCAGTGATTATGTCTGGTTCTAATATACAGGCCATTAATTTTCAAGCATTTAAAGTTGCTAAACAAAGAGACAGCATAAAATAGCTATTTTATGCATATACATATGTCTAACGAGGTGCAGTATAGGATTGCTACTCTCGTTTCCTCATAAGGCGTTGTGGAAAATGAGCAGATGACGTTGCTATTTGCACAAATGTTGTAGCAGCACCATTTGTACAAACCTTGGCTGCTGTTACTTGAATATTCATAGAATCACAGACTGGTTTGGGTTGGAAGGGACCTTAAAGCCCATCTAGTTCCAACCCCCTGCCATAGGCAGGGACACCTTTTGTCTAAACCAGGTTGCTCCCAGCCTCATCCAACCTCATCCATTGAAATTCTTCTCAGTGGAAGGTTGGTGAAAGAGGAAAGCACCCTGGGGCATTGGTTATGGTGGGGAGAGAAAATGGTAGATCTCCATATCTCCTGGACTCCTACGTACTTGGAGGAGTGGCTGGCACCCCAGTGCTGCCATTCAGAGAGACCTGGACAGGCTGGAGAGTTGGGCGGGGAGAAACTTAATGAACTATAACAAGGGCAAGTGTAGAGTCCTGCATCTGGGCAAGAACAACCCCATGTACCAGTACAAGTTGGGGGCAGACCTGTTGGAGAGCAGCGGAGGGGAAAGGGACCTGGGGGTCCTAGTGGACAGCAGGATGGCCATGAGCCAGCAGTGTGCCCTTGTGGCCAAGAAGGCCAATGGCCTCCTGGGGTGGATTAGAAGGGGGGTGGTTAGCAGGTCAAGAGAGGTTCTCCTCCCCCTCTACTCTGCCCTGGTGAGGCCACATCTGGAATATTGTGTCCAGTTCTGGGCCCCTCAGTTCAAGAAGGACAGGGAACTGCTGGAGAGAGTCCAGCACAGACCCACGAAGATGATGAAGGGGGTGGAACATCTCCCTTATGAGGAGAGGCTGAGGGAGCTGGGTCTCTTTAGCTTGGAGAAGAGGAGACTGAGGGGTGACCTCATTAATGTTTATAAATATGTAAAGGGCAAGTGTCATGAGGATGGAGCCAGGCTCTTCTCAGTGACATCCCTTGACAGGACAAGGGGCAACGGGTGCAAGCTGGAACACAGGAGGTTCCACATAAATATGAGGAAAAACTTATTTACGGTGAGGGTGACCGAACACTGGCACAGGCTGCCCAGAGAGGGTGTGGAGTCTCCTTCTCTGGAGACATTCAAAACCCGCCTGGACGCGTTCCTGTGCGATATGATCCAGGTAATCCTGCTCCGGCAGAGGGATTGGACTAGATGATCTCCAGAGGTCCCTTCCAATCCCTGACATTCTGTGATTCTGTGATCCTGTACTGAACGTCCCTGCGTACGCAGCTGAGCCATGAAGAGCCAAAGTATTTTGTTCTTTTCAACTGGAACAGCTTCTCCTTCGAGACTGATTAAAGTGCCTTGTAATGGATGCTTCGAGCAACCTGATACGGTGACTCAACTGAAATCCAGCCCTGGGTGAGCTGGCTGCAGGGAGCTCTGCTGCAGAGGGAGTTTTGCTAGGCCTGGTCTGCTGGAGAGCAGGACAACGCTCGCTGCAGCACAGGGCAGCCCCATGGCACAGGGGACTGCAAGGAATCATGGCAAAGACCAGCTCTGTTTGGAAAGAACCGAGTTATTTATGAGTGGGTGGGTGTCCACATACTTTTGTCAATAGCAACATCCTTCTAGAGAAAGAAAAGTCTATTCTAGCTGTCCTGTGGCGAGGGAGGAGGGAGAGCCTGGCTGCCTGTGCAGGGAGCTCCTCATCACTCCCAGGAGGAAGAACAGGCGTCTGAACCCAGCTTGGCCACCAAAGTATTGAGCAGGGCACAGAAGTTCCTGCTCCGTTTCAGCCAGGAGCAGAGTGTGGGTGCTTGGCTGCAGAGATGGGGGAGGAAGCTGCTTTAAGGCCTGTTAACCTCATGCTTCTTTTTTTTCCTCAGGCTTTTTTTGCATCCCCAGTAACACGCGGGAGGGTGTGAGTGCGTGTAGCAGCCAGCGTTTCCTGCCACCGCCAGCTGCCTGCGTCTGCAGCCCTGGGTCAGGGCCCAGGCTCAAATCCAGGCTGGCTGCTCTTGACTCCGCACAAACAAAAAGGACTCGTGCAGCCATCTGGGGAAGAAAAGAGGCAGCACAAGAGCGTCTGGCTCCAAGTCCAGCTCCTGCTTCATGGATATGAAATTCCCTGCTGAATTCAGCCGTGCCCAGCACAGCTCTGTCTCCGGGCTCTGCTGCGCCAGCCCGCTGGAGCAGAGGCAGGGCTCGTGGAAAGATGCTCTGTCAGGCAGGAGCAGCACTGTCTCAGCAAAGCGGGGTGTGTGTGAGAAGGTGAAGGAAACGCAGATGAGAAGGTGAATAAGCCCCCAAGGCGCAATGACTCACCTAAGCACCATGGTGCATCCAGACTGCTGCAGGGCGATACCTGGGGCACGGCTGTACCCCGGGGCGTGAGGTGCCAGAGCCGTCCATCCCCCAGCAGGCCGTGCTGCCATCCAGCAAGAGCTGGCCAGGCTGGAGAGCTGGAGGAGAGGAACCTCATGAAGATCAACTACAGCAAGTTTAGGGTCCTGCACCTGGGGAGGAATAACCCCATGCACCAGTACAGGTTGGGGGCTGATCTACTGGAGAGCAGCTCTGCAGAGAAGGACCTGGGAGTTCTGGGGGACAACACCTTCCCCACGAGCCAACAATGTGCCCTTGGGGCCAGGAAGGCCAGTGGTGTCCTGGGGGTGCGTGAGGAAGAGTGTGGCCAACAGGTCGAGGGAGGTTCTCCTGCCCCTCTACACGGCCCTGGTGAGGCCACACCTGGAGTAACTGTGGGCAGTTCTGGGCCCCCCAGTTCAAGACAGACAAGGAGCTACTGGAGAGAGTCCAGCGGAGGGGTACGGAGATGGTCAGAGGGCTGGAGCATCTCTGCTGCGAGGAGAGGCTGAGGGAGCTGGGGCTGTTCAGCTGGAGAAGAGCAGACCCTCTCCCAGCAGCTGTGGGGTTGCTCTCCCCGTTCCCACTGGGCGCAGGCACTGCCAGCCGGCCGCCCTCAGTGCTTGGGACCAGGTCCCACCTGCCAGGAGTTTCCCAGTGGTGAGAGGGGCATCGGGGAATTGTTTTCCACGAGCTCCAGCTGCTGTTTAGCCCACGAGCACTCCAGGCCTCGGCGGCTCCGCCACCGCCTCCGTGCCTGACAGCCACTCGCCTCTTTGAACCCCGTCCACGCTGCAGCAGGAACAATCCTGCCTTTGTCTCCTCGGCCTGAACGGCTTTATTCCAACTGCCAGCTCTCCAGGCAAGAGACGGTCTCCTAGGCCACGGACACACGGTCGTTTTGCAAACAGCTGCCGCCGTTTACGATAACACCCCAGCCCCTTCCGAGCTGTCACAGAATCACAGAATCCATCAGGTTGGAAGAGCCCTCTGGGATCATCGAGTCCAACCATTGCCCTGACACCACCATGGCAACTAGACCAGGGCACTAAGTGCCATGGCCAGGCTTTTCTTAAACCCCTCCAGAGATGGTGACTCCACCACCTCCCTGGGCAGCCCTTTCCGAGCTGTCCTGGCAGTTTCGGGTGCCCGGTGGAGGTGGTGGACCTGGAGCTGAGAGCAGCCCCTTTTCTGCTTGGAACCCCGCGGAGGGGCTTGTTGACACAGCACAAAAGGTGGGTTGAAATGACAGATCAGATCTTGCCTGATGTGAGTTTGGGGTGAAATCCCCTAGGAAAAGGCGCTGGCCACAGAGTGAGGTCAGACCAGGTGAGGAGCAGGGTGTTCATGAGTGGAGAGAGCCCCAGTCCCCCGCTCGCCGCCCAGGACCCCTGTAGCCCCACGGTTTGCTGCTGTTGCAGCTCTTGACAAAACCCAGATTGTGACCGACTCCGATGGTCCCACCAGCGCAGCAGCCAGCTAAAGGCTCAGCTGGGAGCAGCTGGGAACAGTAACACATTAAAGAGCCTCAGCAGGACCCAAAAGACATCTGTGCACAGCCGGGGGGTGTGTGTGTGTGCACGTACAGCCCGTAGCACAGCTCCTCCTCCTGCAGCAACAGGGGAACAGCCAGGACCAAAATCAGCCCCTCTGCACCCAAAGCACTGACTCTGCACCCTGGAAAGCCCCAAATGCAGCCCTAAATGTACTGGAGGTTGCTCTGCATGGGCAGACCCCGCATCTCGTGGGACCATGGTGATGCCCAGAGAGTTCCTCTGAGCACAGGGGTCCCCCGTGGAGCTCGCTGCACGCCACAGTGGTTAACTTGGTGGTGGGAGATCAGTTATAGAACCACAGAACCACAGAACGGTTTGGGTTGGGAGGGACCTTAAAGACCATCTCGTTCCAACCCCCTGCCATGGGCAGGGACACCTTCCACCAGACCATGTTGCTCCAAGCCCCATCCAACCTGGCCTTGAACACTGTCTTCATTTAGCCCACACCCAGGGCAAAAAAATAGCAGTTTTTCTCTCACCCAATGTCCCTTCCCCAAATGAGGAAGGGAATTGGGGAAAAGAGAGGGAGACTCATGGGATGAAGGTAACCAGATTTAATGAAATGAAGAAAATCAATATAAATGACAACACAAAATAGACAAAAATATACTCACCCACAAATCACTGGCAAGTTGCTCCAGGAATCACAACAACAAACATGGAGAAGAAAAACAGAAAAAAAACCCTCTACCTCTTCCCAGCAAACCCTCTCTTTTATAGTGAGCTCGATGTCAATGAGATAGAACACACCTGTGGGCCAGCCTGGGGCAGCTGTCCCGGATTTAACTGCTGGGGGCCTTGATCACCATGGCTGGCCACAAACTGAAACCAAATCCCAGTGAAACCAGGACAAACACTGCCAGGGAGGGGGCAGCCACAGCTTCTCTGGGCAACCTGGGCCAGGCTCTCACCACCCTCACAGCAAACAATTTCTTCCTCACATCTCATCTCAATCTCCCCTCTGTCAGTTTAAAACCATTCCCCCTCGTCCCGTCACTCCATGCCCTTGTCAAAAGCCCCTCTCCAGCTTTCCTGTAGCCCCTTCAGGCACTGGAAGGTGCTAGAAGGTCGCTGTCTCCTTCCCCCCCGGCTTAATTCCTTTGGTGGAGACACCTGGGATCCGGCCACAGGGCTCCTCTGCCGGCACAGGCATCCCCGTAGGGACCCACCTTCCCACCCCACCAAACACAGAACCACAGAATCAGAATCCCAGAATCAATGATGTTGGAAGAGCCCTCTGGGCTCATCGAGTCCAACCATTGCCCTGACACCACCACGGCAACTAGACCAGGGCACTAAGTGCCATGTCCAGGCTTTGCTTAAACCCCTCCAGAGATGGTGACTCCCCCACCTCCCTGGGCAGCCCCTTCCAATGGCTAATGACCCTTGCTGAGAAGAAATGCTTCCTGATGTCCAACCTGACCCTCCCCTGGCCAAGCTTGAGGCTGTGTCCTCTTGTCCTATCACCACGCCAAAGGCGTCCTCGCAGCCATCCCCCAAGGCAGAGGAAAAGCTGCAGCGCGGTTTCAGCCCGGCTCCAGACAGGAGCTCCCTCCCGGGGCCTCTCTCCTCCAGCTGAACTTTCCCCTGGTCCCTTGCCCTCCCCAGGACCCCCGAGCCGCCGTCGGGGACCCTCCAGCTCTGCAGCCCCACGGAGGCAGCGCCGTGCAGGGCCGAGGCCGTGTCTCGCCTGGCACCGGGATGCGACACAGCCGCAGTCTCGGGGATTTCCCGCACGGAGCGAAAGAGAAAGAAGGAAAGGGCGCTTGGCCGCCGTCCTCTTGGCCTCCTTCCACGTTCCTCTTTTGATGTTATTCTCCCTTTTTATGGCTCCTTGCTTGAGCCTCAAGCCCCAGCAAACATCGCTGGAGAGTTCATCCAACAGAAACAAACGGGGACGTGGCTTCTGCGGGTGGAAAAGAGCAAACCCTCCCCGGGGCCAGCACGCCTCGTCTGTGGCCGCTGGGGCTGTGCCCCCCCAAGCAGATAAAAGCCCCCAAGGCAGACGGGTGCTGGCCCAGGTGGCCAAGCTGTGAGTGTCTCGGGGACATCCCTTCTCCACAGGTGCCCAAGGCTCCGTGGCCCCGTTGCAGGAGGCAAAGCCATGGGACGAAGCCTGGATGGGGCATGGAGGTGCCCCCGGGGCTGCCTCCCCCCTCCAAGCCCACCCTTCCTCACCCCCTGCGGCAGCACGGGGTTGATGCCAGTGACAGCTCTGATGGCACCGGTGGCTCCCAGGAACGGTCTGGTCATCGCCTGCCACGAAGCAAAATTAAACTTCCCAGGTGCTGCTGCAGGGGAGGAGGGAGGGTGGGGAGGAGGCGGAGGGCAGCACCTGGGGAGCAGCAGCTGTCCCCGCTGCCCCCCCACGGCCCTTTCCAGGTGGCAGCAGTGTCACTCGTGTCCCACGCTTGCAGCTCCACGGCTTCTCGGGGACAATTACACCCCGACTGTCACTGCTGCCTCGGCAGCGGAGGAGGAGGGTTTGTTGCTCCCAACTCACCAGGAGTACGAGCGTTTTGGCAAAGCTGCCCGACGGTGGGTTCCTCGGCTGTGACATCCTGGTGGGGATGGTCCTGCCGGGGTGGCACAGAGGGGTCTGCAGGGGACAGGGATGCTCCTGTGCGTGGTGAGGGTGGCCAGGGCCCTTTCAGGCTGGGGGCTCCCCTTGTGAAGGGCAGCCGTGCCCCGCAGCGCTGGGCGATGTCCCTGCCCCGAGGGACACGCGGCGCCTGGCTGCTGCCCACACCAGGACTGAGCCCGACGGCCCTGGCCGGTGCCCAGACCTGCCCTCTCCACAGAGCTCCCGGGCAGCCCAACGCACCAGGTTTAATCTCAACGCGTGTTCCTCATCTGGCCCTGACATGCAACCTCCCTTCAGCCCCTTTAATCTGTTCCTGCGTGACTTGCAGGGCCCGTTCCCGTGGCAGGAGGGAGGACAAGGGCACCGTGGGCTCGCACGGCTGGGGACAGACCTGCAGGCACGAGCGAGCCACGGCCAGGGCCTCCATGAGCCCGGGCACCGCGCCCGCTGGGTCCCCCGCGTCCCCCCTCGCCTGTGCAGGTGATGGCAGAGAGCTGCCACCTGCCCCCGGGGCTGGGTGACACCGGCCGTGGCTCACCTCTGTGTGCTGAACGAGAGCAAGTGCCGGGCGAGCACCGCGGGGCCGAGCCCAGCGCCCGTCTGCTCCCCGACCCCGGGGGTCTGCAGCCTGCGGGGAGGGCTGGAGCTGGGGGCACCCAGGGTGTGCGGGGCATCGGCCAAGAGCAGGCAGCACCAGGAGAGCTGGTGTCTAAAATAAGACACGGGGCAGAGCCGGGGTGGACAGGGGTGACAGCAGCGGGGCGGCGGGCGCAGCCCCCGGTTCTGGGGGGGAAGAGAAGGGGGCATGGTGGCAGCTGTGCCCAGTGCCATGACCCTCAGGGCTGTGCCAGCCTGGCCTCCCGCACGCCTTCCCCATGGGCTCGGGCCGCTGCCAGGCCAAGGGCTGGCACCCGCACCGGGTATTTTCTCCAGCACGCCCAGAGCTTGGCTCGACTGCGGGAGATCAGCTTCGTTTCCAGCTCTGCCTGGGTTTGGTGACCTCGAACAAGGACCTTCCACCCTCCGCCCTGGCTGGCAGCCTCCGCTCCTCGCTCCCAGCCCCGCTCCCCGGGGCAGAGCTGTCCCTTTGTCACCGTTACTGGGGAAATGGTGGTGCAGAGCTGGGAGCTGGGACTGTCCTCTCGCCCTCCCCGGTGACAGGGTGTAACTGTGCCCGAAGCGGAGCGGGGACCACGGGGCTTTGATAAGGGACCGGGCAATGGCAGGATGGCCCCAAGGGAAGGCAGGTGGGACATGACGCAGCAGGGTCACCCCGTGCAGCCCCAGGAATGGCCCCATGGGAGCAGCCGCTGCCCTGCTCCGGTTCAAAGGGAGCCCAAATGGCAGCCTGGCCAAATCCTGGTACCATTTCCAGGCACTGCCACCCAGGTGCCAGCTCTCCAGGGGACAGCTTAGTCACACGTGTCACTCAAAGCCATTGCCAAGACGAGAAGCCAATGTTCTTCCTAACAAAGCAGCTTCTGCCCAGCGAAGCCGCATGAATCTCTTTCACCCAGCGTTGCCCGCATCGAGGTACGGCCGAGATCGTCACCAGAGGTGACTCCTTGTGTCACTTCTCCCTCCCGAGCCCCCAGCTCTCGCAGCCCCTGCCCCAAAACACACCCAGCTTCACCCCCTGCAACCTCCCAGGAGCAGCTTTTGTTTATTAATGAATTTTAGCTGATCATTTGAACGCCTCAGCCCCCAGATGCAGGAGCCGGCTCTGAGAGGCCAGGGAATCACCATCCCACAGCTCCCCTGGGCAAAGATCACAGCAAAGGCAGACAGGCAAGGACAGAGGGTTGGTTTGAAAAGGTGCCCAAGGATTCCAGACGTGGGGATTGCCCGGTGTCACCCTTGTAGCTAAAAACCCCTTTTCCCTCTCCATAAGGCAGCGGCTGAAGAGCCGCCGTGAGGCAGCGCTGGAGGGATGTCCCACACCCACTTCTGCTTGCCCACAGCCCCCCCAGAAGGGGCTGCTGGCACCCCAGGGCCGCTGGCCCTTCGCAGCTTGCCTTGCTATTAGCCACAAACGGTGCAAGATGAAAAAGACAGCACCAGTGTCCTCTTAGGCCACGGAAGGTAAAGCAAAATGAAAGCAAACGCTAAGCTCGTGGCAGAAGCTGATGAAGCCGTAAGCTGCTTTCAACAGCAGTTTTAAGGATGACAGATGGAGGCAAGGAAAAAAAACACCCCACCCCGTTCCCTACTGGAGCCTCCAGTGGATTGGGAGTCACAGCGCTGTGTTTTAAGTGAAGCTTTTAACACCGAGCCCGTTGTTGGCCACCTGCTCTTCAGCCCCACGCCTTCTGCTGACGCTGGGCACGTCCTTCACACAAGAGCCCGCTCAGGTGCTCTGCTGGGCAAGCGGCCGGCCCAAACAAGGGGCTTCATCCACAAGGGAGCTGCAGCTCTGCTACGCCCCAGTCCCAGGGGTGATTGGGGACCCAAGTCCCCATGAGCCTGGGAACAGGCAGACTGGGGCTGAACTGGGCTTTCCCAGCTCTGCCAGTTAAAGTTAGCCTGGAAGGGAGAAGAGAGCACAAGACAGGACAAACAGCAACGTGTGTTTCTTCTCAAGCCGCAGGGTGACACCAAGCAGTTCACCAGCCACCTTCTGCCACAAGACAAGTTAGAGAAACCCTGGGGATTTTAGGTACTTTAACCTCTTTGCCCGCAGTTGTGGGCTGACAGGGCACAGGTCCTGTTTGGAAACAGCCACCTCGCAGCCTTCTCCTGCGCAGCCCCAGGACTCTGAGGAACCAGCGCCCACCCAACGAGGTGGGGTGTAAAGCAAGGGGACACGTGTCCATCTCAGCAGGGTGACAGGCGTGTCTGACCCCTCCAAGCACACGCTGCAGCTCACAACCCCCATCCTGCCGCTGCACCCACCCCACGTTGGGTTTCTTGGAGAGCAGGAGGTTCAGGATAACGAGTTTGTTAGGAGCAGTCACAGGAAGAGCAAGTGTAACGCCACAGGTTGCTGGAATGGTTTTGCTCCAGCTGAGCTACCTCAGAAAAGAGCATCGTGGCTTCCACGGGGAGCTCAGACCTCCCCGGTGAGATGGGGGACACGCAGCGCTTTGGGCATCACTGTTTGATTTAGCCCTTCGGTGTTTTCCCAGACAAGGTATTCAGCTTTGAGGGAAGGCAGCGAAATCAGGTTTATTTTTTTTTAAATAAGAAAGTTAGAGTTCAAAGTTTACCCTTGCAGTTCTCAAGAGGATTAACAGCAGGTTTCAAGAAAACAGTTTTTTTTAAAAAAATCAAGTTAAAATTCCACATAAGGCACCTCCATTTCCATATTTTTTTGACACAGATACGACGCACGCCCGACCAGCTCGCGTGGAGCGAGCCAAGGCACACGGAGCGTGGATTCCTGCTACAGAGCTGAGAGCTTCCAGGCCCTGGGGCTGTTCGCAGGCTGTTTCCCAGGTTTCACCGAGATGATTGTGTGTGAGGAAGAGGAGTGACAGCGATCACCCCAGCGTGGCTGCAGCAAGCAGCCGGCCTTACCCCGACATCACTGGGCTACCGTGAGGTTCATTAGTTGGGGCTTATGTGACACCAAAAATCAGTTACAGGGTACAACGCCAGCAAGAATTAATTCTGTTTCCTGCCTTTCCTGGCAGAAGGTGCTTCTGCTGCTGGAGAAGGGGCTGAAGTCAAACCCCCAGCAGCAGGAGCCGTTTCAGAGCAGCCTCCCAGCACGATTCCTCACAGCCAGGCTCTTTTCTGGACACGTTTACATGATAATAAACATGCAGCCTTGAACCCTGATCCCAGCTTTGCCACCCCATCCTTCTGGGATCACCCGAGACAGCCTAATTGTGAATGTCCCTCAGCCCCCAGAAGTTCTCCCTCCTTTGAAACACCAACTCCTCTAGAACTAAAGCAGCAGCTACATTCAAATTTCTATAAAACAAAGCAATCTAGATTAAGTAAACGAGGTGAGCGTCATATCTACGTACAACAAGAAATTTCCCTTTAGACCATCTTCAAGAGGCTTCCCACGACGAAGCACAGGAGTCGGGTGACGTGGGACCTCAGGCTATAACAAACTGGTTCCCATTTTACTTCACCCCGACGCGTTACGCTACTAAAACACAGAATATCAAAGCTGCAGCCAATAATTAACCCCCCCACCCCCAACAACAGGCTGCCCTTTAGCAGAAACAAAGCTTGAGCACAACCCATAGCACCCAACTGCAGCGCTATTAGCTTCATCTGACTGTATTTAAATAAAACAAAGCATTTAAAACAATAACAGGCACTAAAATATCCTGACTGCTTCCCCCGCGTACCAGCCGAGCCCCACGTATGGCAGCGACAGCCTCTCCCCACCCCTCCCTGGGCAGACTGTTGGGCAGTTTGGGGACACCCCAGAACACGAGAAGCCATTGCCACAAGAGTAGTCAGGAGAGTCAGCTCCCAGCCAGCGTCCACGTTGCTCGGTTCGAGCCCGCGGCCACAGTGTTCCCAGCGAGACAACAACAGACGAGGAGGAGAGAGCTGGTACCTGACAACCACAAGCAAGGAACAGGCAGGTCACCGATGGGCAGTTCAGCCCTCAGAGTTTCTTCAGGCGACTGTACAGTTCCCTTTTGCTCTTCTCACCAGCCCAGGTTCGGCTTTTGGTGCGGAACCTTTTCAAGTCTTCTCTGAAGTCCTCGTGGTGCATGGGGCGATAGCTCTGGGGCTCGCAGAAGCTCTGGGGAAAGAGAAGGTGCTTTCACTTCGGCGTGTCACAGGAGCCAGGAGCTCTTTGAGACTTGCCGACAGAGCCTGGCAGCAACCATGTGAGCAACCACCACCAGAATGAACCCAGCTGGAGCCCCCGCTCTGCGCCGGAGCTTCGTACCAGACGCCCATGAACAAAGCCAAGATATTCAGATTACAGCTACTGCAGCAGCAGTGTTAAACAAAGGACTTCCAGCCCTGTGTAGAGTTCTCACCCCAAATGTTCTGGCAGACCTTGATACACAAACTAAGGCCAGTATTCACCTTGAAACAGCACAGATGTGAAGAACACTTGTGCCTGGGGACCCACCAGCCCCCGGCTCCACACCACAGCACTCAACGCTGCCGTCAGCTGTTCCATGCTGCCACCTTGAGGCCCTCGGTCCTCGGGAGAGGAGACCCAAGGGCCCAAAACAAAACCCAGGCATCCACCACCCAGGGGAGCCAGCAGGTCGCAGGGAGAGCCAAAAGCCAGGCCAGCACCCACTGCTGTGAACACCGGCATCCCCCACGGGGGCCCAAACGCTGGGAGCCCCAACACCCCCCTGGGGAAGCACACCCAGCCGGCCACAGGAAGGTCAAATATCTCACATCTCTCTGAAAACGCACCAAGTCACAGAACAGGAAGGTCATCTAAGAGACACCCTAAAGTGCAGGGGCCTGAGAGGGACTACAGTGAGAGCCCAGTTTGTGTCAGAGCGGCAGGAGAACTAGCTGGAGAAAGAGAGGCTGCCACCAACATGCTGAGGCAGCAGAAGCCAAGTGATAGGAGAAACACCATCCCCACAACGCTGGGAAGAGCTGCTGGGCATTTTTTAGTTTCCTTTTCTGAATTAGAGGCTGAAAACTCAAAGCTGGAGTTTTTCAATGTTTTATTTAAGTATAATAGGAGACTTCAGGTTTCCATTTGTTACACAGCAATTACTGTCGAGCCTCTCTTCTCTCCTAGTCCTTGCAGGCCGAGCAGTCTTAAAATTCCTACTCCGAGTGACATTTGAACTCCTACTTGTTATAAAAAGGCAGAAACCAGTTTTATATTTGACTCTTGAGACAAGTGGAAAATCCTTTCAGCTCTGGCAGCAAGACAGCTCTGAAGTGGGGAACAGGCTTAGGGAGCCTCACCGCCAAGGGAGCTGCTCTCTGTACAGAGCATGGTGGGACAGAGCAGGAAAAGCTGCCCCAGCAAAACCCACCCTGCTCCGAGGAGAAGTCTGATCAAGTATGAATAAATCAGTATTATTTATCTATCATTTCTTCTGAGTGTGAAAGATTAAATTAAGAAAATATTACTTACACGGCATCTTAGGAAGAAGTCCCTGTAACCCCCTTTCAGGACGTAGAGTTCCGGGTAATGGAGGTTGGGGTATTCGTTACCCAGCCTGTCCCGCTCTCTCACAAACCGGCACCTGGGGCAGGCAAAGATCCTCCATGAAACCTCACATTCAACAAACACCACGTGAAACCAGCGCTCGCCCCAAAATCCCCATCCCTCGGACTACGGAAGCAAGACACTGCCTGTCAGGAGCAGGCTGCCCAGCCACGCTGGCTGCAGAGCTGGGGGTTGCCTGACTGGGCTTCCCTTTCCCTCTCTAAGCATTCCAGCCCAACTTCAACACTGAATCCTGTGTCCAGTTGTGGGCCCCGCACTTCAAGAGAGATGTTGAGGTGTTGGAGCGAGTGCAGAGGAGGGCGACCAAGCTGGGGAAGGGTCTGGAGGGTCTGACCTGCGAGGAACGGCTGAGGGAGCTGGGGGTGTTTAGCCTGGAGAAGAGGAGGCTCAGAGGTGACCTTAGTGCAGTCTACAACTACCTGAAGGGAGGTTGTAGCGCAGTGGGAGTCGGCCTCTTCTCCCAGGCAACCAGCGCTAGGACAAGAGGACACAGCCTCAAGCTTGGCCAGGGGAGGGTCAGGTTGGCCATGAGGAAGCATTTCTTCTGAGCAAGGGTCATTAGCCATTGGAAGGGGCTGCCCAGGGAGGTGGGGGAGTCACCATCTCTGGAGGGGTTTAAGGAAAGCCTGGACATGGCACTTAGTGCCCTGGTCTAGTTGCCATGGTGGTGTCAGGGCAATGGTTGGACTCGATGACCCTACAGGGCTCTTCCAACCTCATTCATTCTGTGATTCTGTGGCCACTCGCATCACAGGCTGTGTCACATCCCTGCCAGAGGTGACACCCAACACCTGCTCACGATAAGCTGCGTATGAAGTAGCCAGCCAGCAGTGACTGGTGCCACCCCGAAAGCTTTGCTCTCCACTAGCACGGCAGTAAGGTCTTGTCGAGGGGTACGTGGGGTAACTCACATTCGAGGACCCCGCTCTGAAGAAAACTCGCAGTGGAACACTACGATCACTCGTTTGTTGCCCGATGGCTGGATTGGCTTCTTCAGCAAGTAGTTTTCCACCTCCTCTTCTGTATGTAGGTTTACAGCACCCTGTAAAGGCAGAGTCCTGTCTGAGCACACACAGTGACAAACCCACCCCACTTCCCTGCAAGCTGTCTCCTCAGCTTCATTTCCCAGAGAAGCTCTGGCAACCCTCTCTAGCTGTTGGGAACACAGCTTTGAACCCAAGCAGAACATCTCAGCGAGTCTAACGCTGACGCTGGGTGACCTGGGCCTGTTGCAACACTAGTAGGTGGTGGCTCATTGGGTTCGTTGGCTCTACATTGCTCTTACAGGGTCAACATACCTTGATGTGTCCTCCTTCATACTCATAGGGGTATCTACAATCGATTATCACGCATTCCTCGATGGAGCTTGCAAACTTCCCAGTCAGCACAGACACAATCTGGGAAAAAACAAACACAAAAACAACAACAACAAAAGAGTTCAGTTATTTTGAGATGTTTTTGTGTTGTGGGCTTGGGGTTTTTTTTTCCCCAGTAAAGAATTTTTCTTACTGTCCCTAGAGCACATACCATTTCTGAGTCGATATATTTTAAATCTTGATGTTTCCCGTCGACAGTGTGGAATAAATAACCCTAGAAGACAGACAGCATTTAACTGAGAAAATTCCCAACGTGAGCCCCGTAGGCGACAGTGTTCAGCAGCTAATTTTGTCACACAGATGCTTTGTTGACAAGAATCTCTTCAGCAAAACCTCGAGAGTTAAAACTAAGAATTCTAAAATTCAGAGACAGAATTATTTTTGGCTCCTGTACTGAAGGGGATTTTGTGGATTTTTTTACTTGGGCTGGGTTGAGACATCTCTACCAAGAGAGGCCATTAAAACACTTGAATTAACACTTGACCAACTAAATCACTTGAATTACCTTTGAGAAGTCACCAATAAGGTCTGTCTGGTCGCTGTCCAAAATGCTTTCGATCTCTGCTGTGGAGGATTGTGTCTTCACCATTTTCAGACTCTAGAAGAACACAGGTTAGAGATCAACACAGAGCACTGACAGCGGAGAGATCCTTCTCCATAACGTAACAAAAAACTCAGCGTTTACTCTGAAGCCTGAACTACAACTCCTCAGCTTCCCCTTTGGATGAAGGCAAAACTCAGGCTCAAGAGCATGCAGCTACTGCACCAGCTCCCCCACATCTCCTGTGCTATGCAAAAGCTCTCTCATTAACCTTCATTAACCAGACACCTATATTAGATCCTCTCCTAATCAATTCTCCATTACAAAACCAGATGCCAAGCCACCAACCGCTGAGTCCTCAGAGGATGTTCCAGGCAGGCTTTTCCTCTTCTTGCTTTTCCCTGGGGAATTCTCTTCCTGGGATCTCTCTATCCTTTTCTGGGTGGTTCTTCCTACAGCACTAGGAGGAGTTGAAGAGCCAAACAACCGGCATCGCTTGGCCTACAAGGAAGGAGAGAAGTTAAGAGTTGTCTAGCAAAGATTTAGATTAGAAACTAAGCAAGCCTCAGACTTTCAGACTACTCCAAGTTTTGCCTCACGTAACACACTGCCACTGCAACAGCAGGATGTTAACAGGGTCGTCTGAATTCAGGACCTACATTTCCAGTAACACTTGTCTCTTGCTGTGGCGACTGGGTGAGCCTGGAGCGCCATAAGCCACATGAAGTGCTAGCAGAGTGTTTATACCAATTAGCAGACAATCCATCAGCAGACTAAGGAGCTTTTTGCTGGAGTCTAAACTCCCTTTGCAGTCTGTTATCAGGAGATCTGGCTACAGGCATTCCAGGTGAGTCTGTGCAGAATGTATTCAAGATATGCCAACAGGTACCTGATAAGGGAAGTCAAGGCCTTCCTGCATTTATGAAGTGTTTTTGTAACAAGAAAGTTAATGCCTGTGTATGCACACAATAAGCATTGTTCCACACTGACAAAGGCTTCCAGGTCAACAGGCTTTAGAGATAACAGAATACTGAAGGGGGTTTATGCCACATCTTGTTTTGTTGTTGTCAGGAGGGATACAGGATCAGAGACAGTGCCATGGCTTGTCCCAGCAGTGAAAACGGCTGCTGGAACAAAGTCCCTGTCTCTGCTCTGTTGTGCTCTCGCAGAACACTCACCCGATTGTCCGTTTTCCTCATGACCAGCGGAGCAGTCCAGAGGCTCGCCACATCAGATGGCATCTCCTCATCGTTCTGAGGTAAAAAAAAAGAGAGTTCATTCTCATCTACTTCAGCATGGGCAGAGACTGTAAATATCTAGAGCTTCTGCACAGCTCAGGCAAACATTCCAGTTGAATCTGAATTCAGGAATTTAACTCAATTACTCGTGCAGTACTCAATGAGAGAACGGAACCGAGCCAAGACATGTTGGAGAAGATAAGTTACATCAAGTCATTCATTGATTAACAATGATCACAGAATCAATGAGGTTGGAAGAGCCCTCTGGGCTCATCGAGTCCAACCATTGCCCTGACACCACCATGGCAACTAGACCAGGGCACTAAGTGCCATGGCCAGGCTTTTCTTAAACCCCTCCAGAGATGGTGACTCCCCCACCTCCCTGGGCAGCCCCTTCCAATGGCTAATGGCCCTTGCTGAAATGATGTTCCTCCAAAGCTTTAAGCATTTCAAATTCAGTTAGAAACAGTCTTATATTTGCTTTTGAGCCACTTAAATAGAACCTCTAGCTCTTTCAGCAAGTTTCTAAAGAAAAATGCCAACTGTTAGAATAATTCTCTCTAGTAATGCAATTCTCTGCCAACAGGAACAGCAGCAATTCTTAACCTAACTGCTGTTCACACCCTGAGTAAATCCCACTGTCTGCACGAGGGAAGAGCACATATAAGATAGAGACACTGGAATGTAGGAGTTGAAAAAGATGATGATAACTTATCTTCTAGGATTCCCTAGTCCCTAGCTTTTGACAGCTTGACTAACCACACTGACTCCTGCTAGAACATACGTGCACCACGGACACACGTTGTTGGCAGGCTATTAAGGTTAGACAGAGCTGATTTTGAAGTGCCTATCATATTTCCTTCGTACATACCTTCAAATCTTGCTCATCCAACAGCTCTAGGAATCCATCATCATCTTCACTTTCAGAGGAAGTCAGGGAAGACTGCTGCAGGAAAGCTGGCCTGTAGTGTTCCTGTTCACCCATGGGAAACAGACAAAAGTTTTAACAACATTCCTTCTCTTCACTGCAGGATGCTGCAACCACAGGGGTGATGTCAAGCCTCTCACTGCACTACAGAAAACACAGTGGTTATTCCACCACCTTGAACACACTGACTTGGAGGAAATCCCAAACCGAGTTCCCATAACTTCTGTTTGATCCCTACAACAGCAGAGTGCTTCATTAGCCTCGTTAAGCAATAACCCTCTTCTCAGGAAGAAGCTATCCAGGGAAGGTGCAAAGGAGAGAGATGGGGGGTGTCAGCAGGAACAAGAACAAACTCTGCAGTTGATAAGCACAAGAGCACTGAGCAAGATGAAGGACTACCAGATCCAAGGAGCAGAGACAAGACTTAGCCCCCAGCTCTGTTTCTGTGCAAGGGCCCATTATGGTTTTTTCCAGTTGCTTTTTCTAAGCAATGGCAGATGAATAAGGCAATATTTTCTTCCTGCATGTCACATCAGGACATAAGATCCAGTTGTATCTACACAGATGGCTGCATTGTTCCAAATGCATCTGCCTCAATATAAGTATCTACTTTATTGATAGTGAAAACAATTACAAACTAAACTCCTCTCTTCCACAGGCATGTCCACACTCCCTTGACTGCAGCACAACCTCCGCTCTGTATTGACTAATCTTTCACAGACTAGAGAACAATCCATGCTTCAAACTTCTGACCATCTCATGAGCCAAACGTGAGGAGAGTTTTATCTGGAAGACAGAGTTTTTCTATTTGGCACATGAATAGTGGTGATTAACAGCGCTGCCTTAGAACCCTGGTGCAATTTGTGTTCCTCCCAGACAGCAGGTATGCAGAGGACTTGGCGAGAATAAGCTGCAAAGAACAGTGTAGTGCTTACTGTCTGAGCTGGAGATGAGTCCTGCCTTGGTCCAGGAACACCTCTTCCATCACGGGAATGGACGTGCACAGAAGCACGAGAGGCTGGTTTGGCTGGCTTCTTAAACTCAAACGATTCCTGAATTAAAAAGAAGGAAAATGATCATTTTACCAGAATTACAAACTGTGTAAGTTGCGTGGATCATTTTCTCTTTTTAGTTTTTTTAAAACTACCTGATGTTTTGACTTTAAGTCCCCTGCTGCCAACAGGAATAGTCTGAAAGCGAGTGGTTTTTAAATTAAAGATGTTACAGTAGTGATTCATTCAACATAATCAAGCTTTTATCCTCTTGATATCACCTACAGGCTTAAGGGTTTTCTATTTCTTTTGTCAGTCAACTTCTCTGCAAAGGAAAGAACTTTTAAAGGCAGCCAAGGCTGTCTCCTGACACCTGCCCTTCTGTAGAGACCTGTCGGAGTCCTACCCATGGGTTTTCCAGCAGCGAGGCCTCTCAGACCAAGCAGGCAAAAGGACACTTGTGCTGTGAGGAACCAGGGCTCCTCATGCCAGCAGTGGAAACAGACGAGGTGATCTATCTAAACAGTTTTCTGGAGGCACCCCTCGTAGCTACCTAAAGCCAGCCCTGGATGCCTCTTACACCATATCATCGCAGGCAACAGAAAGCAACACTTACATTCTCCTTATTTTCGTCTTGTTCCAACAGTTGAAAAGCATCGCTGTCCAGAGAGTCGGAATGGTTTCTCTTCAGAGCAGGGCTGGATCCCAGGAGGCTTTGCTACAGCGGTCACACAAAAGCACCAGGTCAGCATTGGGCAATACAGTCTTTGCACAACTGCATTTTAAGCAAAATGGGAGTTAATAAAGACTGTAATGTCTCTAGCAACAAAGCCCCATCATTGAAATTTCATGCCAACTTGAATGAGATTTCGAGTTTACAAGCTGTAGTTTTGACAGTTTTCATTAAGTACCACAGCAGCTGTTCCTGAAGCCAGAAAATTAACACATTATGGAATGTATCCAACACTTAACACGCTAAATCCTTTAACATTTATACAAGACAGATACCACCCTCACTTACTGGCAGTGAATGTATTCTTCTGAAAGGCATTCGCATGCTACAATGAAAAAGAACCAAGATTTATTTCAACATTTGGCTTTAAAAGACAGTAACGTGAGTAGGACTCACTTTTTTCCCCCCCAATAAAACCCCATAAGCTACGACAGTCAATGACAAAGAAGATGAAATACAAATATACTTACTTCAGTCTGCTGGATTCAAGAATTGCCTTCTCAAACCTAGAAGCAAGTGAGATGCCCCACAGTTAGCACCACAGTACACCAAAAATCAACCTTGTATTTCAGTCATGAAGAGTTATGCTAAGCAGAAGCCACCACGCTTTTGATGACACTTTGTCTTTCTCCAAAGCTATTTATAGCCAGCTTATCCCATCATAGCTTTTGAAACCCCTTCTCCCCCTCCTTTCCTTAAATTCTTTTCAGCATTGTTTAGACAAGAAGCTAGGTGGAAGGAAGAAAAGCTCAGCACATCAGGGACCAAGGGCATCTGTCCCCCATCCCTGGGGACAAAAGATTAGGAAAAAAAAACATAATCTAATTGAGAGTGGGAAATGCAAAGCTCAGAGCAACTGCTTGACATCAGTTAAGGCTCAGCATGTGGTTACATACGTTTCCTCCATGATATCCTTCGAGGTTGCAGGACCGGGCGAATCCAACGCACAACCTGCAGAGGAGAGACAGTGTTTTCCACCAAGTAGTATCTTAGCACCTAGGAAACGTGAAGTATTGGACACTGCTGGATTTCCTCTGAAAGACCCTGAGGTTGGATGTCCAGTCTGCAGCCTCATCTCAGTGTAGAAGCAAACAGTTACAGATATTCCACACTGTTGTTTTTTTACCATCGACAATCAGGCGTTAGTGCTTGGGGAAAAATAGGAGTAATTAAAAAAAGCACCCCTAGCCCTGCCTAGAGTGTCATCTAGGACAGAGTGCTACCACATCACGTGGAATACTCTTGGCCTATTCTCTCACACAGACATCTGAATAAACAACTTTAGTCCTTTAGGGGGTTTTAAGCCATGTTTTTAGTTACACCTCTTCATAGGAAGAAATTTTGGGCTCATTCCAGAAAAAAAAAGTAGTCAAAAGGCCCTTCTTCATGGATGCTGGTGCACTGGAACAGCAAGCACTTCATAAGCACAAACCAAGGGGAACATTACAGCTACATAGCATTTAAGTACGGTCAAATACAAAGCTTAAACACAGATTCCCCGAGGAGTTTTTGTATTCTGGTAGTATCCAGAAGCCCTAGTGACAGGCCAACAGCTTACCAGAACACACTCTATACCATCACGACAACACTTGTTGCCACTTCAGTGGCTGTGATCTAAACAAACGACTACAAAGGATTCATTTCACTAACATGACAGGCAGTGGTCTCGGCACAGCAGAAACCGTAACCATGAGGGCTTTGTAAGCACTTGAGACCTGCTTTGGAGACAGGAAAATAAGAAAAAAAACAACAAGAAGAAAGTGAAGATTTAGCAAGCTTGGTTATTCTATCCTGCTCTGTGGTTTGTGAGCTATACTCGTGTTTTAGCAGTTCATAAAGTTCCTTTGAAGGCTGAAAGTACCATGCACAGCCAGACTGGTGCAGAAATTCAGGTGGAGACACCAATTTCCATTGCTGGGCTGGACCAGTGAAGTATCAGAAGCTTCCCTGATGCTACAAGTGATGGGGTAATAGCTTATTTCATTTGCACTGATAAAGCATCTCATCTGAAAAAAAAATACTTCTAGGCAAGTATCAGCACTAAGATGCAGCTCCCCAGGTTTCAGATAAACAATGAGCTCGTGTTAACAAAAAGCCACAAAAAACCCCAGATCACAAGACAAACCCTGCTCCATGGCCTTGATTCGAGCAAGCGGAGCGGGTTGGGTTTAGAGAGAGAAACCACACGGTGACAACTTGCTTTCAAAGTTATCAGCAATCAGAAATCAATCAGTGATAAACAAAGCACAAAGCATGACAGCTCAGCACCCACGTCTTAACAGCCATCCTAAGAGAAAAGGAAAAAGCCACCTCTGTCACAGTCCCCCTGTGGGGGCAGAACCAGTTTTGCCTCCACGCTAGCTCTACTGCTAACAGACTCCAGGACAATTAAAGCAAAAAAACCCACCCACACCCCAAACCATGAACTGCAGAAGCTCAGAGTGATGGCTTGCCCTCCCTCCTTTCAAGAGCACAGGAATGAGAAGTGGCTGCAGGGATTGCAGGCAGGCAGCACGAGTTCTCTATCCAAACCCTGGAAGCAGCTTGCAGTGGAAGCCATGTAAAGATGTGATGCTTTTAATTTCTTACTCGCTATTTATTAATTGGGAAAGCAGTACCTGAGTCTGTTGATTCTGATGACACTGTTCTTTGTAAACCATTAGTAGTCTTGTTTCCCACATCTTGCTCAGCGTTTTCATGCTGCCTGTAAAAGGAAGTTAGGTATTGGTTTTAAATGCTCATTGAAGTGAGAAATACAATCTAGGAGTGCCTGGACGTAGATACAGAGCACAGAGAATCACCACGCTTGCAAGATGCTCAGATCTAACACCTACAGGGACTTCAGCTTCAGTTTTTAGTTTTTTTAAACCTGCACATGCAGTGCTGATGATATTAGAAGTCAGGCTTCCAAAACAGAGACAGGGAGAGTGTCATTTAAGACAATTATCCTGGTTGCCTTTCTGGTCACCTCACACCAGACTACCAAGCTCTTCTCCACAACACACTGTGAGGGGTTTTTTGAAACGATATTTTAGAGCCTGTGCTGAGCTTGTGCCTTCACAGATGAAGGTTCTAACACAACAAAGTGACACTGACCTTGCAATACAACCTTAGGACTAAAACCAGTTTAAGTGTGAATAGGTTATTGGTGCCTGGAGCCACATTGGCACCACCCAAACCATTCTCTAGAAACACCTATAGCAGAGCCCCATTATCCTCCTCAGGACTGCAACCCTCTCTTTGGCAGCCACTTAATTAATGTTTTGCATAGAAAAATCACCATACATTTAACTCAAACTCATTTTTATAAGTAGGGTCGCTCTCAAATTTTCTCTTATCAACTAAGCAAGTTCTCTGCTCACATAACCACCAGACCAGTCTAAATAATTCTGCAGGTGAAGGGGCTCGAGGCATCTGGAGCCTGAGTAACACCAGCCCCTGACCTGACGCCTGGGCAAGTCCAAACGCTGCTCTGCGGGCGGGGAACCTCGAGGCGAGCTCTCCTGCCCCACTGCTGAGCCACATCAGACACACAGCAGCTTCAATACAGAGAGATATGCATATCATATGGAGCCTTACTCTATATTACCTTAAATAAGGGAAAAGCTGCTTGAGTGTGGCTCTGTCGTAACATTGGTTAATTAAAAAAATGCACCAGAGCACAAGCTAGGGCTGCAAACTCAAAGGACAAAATGAGCATGGAGGGGACTGGTGTGAATCGTTTACAGGAATTCCAGGAATCTGAAGGAGGGAAGGATCATAAAGCAAGCAGGTGATTACAGGAATGAGATTGATATTAAAAAAAAAAAAACAGCAAACAAAGGACAAATACCAGGAGGGCCATCAGGACCAGAGTGGGCCAGGGCAAAACAGGAGCCATACAAGAGACAAACTGTAGAGGTTACTTAGGAATAATGAGATTAAAGGAGTTGGAGACTTGTAGCAGCAAAATTGGATTGAGTAACTGCATGGCTGGAGTTATGGGGAGAGAAGAGCAGCAGAGCCCAGAGACTGCAGCACTTTCCATATGTGAAACAGTAAAGAGAGGAGGGGTGCACAGGAACGAGGGTGCACGGCAGGGTTAAAGGAGTCGGGTGGCAGGAGACAAGCAAAGGGTGGCAGGAGGGAACAAGAACAGAGCTGAGATGATGCAGCTAACGTGGGATGGAAGGCAGGAAGGAGGGACACAAAAGTACCAGCATCAATCTGTGGGAGGAGGGAAAGCACCCAGTCCTGGGGCCAGGCACAGGGAAGGGCTCAGGAGTGAGGGGGTGGCCCAGAGCAGAAGCAGGGGAAGATGGTGGCACGTGGTGGGACACCACAGGGGGAAGGTGGCCTACAGCGCAGGGGGAAGGTGGCCACACGTGGGCAGGGGAGCAGAGGCTCCTGCGGGGCTGAGCGGGGGGTGGCCCAACCTTGGGGCTCCTTAGGGAGAAAGGGGATGTTTGGTGGGAGAGGGGGCAATGAGGGGGGATGTGTCCGAGCAGTAGGATGGGGGGAGGAGAGCTCTGCAGGGGTGGAGGCATCAGGAAAGGGCGGGTGGGGGGGTTAAGGGAGGGGTGGGGGCCTCGGGTTTGCAAGGGTGGGGGGTGGTGGATAGGAGGAACTCCTCGGGGCCTCATGGAGGCTGGGGCGGGGGGGGACAGGGAGAAACAGCTCCTTGCAGCCTCGCTTTTTGGGGGGGAGGGTTAGGAGAAGAGTTCCTCGAGGCCTCAGTTTTAAGGGAGGGGGATTTGGAAGGAAAGAATGTGGGCTCAGGTCCTCAAGGCCTCACTTGTGGCGGAAGAAGGAGATTAAGAGAAGAGCTCCTCAAGGCCTTGATTTGGGGCAGGGGGAAGGAAGAAGAAAAGAGATCCACGAGGCCTCACTTTTTTGGGGGGGAGGGGAGGGGAGGGTGAGGGTAGATGAGGTCCCGGAGGCCTTGTTTCTGGAAATGGGGGGGGCAGGGAAGGAGAAGAGTTCCTCAAAGCCTTGCAAGGGCAGGGGGGGCAGAAGATCTCCTTAAGGCCACATTTTGGGGGAAGGGGTAGGAGAAAAGTTCCTCAAGGCCTCACTGCGAGCGGGTGGGGGAAAGAAAGAAGAACAACTCGTGGAGGCCTTGCTTTTTTTTTTTTTTTAATGGGGGGAGGAGAAGAGCTCCCCCAGGCCTCGCTTCGGGGCCGGGGTGGGGGGGAAGAGGCCCTCGAGGCCTCGCATGGCGGGGGGGAGCTCCCCCAGGCCTCGCTTCGGGGCCGGGAGGGAAGAAGGGGGGGAACAGGCCCTCGAGGCCTCGCTTTTTTTGTGGGGGGGGCACAGAAGGGTCCCTCAGTGAGGAGGAAGGGGGGGGCCATAGAATAGTCCCTCAGTGAGGAGGAAGGGGGGGGGGTGTACCCCGGGGGCAGCGCTCAGCAGAAGGGGCCCCCCCGGCTTTGACTGACCCGCGTCCCAGCTGCTCCATGGTGAGGCGAAGGTCGGAGACCGGCGAGAGGTCGGTGGGGAAGAGAGACTTGACCACGGCGGGTGCAGTCGGGGAGAGAAGCAGGAGGCGGCGGCGGTAGGAGCCGCCGGGCGCTGGGGAGTCCATGGAGCCGGACCCTCCTGTCAGCGCGGCCCGCAGCGCTTTGACCCCGGCCGCCACCCGTCGCGCGCTCCGAAGCTGGCGCCAAACCGCCCCTCGACCAATCACAGCCCTCCTTTTGCGTGACGTTTAAAAGTGGGCGGGTGAGGGCGCGTCTTCCTCAAATCCACGCGCCCACCGCGCTCCTGCTGACCAATAAAAACGGCGGCGGGCGCCTCACTCCCCGCCCCCAACTGTTGTTTGACGTCGCTGCCGTCCAATAGAGAAGCAATCCAGTCGGGTGCCTCAATAGGTGCCAAGGGGGGACTACATTTCCCAGCATGCAACGCGGAGGAGGGCAACGCGTGGAACGCGTTGCCCTCCTCCGCGTTGCATGCTGGGAAATGTAGTCCCCGCCTCCCTGAGGCGCCTCCTTGGCCGCCATCTTTCCTCCACCCGCCCCGGGCCTGAGGGGAAATGGGTAAAACTGGGAAAAATGAGGGGAAAAAGGGCATAAACTCAGCAAATAACCGGGCCTCGGTGAGCCGAGGAACGCTTCCCGCATCATTTCTCCTCAGAGAAGATCTTAGAATAAACGAGCAGCATCAGCGGCTGCTGTTGTGTGAGGCATTTCAGTGACAGCGTGAAAAGAAGCCAGCGTACGGCACTGAGATGGGGTTTGAGGCGCGGTGGCACTTGTGAAATTGGAATAAAAGAGGAGACACCTGAATGTGTTGCGTGCTTATGTCAGCGCGAGGGGTGGTGCAGAAAGCAATTGGGCCGCTCCAAATAACCTCTGCAGACCTCGCTCCTGTCCTCTGCCTTCAAGAGACTCTGATATTTACCCAGGCGCTGCTATTTGCCTTAAAAATGGAAACAAGCCCAGCTTTTCCGAGGAACCACTACCCCACCTTGCCTTTTCCCTGCCCTGTCCCCTGCCTACGGTCACGGAGCAGGATGGAGGCAGCGACAGTTGTGCTGTGGAAAGGAGGGGACTCCTTGCGTGGGTCATCCCTCAGGCCTGCCCGGTTGTGGACACTGCAGATGCAGGGGGAGCAAGTCCCAGCTCCAAACCACTCGGACCCATTTGACACGTGGAGAAACAAGGTGATACAGTGAGGTGCTCGGGACACACAGCGTGGCTCCAGCAGGTCGTCTGTCTGCTCACGTAAGGGTTTGCAGATCGCTGCTGTCGACCCGACTCCCTGGCAGATGCGCTCTGCCAAATCTCCCCATGGTGGTTTCAGAGATCGCTGTCCCCAGCTGCAGGGCTGATCACGCTGGGTCCACTGTTCTCAGCCTGATGCAGAGACGTAAAGGCCTGGTCAGGGGATCCCACACCTCCAGGACATGACCTGCAACCCTCTGCCTGGGCCCTGCCACCCACCAGATGCACGCGATGCTCCTGGTTCCTGGATCAGACAACATGGCACTCGCTCCCTCTCTGACCACCCAGCATCTCACAGATCCCCATCCCATCCCTGTCGCTGACACTCTTCCAGCCTGGAGAGGCTTGGGCTGTGCCCTCACTCCAGCTCTCTGGTCAGCCCTGTCGCCTCCCTGAACATTTTCCTTTCAAGCAAGTTTTTACAGTTTTACACGAGCAGTTATCACCACTATTAGCAGCTCTGCAGCTCCACCCCGAGTTCCTGGGTGTGGGGTGGCTGCATCCCCACAACACAGCACTTCACCCCGAGCCAAAGCCAAGCCATGCAGCGCTGCCAAAGACCAGCATGGCAATCACAGCATCTTCCCTGCCTCTTTCCTGCTTATTTGTGTGCGTCCTCAGTGCCCGCAGGCACAGGCGGGACACCGTCACTGGGAGATCTGGCCAGCATACCAGCGTGCAGACACCCCCAAGCAGGACAACACATCTTTAATGCGCCAAAGGGCTTGGCAGGAGGAGATGCAGCAACATGCAGAGGGGGTCCAGCCCAGGCGGAGCTGCAGTGAGTTTGCAACGCGATGCTGCATCATTCCCACGCCTCTTGCCTGTTCAGCTAGCCAAGGGCACGGGCACGGGACCGGGCAGCATCCGACCCCGTCAGGCACACAGCTGGATGTAGCTTTTTTGTGACCAGAGCCAAAAGTATGGGAAGACTTTCTCGGTGAAGGAGGCCTTGTACTGCCAGATCTGCGTCATGTTCTCCGCGTTGTAGAAGGTCACTTGGCCCGCTTCATAGTCCAGGTGCACCCTGATTCTCCGGGGCTCTTCCTTCAGCGTCAGCGGGGCGGGGGGCATGTGGAGCGCCGTGTACTGGCGATTCCAGTCCAGCCGCAGGGCCCAGATCTTCCCCATGGCCATGCTGAGCGAGTCCTTCCTCCGCACCGACTCCACAGCCACCCCCACGGCCCAGCTGTCCCCGTCCCCTACCTCCAGCTCCCAGTAATGCCTCCCGGCCGTGAACCCCTGGGAGCCCAGGACGCTGGGGCTGCCTGTGAATCTCTTGGGGGTGTCAGGGAGGTTTTGCTCTCCGTCTCCCAGGTGCACGGTTTTGCGGTCCTTCGAGAGGATCAGGTACGGGCTTGCTGTCTCCGGGTCCAGCGTCACCTTCACTAACGCACGACAGGGAGAAACATCAGTCCATTGCCCGCCAAGGAGTGAGCCAGCCCCTCTCCCTCCTCTTCTTCAGGGCTGGGACGTGTCCTGTGAGCACAGCAGGTACTTGTGCCCTGTGAGGGCGCACACACAGCACCCACAGCCCCCTCGGGCGCATGGGACCCCCGCTGCCCTCCCCACTGGGACCCACAGGCGAAGCAATGCTCCCTGAAGCAGGACTGAGCCAGGGAGTGTCCCCACGTGCCGGGGACAGACACAATGGACTTTGCTAAACCTGCTTCTGAGTCTGCTGGATATTGCTGGCTCCAATTGTGAGGGGGCTGCAGCCAGGCTGGGCGTGGGGCAGCAATACATCCCCGTGGGTGTGAGGGAGCACCACCCGCAAGGCAGCAGCGGTGCCAGGCCAGTCCCTGCTCCAGTGACAAGGGGGACAAACGCTCACCAAAGGGAAAACCAGCTCCTAATCCTGCTCCACAGAGTAACCATGGAGTAACTGGAGCTGCCCGTTCATGCGGGATGTTCTGCTGCCATCCCGCGGCCATCCCACAAGGCCACAGAGGTGTCACCGTGCAGTGCCACCACCCCAGGCCCCTCTGCTAAACCCACTCCTCCAGGGCCCTGGCTCACAGCAGGGGGAAACTGAGGCACGCCTCTCGTGTGTGTCAGGTCCCTCACCCCGAAAACTAAGAGGGCAGAGACCGGCCTCAGTACAAACGGCGCCAGCCAGACCTGAGCCCTGCGATGCTGCCAGGACGCCAGGCACCCACAAAAGCATTTCTGATCCGTGCCTAAAAGCCAGCTCAAAATGCGCACGGCCCCTCTGCTGAGCTAGTCACAGCCTCACACATCGCGGTGTGACAACAACGTCTCCAGAGGGGGAGAAGCTGAGGGCCTCGTGCTGTCCTGGCCCTCGTCTGGTGTTAGAGGACAGCGTCGCTGGGCGTTGCCTGGCGTGGGGACAGACCTGGATTTTTACAGCAGGCCTAGTCAAAACAAAGGGGCCCGGTTTTAGACAGACCCTGGATTCAGATGTTGTGGTGTGAGCCCCAAGGACTTTAGGAAACTCACTCCAGAAAGCTTTTCTCCCTCATTGGTGCTCATCAGCTCCAGAAACTCACCCCTTTCTCTGTCCATCTCGCTCAGCAGGTTCACTAGAGGAAGGAAAGGAAGGTGCGTGAGTCTCTCCCCTCTTGTGGCATCCTCCCCCGGGGCAGAGGCTGCGGGCAGTGAGGATCTCCCACTGCAGCCAAGCCCAGGGGAGGCACAGCATGGGGACAGCAGTGCCCAGTGCCCCAGGGCATCAGCACGCCCGCCTGGGGCCCAGACACTGCACAGCAAGGCATCACTCGCTGCTTCTTTGCTTTACCTTTGAATTTGGCCAACGCACCCATGACCAGCTGGCTCGTCTCAGAGAGGCTCTGAACAGTCCTCCACAGCTCCGGGGAAACCGGCTCCGGGATCGGGGCCTTCGCCACCTCGCAGCTGAGGGGGAAACAACACAGAGAGGAGCTCTGACCCCAGCAGTCAGCCAGCACCCGAGCCAGGAGGGAAATGGGGGGAAATTCCCTACAGCAACACAACTCAGGGGAGCTGCGTCCCAGCTATCGGCACGGGAGCCTCGTCTTTAACAGGGGTGCAACGACCTCTGGTTCCACATAACGTCACGTTAAATCCCCAAGGACAAAGCCACGTCCCCCCGGCTGCTGCTGCTCGGCCGCCTGCAGCGTTCCCAAACCTCTGCCCAGCAGAGCCGCGTGGGAGGAGAGCGACGCCGAGCCCGTTTCGTACCTGCTCAGGGTTTTGCCAACATCCTGCAAGAGAGAAAACACCAGGTCAGCTCTGGCGCCGCCGAGAAGGGCCGCGGTCCCCGGGGCAGTGAGGTACAGTCGCTCCCCTGCTGCATGAAGCAGGGTGATGGGGCCTGGGGGGGGGTCACACCACTCTCCTGGGGGCTCTGCGGTGACTCGCTCACCCAAATCCTCGCCTTCCCTCAGCTCACACCAGCCACCCCGCATGTGGCAGTGTCACAGCCTGGCCGTGCTGCCCTTCCCTCCTGGGCTGCAGGGGCACCGGGACGCAGAGGGTGCCAGGTGGGTGCCCCCAGCCTCGCCGAGGGGGGTGGTCACAGCACCCAGCCTCACCGTAAGGAATTCAACCACCGGCTGGTCACGTTTCTTCTCGATCTCCGCGATGAGCGTGTCCAGCAGTGCTTTCCTCTCGGAAACACCGGAGACGTATTTGCGGCGCTCCTTGGTGAGCTGCCCGTGCGCCCCGTCGAGCTGGGCCAGCAAGATGCCCTCCTGCTCCCGCAGGAACTGCTGCAGCTGCGCGAAGGCGTCCCGCAGCCTCTGCCGCTCCGAGGCCACCTTCCCCTGCAAGGCACCCACGTGGAGCCCCCTGAGCCATCCCGTCCTCGGCGCGGGCACGGGGGCACGGTGCTGCGAAGAGGGGGGGCGAGGCTCGTGGGGAAAAGGAGAAGAGGTTTTGGGGAGGAAAAGCTGGAAGAGTGGAGGGGGGAGAAGGGTGGTCTGGATGTTGATGGACCCAGGATGATAGAAGAGTCTGCATGAGACCAGGGTGGAAGAGGGATATATGGGAAGGGCAGAGAGGGAGAGAGAAAATAGTGTTATGGAAAAGGAGATCAATGTATAGGGGGAAAGATGGGATGTGCCCGTGAAGACGGGTGGGTGAGCAGGCAGAGGGGCGCATACCAGCAGGCTATCGCTTTTCTTTTCCCCTTTGGGCTTAAATTCTTCTTTCTCTTTTTGTAGAATAGCCAGGTTGCTCTGGAGTGTCTCCTGTAGGGAAAAATAATAAAAAAAAAAGCCTATTTGGTGATTTTGGGGCTATGTTAGTGAGATGATGTCACCAAACAGCCCCTGTGGGACAACACTGCTCTGCAGGGAGTGGGTTTGGAGCTCAGCTCTGTGGGGAAGGGACGAGCTCAGAGACAGCACCCAGCACGCGTTACAGGCTGGGGAGATCCCTGTGTGCAGCCGGCGTGGCCAGAGCCATCGCTGGAACAGCTTCATGTGGAAACCCTGAAGTTTGTGGTTTGGGGTTGGGTTGGGTTTTTTTTTTTTAATTAGGAAAAACAACTTTTGGTGTTGGAAGTGGGATTTGTGGGAAGAGGTTTGCAGTGACAGCAGCGCTCTGTCTCCGACACACTCCATAAATTCGCCCGAGTATTAAAAAACCCTCGTGCTCCTCCAAGCTGTGCCCCGCGGCAGAGCAGGCTGCTGGTGGGGAGACTCCAGCCTACATTTCAGGGGGAGACTGTGTCCCCTCTAGCTGCAGCCCCAGCCCCGTCCCTGGCTGGGGACGTATGGGGCACTAGGGACCTTGTGGGGCCACAGAGGGGTGAGCAGCGAGAAGGACATGCACTCCTGGAGGGAGGCAATGGGCAGTGGGAGCCATGGGAGAACCAGCAGCCCCAGTGGAGTGGTGGGGAGAGGGGACCCCTGCCCGTGGCCAGATGGGGACCCCAAGACATGGCCAGATGGGGACCCCAACGTGTACCCAGACAGGGTCTCCAGCCAGCAGCTGGATGAGGACCCGAATCTGTGGCTGGACAGGGACTCTAACCTGTGCCTGGAGGGGCTCCAGGCCTGTGCCACGAGGGGACCCCAGCCCATGAACGGAGGGGTGCCCCAGCCAGTGCTCAAAGAGGCCCCCGACCCATGTGCAGAGGGGACCCAGATCCATGGCTAGAGGGGACCCAAGATCTGTGCCTGGAGGGGACCCCAGCCCATGCCCAGAGGGGACCCTGACCTGTTCCTGGAGGGGACTCCAGCCTGTGCCTGGAGGTGACCCTGACCTGTGCCCCAAGGGGACCCCTGGCCATGCATGGAGGGGACCCCAGCCTGTGCCTGGAGAGAACCCTGACCTGTTCCTGGAGGGGACCCCAGGCCATGCATGGAGGAGACACCAGCCATGCCCAGAGGGGACCCTGACCTGTTCCTGGAGGGAACCCCAGCCTGTCCCCTGAGGGGACCCCAGGCCTTGCATGGAGGGGACCCTGATCTGTGCCCAGAGGGGACCCCGACCTGTTCCTGGAGGGGACCCCAGGCCATGCATGGAGGAGACCCAGACCTGTGCCTAGAAGGGACCCCAACCTGTGCCTGGAGGGGACCCTGACCTGTGCCCCAAGGGGACCCCAGCCATGCCCAGAGGAGCCCCCAGCCCACTCCCAGGTGCCCCCTGCCCCGAGGCCCCCCCGCTCCCCCGCAGCCCCCGTACCCGCAGCTCCTTGGCCGCCTCCTCAGCGGGGCGGGCGCGGTGGTCGCGGTGCCGGGGCCCGTCCCGGCACAGGGCGCACAGCGGGACGCGGCAGCTCTCGCAGAACAGCCCCAGGGCCTCGCCGTGCTCGGGGCAGCGCGGCCGCCGCGCCTCGTCGCCCAGGGTCCCCGCCAGCCCCGCCACGGCGCCCAGCGAGCGGTTGGGCCGCAGCGAGCCCGGTGCCACCGGGGCGCGGCACTGCGGGCAGGCGGCGGGGCGCGGCGGGGCGCCCAGCACGGCCGCCATGCAGGGCCCGCAGAAGTTGTGGCCGCACTCCGTGATGACGGGCTCGGAGAAGAGCTCCAGGCACACGGGACAGGTGGTCTCGGCCTGCAGGCTCTCGCCCAGCTCCAGCACGGCCCGCGCCATGCTGCGGGATACCGGGCACCGGCTACCGGGCACCGGCTACCGGGAACGGCGCTTCCCGGAAAGGGCGAGGGGCGGGGGGGGGGGCGGTGCCGGGCGCTGCGGGGCGGGGCTGGGGGGCTGCGGGGGTGTGCGGGGGTGCGCGAAGGCTGCCTGCGTGTGTCCGTGCTCTGTGTAGTTCCACAGAATCGGTTTGGTTGGGAAGGTCCTACCTGAAGGGAGGTTGGAGCGCAGTGGGAGTCGGCCTCTTCTCCCGGGCAACCAGCGATAGGACAAGAGGACACAGCCTCAAGCTTGGCCAGGGGAGGGTCAGGTTGGCCATTAGGAAGCATTTCTTCTCAGCAAGGGTCATTAGCCATTGGAAGGGTCTGCCCAGGGAGGTGGTGGAGTCACCATCTCTGGAGGGGTTTAAGAAAAGCCTGGCCATGGCACTTAGTGCCCTGGTCTAGTTGCCATGGTGGTGTCAGGGCAATGGTTGGACTCGATGATCCCAGAGGGCTCTTCCAACCTCATTGATTCTGGGATTCTGTGATTCTGTGACCTTTAAGATCATCGAACCGTAGAATTAAGGTTGGAAAAGACCTAAAGGATCGTCAAGTCCAACCATCGACCCAATGCCACCACACCTGCTAAACCATGTCCTGAAGCACCACATCTAGACGTTTTTTGAACACCTCCAGGGATGGTGACTCCACCACCTCCCTGGGCAGCCCCTTCCAATGTCTCATGGCTCTTTTGGTGAAGAAATTCTTCCTAAGATCCAGCCTGAACCTCCCCTGGCACAACTTGAGGCCATTTCTTCTCGTCCTAATATCATTGAGTCCACCCGTTACCCCAGCACTGCCTCCTCCGGAGGCCTTGTGCCCGCGGGAGCCGCTGCCCACCCCGGGGCCGGGGGTTAACGCACTTGAAGGGGTTGTGGCAGTGTGGCAGCTGTGACACGCGAGAGCCCGGTGTAATCCTGTCCCTGAGCCTCTTCCCCAGGCCGGTGGCCTCGCTGCGTGCCGCTGGCCCCGTCCCACGCACTTGAAATCCCACCGAACCCAGCGGCCACGCCGGGGCAGGGGGGCTCCGGCTGCCCTCCCTGCACCCCACGGCTGCCCCCGGCTCTCTTAGGGACCAGAAGGCCCCCAGGAGCCCCCCGAGCCCCCTCGTGCGTCCCTGCAGGCTGTGGGGACACGTCCCCTCTGTGCTGCTGCTGGGGGCTCAGCCCCTGCGCACGGTGGGTGCCCAAAATCAGACCCCCCACGTGCAGCCGTTGGCTCCTCTGCCACCCCAGCGTGCTGCCTGCTGGGGCCCGAGGGGTGTCCCCAAGCGTTTTTGATGAGGGGGATGCAGGGAGGCTGCCGAGGGGCAGCCGGCCAGGCTGGGGGCTGCAGCCAGGCCCCCCTGTCCCACACCGGCACCTCCCTCCCAGGACACCAGCCCCATCGCAGCACGTTTAAGCCACGTCAGGCTGTCTGCTGCGACCTGAAAGCCCAAACTGCTCCCAGGGAGCTTCAACAGCACCCCAACACCCCGGCAGCCCCAAAATGCTTCTCTCTGCAGTGGTGACCAGCCAGCGGCTCGCGGCAGCTCCATGTGGCTGCGCTGCCCTCGGGCGCTTTCTAGCGTGGAAGAGGCTGTAAATTACAAATTTAGGAGGGGTTCATACACAAAGTCCTGCAGCGAGGAATCAGAGAGTCAATGAGGTTGGAAGAGCCCTCTGGGCTCATCGAGTCCGACCATTGCCCTGACACCACCATGGCAACTAGACCAGGGCACTAAGTGCCAGTCTTTTCTTAAACCCCTCCAGAGATGGTGACTCCACCACCTCCCGAGGACTTTGGTTCTGCAAAGGCATTAACAGGTCCCGACAACGTATCTCATCATCGCTCTGTTTATTGATGCCACTGTCCAACATGAGATCCGACACCGCCTTCCCCACGGCACCCGTCAGCCAGGAGCCCGGTGTGCACCGCGGAGCTGGTGTCACCGCTCCGGCCACGGCCCAGCTGAATCTCACCCAGCCCCAGCCCAGCGATGGAAGCTGCGACGAGGACGAGCCAGGACCGTGGAGAACTGAGCCGCTGGAGATGGGAGCTCAAACCAACAGCAAGACTGACCCACGTCCCACCCACCACGACTACAGCCACAGCCACGTGGCAAGGGACCCCGGCAGCAGGCACCCAGGAGGTCTCCCACGGGCAGCCCCGAGCTGGCTGGGGCTTTTCTCGGCGCCAGCCCAGGACCCGCTCCTCCATGTGGGGCAGGAGTCCTGCTGCTCCCGCCGCTGGGGAGCGCCCGGTCGATGCTACCGGCGAGGGCAGCCCACTCGCCGCAGCGCGTTTCAGAGAGAGAAGAGCAGTTCAACACGTCAAGGTCTTGTGCACAGGTACATCGTGACCCCACAGCACCCCGCGGCACGACCCGCGCCTACAGACCGCGCCGGCCAGCGATGCCTTCGGTGTGGCTCTCGTGGCGGTGGGAGGGCCGGGCACCCAGGAGGCATCTGCCGCCGCGGGAGGATTAAGCGCTAGAAATGAGTGTTTGGAGGAGCCTTGCTGATGGGGTCCTACCACAACAAGGTTCTTTTACTGCAACTAGTATTTTATTCTATTGTATAATTCATGAGCGCATCACAGCCCCGAGAGCCGGGCAGGCACCTATCAGCCCTTCAAATCTAGACACACACGGAGAACGTCGTCGTCGTCGTCGTCGTCTGGATCTATTTATTACTCACCTCCCCCTGGTCGGGAGCTCCTTGTCACCACGCGCTGCTGAGCGGCTGTCGCGTCCAGCCCGCAAAGCTGGGACGAGGCAGCGCCTCTGCAGAGCTCCTTGGAGAAAAGCGACTGTGCCAGAATCAGCCTACAGAGCATTTAAAAAAAAAAAAAAAAAAAATCTTGGCGATCCTAAGTTTGCTTATCAAATAAAAAGTTCTTCCACATTTATTAAAAAACCAAACAGTAGATTTCAAAAGCAGTTAAAGAGTCCTACTCCGGCAAACCACCCTGTACAGGTTTCTTTTGTTGTTGGTTTGTTTGAATCTGATGGTGAGGATTCCCCCTAAATCAGCTGCTTCTGTTAATTTTATATAGATATAATCTTTTGGCGCGCGTTGCTCGCTTTAATTAATTAATTTATTTCCAATCAGCCTAGCCGTCTCCACCAGACCAGCGGCGCTACCACACAAAGCTTCCTTGATGTCCGTGCCCTGAGCCGGGGTTGGGGGGGGGATGAGGGGAGATGGAGGGAGGGTGGGAGAGATGAGCGGAGGAGGAAGAGGAGGAGGAAGGCTGGAGGGAGGGAGGGAGGGGAGGGAGAGGAAGCCGTCGGCAGCCCCTCACTCTCCCATGTGCGTCCTCAGGTGGTACTTGAGGGACTGCTTGTAGCGGAAGCACTTGGTGCACTCGGTGCAGGGGTAGGGCCGCTCGCCGGTGTGCGCCCGCTGGTGCTCCAGGAGGTGATGCTTCTGGGTGAAGTTCTTGCCGCACTCGGTGCAGTGGTAGGGCCGCTCGCCCGTGTGGATGCGCTGGTGCTCCAGGAGGTGGTGCTTGCGGATGAAACCCTTCCCGCAGACGGCGCAGGCGTGCGGGCGCTCCCGGGTGTGGATGCGGTAATGGTTGGTGAGCTTGGACTTCTCGCTGAAGGTCTTCTCGCACTGGCTGCACTGGTAGGGCCGCTCGCCGGTGTGAGTCCGCTGGTGCCGCAGGAGGTGGGAGGGCCGGGTGAAGTTCTTCCCGCACTGGGGGCAGAGGAAGGCCATCTCGTTCTTGCCGGCGTGGATCCTCTGGTGCATGATGAGGCTGATCTGCAGGCGGAAGCTCCTCCGGCACTCGCCGCAGGTGAAGGGCCGCTCCCCGACGTGGGTGATCTGGTGTTTGCTGAGGCTCGACTTGTGGCTGAAGCTGCTCTCGCACTCGGAGCACTTGTAGGGCTTCCCCGGGGGCGGGGGCCGCGGCTGGGGCTTGAGGCCGTGCTCGGGGCGCCGGGGGACCCCCACGCCCCGGCGCGTGTGGCTGCGCTGGTGCAGCAGGAACTGCTGCTTGTTGCGGAAGCTGAGGTCGCAGTCGTGGCACTCGTAGGGCCCTTCCTTGAGGTGGTTGCGCTGGTGGATCATGAAGTTGATCTTGAGCATGAAGCTCTTCCCGCACTCGGGGCAGATGTAGGGTCTCTCCCTCGTCCGGTTCCGCTGCTGGGCGATGGCCGGCTTCATCTCCCCGGAGTCCCTCTCGCAGGGCGAGGGTTTCCTCACGCGGGCGGCCGCCAGGCTCCTGGGCTGCGTTTTGGAGCTGCACTGCGCCTCGCAGCCCAGCCCGGCCTCGTGGCTGGGGAACGCCGGCGGCTCGGTCCTGCCCGAGAACATGGCGCACGGCTCCAGGGTGTCGGGGTCGTCCTCCTCCTCCTCCTCCTCCGTCTTGATCACGATCCCGTCCTCTGCGGGGGAAAACCCGAACAGCGTTAGGGTCATCGGGTGCGACGGGGTGGCCTTTGATGCACCTGGGGGCTGCTACAGAAACATCTGCACGGGCTTCTGCAGCTGTTTGCACCCGCCTGCTCTGCCTGACGACCCGGACACGAGCCGGCTCCAGCCCGGAGCCCTGCGCCCAGGGACAGGGCACATCCTAGGACGGACAAATTGCCTCTGGGACAGGCTCCTTCGGAGGGTGCGGTGAGACCTGCCTGCCAAAAGGTTTCGCAGTTTCACGATGCTACGAGATGGGGGGATAAAAGCCTCATCGGTTTGCGAGGACTCGGGCAGCCGAGCGATGTCGGAGCAGCTCCATCTGCTGCTGTTTCGCTGGGCTACAACAACGCTCCCCACACCCAGCTCAAGGGAACAGTGCCGGGCTCCAGCTCCGCTCCTGAGATGTCGTGCCCAGCCTGGGACCACCCCCTTCCTTTGGCCTCCCCGTGATGGGGCGCAGGGTGAGACCCCCTCCTTCCCAGATGGGATGGACAGCCCACGTCAGGCTCCCCCCTTGTGACACTGGAAGTGCCCTGGTGTTTTTGTTTGGCGAGACCAGCCTGATCGAGGGCACACGCGGGCAGCGTGCCCCGAGGAAAGGCCCGCGGTGGATCCCTCGCACGTCACCCTGCGCTGGACTTTGAGCCAGGCCTATGTACCTTTCTAGGAAGAGCAGCCACGCTTTCCCTAGAAGAGGCAGCCGACGGGAGAGGGATGTATCAAAGCCACTGGTGGCTTGGCTGGATTCCTTTAGTAAACCGTGAGGAGACCACACGATCCACAAGACCGAGTTGAGGAGGACCTCAAGAGCCCAACTCTATCTTTCCTGGTTTGCGTCACACCATCGCAAAGCCATCAGAACGCAGGGAACCCGCCGTCCCCAACAGCCCACCTCCCCGCTTTCCCATCTCTCACCCTCCAAGCACGTCTGTAGGACCTGGCCCTTATCTGCTGCCCAACCGGTGGACTTTTACACTTGAAGCGCCTGGTGCCATCTTCTCACGTCTCCACTAAATAACCTCACCCTTCCTCTTCCCTCCCGGGAGCTCGCACACCACAGACCTCTGGCCACCCTCCTCCCCATCCTCCGGGCCTGCCCCGAGCGACCCCCACGCTGGTCGATGTGCAGGACACCGCACGTTCCTCCAGCAGAGCCTGGTGTGTAAACACCTGAGCAGCTTACACCGTTCCTCTGAGCAGCTTACTCCATTCCTCCGCACGCCTAACACCAGGGCAGGAGGCCTCGACCGACGTCCTGCCCTCTGCAACGGTGGGATTTTGGCAGTGGGGGCTCACTGGGGCTCTCATGAAACGCTGCCCAGGACACGGCTTCCCTTGTTCTCCGTGTGTAACAAGGGCTTTTCCCACCTATGGAGGACTGAGCCACTGCTTGCTCCGCTCTGGAGCAGGTCAGGTGCCCGCAGAGACCACGCTCTGATGTCCTCTCTGTGTGCTGCCTCCTCCTCCCAGCCTGGGGTCTGACAGCAGCTGCTCTTGAGGCTGCTGCAGCCACAAACTTTCCTTCTGGTGCCGGTTCTGGGGTGATTTAACCCTTCTCTTTTCATAGAATCACAGACTGGGTTGGGTTGGAAGGGACCTTAAAGATCATCCAGTTTCACCTCCCTGCCACGGGCAGGGACACCTTCCACCAGACCAGGTTGCTCCCAGCCCCATCCAACCTGGCCTTGAACACTGCCAGGGAGGGGGCAGCCACAGCTTCTCTGAGCAACCTGGGCCAGGGTCTCACCACCCTCACAGCAAAGAATTTCTTCCTCAGATCTCATCTCAATCTCCCCTCTGTCAGTTTAAAACCGTTCCCCCTCGTCCTGTCACTCCATGCCCTTGGCAAAAGCCCCTCTCCAGCTTTCCTGTAGCCCCTTTAGGCACTGGAAGGAAATTTGTCCAACCCTTTCCCCACCTTTGCCTGACCCACCACAGCCCCTCCTGGGCCTCCAGCCCCCCGCAATGTGCCACGTGCTGTGGAGCCACGTGCCGAGCGTCTCACCTGGGCAGCTCCCGTGGTGAACGATGACTCTCTGGATCTCGTTGAAGTCAGACACGTATTCGGACGAGTCCCCCAGGCTGGTTCCCGGGAGGTCCCTCGGAGGGGAGACGGAGCCGTAGGGGCTCTCGCAGGCTGCCTCTTCGTCCGGACTCTGGAAGCTCCCCTCCGACTGCCCCGACATCCCGTGCAGCTCAGGGTTTTCGGGGCTGTCTTCAGGAAGGAGCTCCTCCGTTTTGATCACAACCCTTATACCAGCTGCAGCAAAGAGAGATTCCCGCCCGCCGTCATTCCCGGCAGCCAGGACAAAGGAACCGCTGATGATTTTTCTCTTCCCCGTGGCCTCCATTTAACTTCATCATCCTCCTGAGCAGGGGCATGGGCGGGGGGGTCGGAGTGACCCCATATCCACAGCCCAGCAGCAGAGCTGACACCATCTCTCGTAGGACCCCTCCTTATCTCCTTCTCAGTCCCCCTTATCTCAGAGCAGGAGTCGCTCCGAGACTCGGGGTCCCTGGTGCCCCGCTCCCAGCCCGGCCCTGCCCTTGGAGAAACCCCTCAGCACCCTGGGTGGGTGCAGGTTGGGAGCAGGTTCCCTGCCCCGGGGGGATGCTCCAGGGATAAACCCAGGCACCAGCCACACAACTAGAGAGGGTGGAGAGGATTTTTGGGGTTTTTCTAATGAGAAAGTTCTCATTCAGAAAGTTTCCTAACAGAAAGTTCTCCTGTCTTGCCAGGCACACCCGCTCCTTGAGGACCTGCTCTGGTTGCAGATGTTTCCCTCGCTGACGGCTCTGAGTGCCCAGCTCTCCAGGCTCCACTTGTCCTGGTTTGTATGTTGAGCCGTACCTGGACATCTCTAATCAGCCAAACCTGCAAGGCTCCTCCCGACACCCTCCTGGGGCACAGCTCTCAGCAACACCCGCTTCGGCCTCGGGGTGAGCAGCTCTTGGAATGCAACCTACAGCTCCCCTCGTGCTCACCTGCGGTGGCATCGGTAATGATCTCACTCTCCTCCAAATCCTGCTCGTTCCTGGCCCGCGATTCCTCTCCTTGCTCGATCTGAGACAGAACACCAGGTTTGGAAATTGCATAGTCTGTGGAGAGACAGAGGGATGGAGCGAGGGGTTACTGCACAGGGAATCCTAATACCGGCTTCCACCTCTCCCCAGCGCCCGGGGGGACACGTGAAGACACTCAGGAACAGCCATAAAGGGTCTGCAGGCAGAAAAGCCTGGTGCTGCAGGCAGGCCAAGCTCCCTCGATGGGCACAAGAGCTTCACGGAGGCAGGAGCTGAGATAGAGGAACTACCTTTGAGAAGAAACCCAACCCGTACATTTTTCTGGCAGGGTTTTAGAACTTCTCAGGCAAATTCCTGTCTCTCCTGAAGCCAAAAGCATTTCCCCTCTGGCCCCAGCAGAGCCGGGATTTCTCCTGCAGCTTCGGTAGGAAATGCCCCAAAGGAGCATAGCCAAGACCCCACCAGACAACTTTTCACTCTGCAAAAGTTTCCTCTAAAGGGGTGCGTGGGCTGGTACCTGCTGCTGACCCCAAAGATGAAGGGAAGCCCTTCCAACAGCCACGGGGAAGGTGCTGGGTTTCCACCAAGTAACTCTGGCTGGAAGGGACCTCAGGAGGGCTCCAGGTAGCCCCCACCCCACTGCGACAGCACCTGGCCCCGAGCTGGGAACAAACCAGGGCGGTGCTGGCGGGGCGCCCTTACCCAGCCTCACGCAACACCAGAAGCAACAGGGTAAGACCAGAAACATCCTCCTGCGTTTTCAAGTCTCCATTTAACATGGGACGTTTGGGTCTCAAGAAGATCCAAGGGGATCTCTGAGGAGGCCTCAGAAGATGCCCAAGCCTGTGGGCAGCCAGGAGCCCTGGAGAACCCACCCTGGCCAGGGCGAGGACACCCCATATTTACCCAGGGAGATCAGCGACTCATAGTTCCCCTTCATCACGTTCTTGTACAGCTCCTTCTGCCACTCCTCCAGCTTCTCCCACTCCTTGTCGTTGAAATAGACGGACACGTCGTCAAACGTCACCGGCACCTGCAACCACAAGCAGCACGGGTTCAGGCAGCCGCCTCCGGTGTTATCTCGGGCTGGCGGCACAAGCAGCTCACTCCCGCTCAGATACGGCCACGCTTCAGCTACTTCACGGCCATCCACGAGTCGGTTTTTATATTTAAAACAACTCCCGGACACATATTTCTACGAGATTAAAGGTCTCGGCCAAACAGCTCCCGGTGATGAACCCAGACCATGATTTCCCCAATCAACACCGACCTCCTCTGAGTCCCTGCAGCGGCAGGGATGACTCTGCAGAGGTGACCAGGCTTGTGCCCACGTGGGGGGAGCGCAAAGGAGATAAAACTCGGGCGTTAAGGCTGGGCCTCATCTCTATTGATGAGCTGACGTGAAAACCCAGATTCAATTACCCCAGAACTCGAGGGAAAAACTCTACAGTGGGAAAGAGTGTGCTCAGCTTCTGCTCCCGACTGCGCTAACGGGGTGCTGGGGTGTGAACCCCCCTTTCCACACCCTCCGCTCTCTCCAGTGACATTCACTTCGCCGTGTCCCACCTACAAACTTTGGTTTAGTGATGCAGTAGGAACCGAACGCTGTCGGTGGGCTCCGATGCTCGGCTAAGCCCAACTGCGAGTAGAGGGAGCTCGTCTGCCTTCCCCCAAATCCCAGAGGTTCCCGTTCCCCGCAGCAGCAGCTCCTGCTTGCTCCTTCCCCAGCCAGGGAGGCCCTCACCGCAGCACCAAGGTGGCAAGAGAAATGGTGGGGAAAAAAAACGAGCACCAAATCTGCAAAGTTTCTCTCTAATGGTGGTAAAAGAAAATAAAAGTAAATCGCTCCCGAGCTGCGCAGCGTGGTGAAGCAGAACTGAAACCTCCAGCCTGAGTGTGGGGGACGTTCCCCTCGGGTCCATCTCCCACCACACGTGGGTCCTAACGGGGGAGACGCCGGGAAGCTGCGAGGGACAGCTCTGCTCTGGCCAGGTCCGGGTGGGAGGGGCTCACCTGTGCCAGGGCTGTCCCCGCTCACCCACCACCTCTCCCCACTGTCCATGAACACTTTGGGTGCAGACCCGGGCACCCCAGGACACCGTTACCTTGGGGACTTCCCCCTTCCTGCCCGGGGGCAGCCGCAGGATCCAGAAGTTCCTGTTCTTCAGCAGGTTCTCCATGTTCTCCAGGCGCCGCTGGAGCAGCCCGTACTCCTGGATGAGGGTGCCCAGCGCCGCGCACTTGCTCTCCAGCTGGTTCCCCAGCTCCGCCGCCGTCTTCTCGCAGTCGATGAGCTTCTTCTCCGCCATCCCCGTGCGACCCTCCAGGTCGAGCAGGCGGGTGGAGTGCGAGTCCACCTTCCTCTCCACCGCCTGCACGGCCGCCACCACCGTCAGCGACAGCTCGGCCGTCTGCGTCTCCCGCTCCGAGGTGCGCTCAGGGCCGGCCGGTGGCCGGAGGGGCGAGGGGCAGCGCGGCTGCAGCACCGGCTCGGGCGCCTGCGGGCAGAGGGGTGCGGGGGTCACGGCGGGGGGGACACCCCAGGGTGACAGGAACCCCGTGGGGGGGCTGCCGCAGAGCCCAGCGCTCCCAGGGCAGAGGGGACGTCCCCGTGTCCCCGCAGGGCGCTGACCCCGCTAAGCTGCTTACGGCGCTGCCGCCGTGCGGGTCCCACGGGACGGGCAGGACCCGCCGCGGCGGGGGGGGGGCGACTTGACATCGCGGGTACGGGAGGTGACACTTGGGGGGGGGGCGGGTACAGGGGACAGCTGAGCCCCGTTGCCATGGGCACGGTGAGGGGACACCCCAGGGGGCTGGCGGGGCTGTCAGGGCAAGGACGCCCCGTCGCCATGGGGACCGGGCTATGAGAAGGGGGGGGGCGGCCTGTCACCGGGGGGCGGCGGCTCTGTCACCGGGCGGGGGCGGGGGGGACGCTCCCCGAGCCGCAGGGCCCGGCCGCCGGGGCGGAACGGGGGGGCAGCGCGACGGGCAGGCCCGGCCCCCGACGGCAGCTCGGGCGCCGCCGGCCGCGGAGGCCCGGCCCGGCCCGGCGCGGCCCCGCCGCCCCCCCGGGGCTGCCCGCGCCGCCGCCGGCCCGGCCCGGCCCTGCCCGTCCCCCCGGGGGGGCGGCCGCGGCCCCGCTGGCTGACAGCCCCCGCCGGTCGCCAGCCCCCGCCGCCCGCCCCGCCGCCTCCCGCCGCGGCCCCGACGGCGCGGCCCGCCCCGACGTGCGGCCCGCGGGCGCCGGGCGAGCGGCGTTGGGCCGGGCCGCGACCGGCGGAGGGCGGGCGGGGGGCGGCGGGCGCCCTTACCTGAGCGGGAGCCCCCTCGGCCATGGCCCTTTGTTCCCTGCCCGGGGCCCCGGGGGCCGCGGCCGGGAGGATCCAGCGCCCGCTCGCTCCTTCACCTCCGCCCGCCGCCGGGCATCGGGCTGGGCCCGGGGCAGCTCGGCGGGGCGGCGGCGGGGCGGGGGCGCGGCGGGGAGGCGCGGCGGGGCGGGGCGCGGCCCGGCCCGGCCCGACCGGGGAGACTGGAGCGGGAGGGAGGGGGCGCGGCGGCGAGAGACCGTGCGCGGCTCCGGGTCCCGGCTCCGCCGCTCCGCGCTGGGCGCTCCGGCCCCGCCGCTGCCCCGCCGAGCCGGCAGGGGGCGGCCGGGCCGCCGCCGCCGCGCGCGGGCCGCGCCGGGGGCCGCTCCGGGCGGGGCGGAGCGGGGCGCCCTTCGCCACCGCAGCGCCCCCTGCCGCACCGACGGCATCACCGCGCAGCCGCCGCCGCGCGCACCGTCGGGGCCCCCCCCGCCCCCCCGCCGCCGGCACCGCCCGGCCCGACCCGGCCCCGCCACCGCCCCCCCGGTGCGGGGAACGGATCGGGGCGGCCCTGGGGGGGCGGCGGGTGCCCCGGGATCGGGCCCGTGGGGCCCCCGCGCGGAGCGGGGCTGCGAGAGGAACGGGGGGACTGGGGGAAACTGGGGGGGACTGGGATGACTGGAGGGGCTGGGGGAACTGGGGAGGGACTGGGGGGAACTGGGGAGAGACTGGGTGTGACTGGAGGGGCTGGGGGAACTGGGGTAGGACTGGGGGGAACTGGGGAGCTGCTGGCAGCAGCTGGGAAGGAGCTGGGGGTCACTGGGGAGGGCCTGGGAGTAACTGGGGCAGCCCCAGGGGTAACTGGGCTGTCAGGGATGACTGGGGGGAACTGGAAAGGGGCTGGGGGTAACTGGGGGAACTGGGGCTGTTCCTGGCGTAACTGGGCTGATGGGGAGACAAAAGGGTCACTGGGGAACGAGCTGGGGGCAACTGGGAAGGGGCTGGGGATAACTGGGGAGGGCCTGGGAGTAACTGAGGCAGCCTCAAGGGTAACTGGGCTGACAGAACCAGGGAGAGACTGGGGGGAACTGGAGAGGGGCTGCAGGTAACTGGGAGGAACTGGGGCTGTTCCTGGCGTAACTGGGCTGATGGGGAGACTGATGGGTGACTGGGGAAGGACTGGGGATGACTGGGGAGGTGCTGGCAGCAGCTGCGAAGGAGCTGGGGGCAACTGGGAAGGGGCTGGGGGTAACTGGGGCAACCCCAAGGGTAGCTGGGGTGACTGGAAGGACTGGGGAGAGACTGGGGGGAACTGGAGAGGGGCTGCAGGTAACTGGAGGGATCTGGGGCTGTTCCTGGTGTAACTGGGCTGATGGGGAGACTGAGGGGTGACTGGGGAAGGACTGGGGGTGACTGGGAGGTGCTGGCAGCAGCTGGGAACGAGCTGGGGGCAACTGGGAAGGGACTGGGGGTAACTGGGGCAGCCCCAAGGGTAGCTGGGCTGACAGGAAGGACTGAGGAGAGACTGGGGGGAACTGGAGAGGGGCTGCAGGTAACTGGGGGGAACTGGGGCTGTTTCTGGCTTAACTGGGCTGATGGGGAGACTGAGGGGTGACTGGGGAGGACTGGGGGTGACAGGGGGTAACGCGGGGCACCGGGGGGTCCCAGGGCACTGGGCTGACTGGGGCGAGTGGGGGAGACTGGAGGGAACTGGGTGGGAAATGGGGGGAGGCCGGTGTGACACGGGGGAGCCGCGGGGTCCTGGCAGGGAGTGGGGGGGGTACGGGGGGGGGTACTGGGAGGGTACTGGGGGCACTGGGGGGGCCGGGGCTGCCCCGACCCGCCCCGTCGGGCGCGGGGGGCGGTGGCCGCGCGCCGCCATGGCCGGGGGCGGGGCTGCTGCTGGCGCCCCCTGGCGGCCCCCCCGGCCCCCGCCCGCCCTGCGGCCTCGCGCCCCGCGGGCCCGTGAAATGGCGGCCGGAGGGCGGCGTCGCCATGGCGACCGACAGCCCGCCCCCCCATCGCCCGGGACCAGCCCCCCCCGTGCGCACCGGGGGCTGCCGGGGCTCCGCGCTGCCCCGACGGACCCCCCGGCCCCTCCCGGCCCGTCCCCCGCTGTCCCCTCCCGTCCCTTCCAGCCCTGTCCCATCTTGTCCCGTCCTCTCCCGTCCCCTCCCATCCGGGCTGTCCCATCCCGTCCCCTCCCATCCTGGCGTGTCCTGTCCTGTCCCACCATGTCCACCCCACCACATCCTGCCCCATCCCGCCCCATCCATGCCCTCCTGCCCTATCCCATCCCATCCGTCTCATCCAGTTCAATCCTGTCCCATCCCATCCTGTCCCATCCCAATCTGTCCCATCCCGCGTCATCCCATCCACCCCATCCTATCCCATCCCATCCTGTCCCATCCTATCCCATCCCATCCTGTTCCATCCCATCCCTTCTTCATCCCATCCCATCCACCGTGTCCCATCTCATCCGATCCCATCCCATCCCATCCCATCACCCCTGTCCTGTCCCATCCCATCCCACCCACCCTATCCGATCCCCATCCAATCCCATCGTCCCTGTCCCATCTCATCCACCCTGTCCCATCCCGTCATCCCATCCCATCACCCCTGTCCTGTCCCATCCCATCCTATCCACTGTCCTGTCCCATCCTGTTCCATCCCATTGCCCCTGTCCCATGCCATCCCCATCCCACCTTGTCCCATCCCGTGTCATCCTATCCCCCCTGTCTCATCCCATCCCATCATCACCTTTGTCCCATCCCACCCTGTCCCGTCCCATCCGCCCTGTCCTGTCCCACCCTGTCCCCTCCCGCCCGGTGCAGCCCCACAGGGCAGGGCCCTCTGCGTGGCGGCAGCCCCCTGGCACGTGGCCTCGCTCCCGGTCCTGACCTCAGGGACCCCCGGCATGGGGTGACAATGGGGGGAAGTCGGTGACACCGAACAGGGGAAGGGCAGGAAACCCTTTGGACTGCGGAAAAAGGGAGGGGACGAGGCCGCGTCCCGTCACCGCCGCGGTGCCGGGGCGAGGAGCACGGGCTGCCCACCAGCACCCACGCTGGGGGTTTGGGGGGGGACAACACCCGTCCCCACCCACCCTGGGGAGCCACAGCAGGCAGGGACCCCCTGTCCGGTCCCAGGGAGCCACAGCCCCTGTCGGGAGGGGACACTGGGGGCAGCTTTGGGATAGGGAGGGTCAGTGCCCCAGGGCTTGGATGTCCCGTCCAGCGCGGTGCTGTTCCCCTGCCATGAGCCGTGCCCTGCGTCGCCCATTTTCTACCCCCACCACCACCCCTGTCCCCGCACCAGGACAGGTCCCACGGGCTGCCCTGCCCACATCCCACATACGGTCCCCAGAACAACCCCATGGGCCCTGTCACAGCTCGGGGGGGTCTCTGCGGGCAGGGCTGGCAGAGGGGACCGTCCCCCTGCGCTGGCTCTGCCTTCACCCAGGGCAGCCGGGCTCCCGCAGGGACAAGCCCGGGGGACACTGGGCTGGGGGGAGCTCCCAGAGGTGCAGAACGTCCCCCCCAGCACTTGTGTGCAGCATCCCCGGGGCACCCTGGCACAGTGGCAGAGAGGAGCCGGAGCTGGGGGGCTGCCCCGTGCCCGCTCCCCCATGGGGATGGGGAGGAAACGGGAGCTTGTGCCAGCCAGGGCTTGGGACCGGTCTGCTGCAGCCGTGGCCACCACCCTGCAGAGCAGGTCACCGCGGGGAGCAGGGAGGTGGCAGAAGGGACACAAGGACAGCTGGGGTGCAGAAACCCAGGAGCAGCCCCGGGTGCTGGTGCCAGGCGGGCCAGACCCAGCCTCTGGCAAGGGGGTCTGGGGCTGTGCCCGCCTCCCCTCTGCAGGCACCCCAGGAGAGAGGGGCACAGCCCCTTGGCCAGGCAGGGGGGGGATGACAGGGCACAGCGCTGGGCGAGGCGCTGCTGGGGAAGGGCAGGACTCTCCTGGGACACCGTGGGGCACCCGCTGCCCCCCGCCAGCCCCCCGTCCCCAGGACCAGGCTGGCACTGCGGTCCCTGGGGGGCACGAACAGTTTATTGGCAGCCCCAGTACAAAGAGCTTGGGCACGTGCGAGCGAGGAAGCGGCGATGCACAGCCAGCGTGGCCCGGCTCGGCTCGGCTCGCACGAGGGAGCCTGTCCCCGTGTGCCAAGGTCCCTCCAGCTCCACCGAGATGCCACTGCGGAGCCAGGCCACCCTCTCTGGTGAGAGATGAACCCAGTGCTGGCGGCTGGACCTTCTCGTGCGCCGCAGCCGGTGCCGGAGGGTCCGTCCACGCCGTCGCGGCTCCGCGGTGCGGGGCAGCAGCCGCACACGCCGGTGCTTCTCCTGGCACGGGACTGTCCCAGGTCTGTGGCCGGCCACTCCTCAGCCACCGCCGTAGCCCAGTTTGTGCATGGCACAGCCCAGCTCCCGGTGCTGCGACGTCATTCTCACATAAAACCGCAGCGGCAGCAGAGAGAAAAGCTTAAAAACACGAACCCCAAATGCTGGACACCGAGAGCAGCCCCAGAGCTGCGCCAAGCAGCCCCGTGTGCCAGACCGGGCTCCCTGGATGCTCGGTGTGGCCAGTAAAAGACTTGGTGTGGTTCACCAGCTCTGGAAAACGCTCCTAAATAAGAGCTGGGTGAGGGTGCTGCGGGCATCGCGGCGGGAGAGGGGCGAGCAAGGCAGAAACGCAGAGGCCAGCGAGGGGCCTGCGATCACTGACCCGACACGGGCTTCAGAACGGAACCACTGTATTGACGGACGTTACAAAAGGAATTACAAAACACGATCACGAAGCAGCAGCTGACGATTACACCGCGGAAGAGACACCACTTACAGCCACGGCAGGAACAACACCGAGGAGCTCCGAGAAGCCAACCAATATTTACACAGACGCCTGAAGAACTCCGGTCAGTTATCTCGTACATTTAAGTGTTTTAGATCAACTGTGAAATATAGTGTCACACGTTTTCCTTGTAGTATCATAATAATAATAATTAATAATAATAATAATAATAATAATATACTACTTCTAATTAACTAAAAACCAAACAGCTCTTTACAGGGGTTAGGAGAAGTCGCTTTCACTCGTCTGACTTACCTGAGTGTGAGTCCAAACCCAGTTAAAAAATAATAATAAAATCGCCTTCATTGACAGGAGTTGGTGCGAGGGACCAGCACCCTCGGGCCAGAGGGAAACCAGTGCCCAACTGGTGCCAGCAACATCCTTCGAGAGCACAGATGTGTCCTCCTCGGGGGAGTCACCCGCCCGCGCCTCCACACGCCGCCCTGCCCGCCTCCTCCTGCTCCAATGTCCTCAGCCCCGTCTCCTTTCCTCCTGCACCTCCTTTTTCTCACCTCGCTCTTCTCCTCGCCGCCTTTTTGCCTTCCACGAACGCCGCGTCGTGCCCCAGCTGCCTGGGAAGGGCACCTGCCTCCCCTCCCTCGCGGTGAAAACGAGCGGGGAATAAAAAGCAAGCGAAAGCTTGTTCACTCCTGAATATGCACAAAGATAGGTGGGGAAACACCGGCTAAACACGGGCCCCGGAGAATCGCTCGGGATTCTTCTCTACAGGCAACATCCAGGCCTGCGTAGGGGACAACTAGGACAAGTCCCACGGAACCCCCGTGGGGTCGAGGAGGTGCCGAGGGGCGTCTGATGAGAGTTTTTTTAAGAGGAATTCCTTTGATGCTTGGGCTAAGCGGGCTTTGTAGCACGACCACATGGATTAGCTGCGATACAAGTTCACCTCCCATCACGCTGCACGTCCACCTGCCAGACCGTTACGGTAACCACGGGCCCTTCCCGCCCTAGAGCTACTGCTTAGTTTCTTTTTTCACGCAGAAATGGCCCGTTTGAGTCGCCGACTCCAGGTTGAGCTGCGAATCCTCCATGGGCCGGGGGTTGCGGGAGTGGATTTTCTGGTGGCAATTCAGAGACTCTTTGTAGCGGAAGTGCTTGCCGCAGACGGGGCACTGGTAGGGGGTCTCGCCGGTGTGGACCCGCCAGTGCTTGAGCAGGTGGTCCCGCCGGATGAAGCTCTTGCCACACTCGGTGCACTGGTACGGCCTCTCCCCGGTGTGGATGCGCTGGTGGCGGATGGCTTTGGAGAGGTCTCGGAAGTCCTTCCCGCAGTAGGTGCACGTCAGCGGCCCGTCGCCCTTCCCCGCGTGGAGCTTCTGGTGCAGGATGAGGCTGACCTCCAGGCTGAAGCTCTCCTTGCACTGGGAGCAGGTGTAGGGTCTCTCCACCATGTTGTTCACCTGGTGCCTGACAAAGCCGTACTTGAAACCAGAGCTCTTCTCCCCGTCGGGGCGCTTGGACGGTCTGGAGCGGGAGGGCCCTTGGCCTTTCGTGGGGCTCGCTTTGGATTTCTGCCTGAAGCTTTCGCCGTGCTCCAGGGAAGTGCAGGCTTCCTCGCTGGCGTGCGCTTTCTGGTGGGTGGCGAAGAGCTGCTTGTCCAGGAAGCTCTGCCCGCACTCGCAGCAGATGTACGGCCCCTCCTCTGCGGCCACGTCCTCAGGAACGTCCTTCTTGGCCAACTCTCTCCCGCGGCGAGAGGAACGCCTCAGCCCGTTGCCCGTTCTCTGCTGTGGGGTCGATCCGCTCTGGCTCGTGCTGCTTCCCTTCATCTCCTCCTCCGGGCTCGAGAAAACCTCTTCCCACTTTCCTGTCAATGACCCAGGGAGCTCAAGGCTTTCGGAACCTTCCTCATCACACTGCTGTTCATCTGGCAGAGCAGAGACATTCAGGTCATTTCTTTGAGACAAGAACTGGCTCGTTATTTACACCGCAATTCTCTCGGGGCAGAGGTGGCCTCTGCTTTGCACCCTCCAGACAGTACCTGGCACCACAGGGTTGCAAGTCCCGTCTGGGAGGTACCGAAGCAGTACTGGAATACAAAGCAAGCCAAAGGGTTTTGACTTAGAATCCCAGAACCGTTTTGGTTGGGAAGGACCTTTAAGATCATCGAGTCCAACCCTTAACCCAGCACTGCCAAGGCCACCACTAACCCACGGCCCTCAGCACCACATCTACACGGCTTTTAAATCCCCCCACGGATGGGGACTCCACCACTGCCCTGGGCAGCCTGTGCCAGCGCTTGACAACCCTTTCCATGAAGAAATTGTCCCTGATCTCCAATCTAAACCTCCCCTGGCACAACTTGAGGCCGGTTCCTCTCGTCCCATCGCTTGTGACCTGGGAGAAGAGACCGACCCCCCCTCGCTACACCCTCCTTTCAGGCAGTTGTAGAGAGCGAGAAGGTCTCCCCTCAGCCTCCTTTTCTCCAGGCTAAACCCCGCCAGCTCCCTCAGCCGCTCCCCATCACACTTGTGCTCCAGACCCTTCCCCAGCCCCGTTGCCCTTCTCTGGACTCGCTCCAGCACCTCAAGGTCTTTCTTGTCGTGAGGGGCCCAAAACTGCACCCAGGATTCGAGGTGCGGCCTCCCCAGTGCCGAGCACAGGGGGATGATCCCTGCCCTGGTCCTGCTGGCCACACTAGTGCTGACACAAGCCAGGATGCTGGTGGCCTTCGTGGCCACCTGGGCACACTGCTGGCTCATGTTCAGCCGCCATCAACCAACACCCCCAGGTCCTTTTTCCCCAGGCACTTTCCAGCCCCTCTCCCCCAGCCTGTAGCGGTGCGGGGGGTTGTTGTGCCCCAAGGGCAGGACCCGACACTTGACCTTGTTGCCCCTCACACAGTGGCCTCGGCCCATGGATCCAGCCTGTCCAGACCCCTCTGCAGAGCCTCCTACCCTCCAGCACATCAACTCTCCCGCCCAGCTTGGTGTTGTCTGCGAACTGCCTGAGGGTGCACTCAATTACCTCATCCAGATCATTGATAAAGACTTCTTGGGAAAGCTCAGACAGCACAATGAGGAGCTCTCTACATATATCTAGCCAGAGGGAACAAGCAGGTTCCTCAGCAGGAGGTGAAGCAGAACGGGTCTTTAAGAACATGTGGTTTAGGATAAATGCAAAAAAAAATTGAGGGAAGGGGAATAAAAACTCTTTTCCTTCTGGGCTCGTGCAGTGCCTGGGCCTGGAGGGTGTCCTGTGGTAAAAAGTGTAGCTCAAAGCAATGGCCAAGGACCCTGAGAAGAGCCCAGAGGACCTGGGGATGTGGAGAAGAGGGCTGAGAAACCACAGGGCTCTGCAGAGCACAGGAAGGTAAAGCTGTGCCCAGTGAAGATCACCCAGCACTCCCTGTCACAGGGCTCCTCATCTGCTTGTCACTGGGCCAGATACCCAAACGTGCGGCTTGGGAACGGGCCACTCTGTCTGCGTCAGGCTGAAACTCTGGAGAAGCATCAGCCAGGAGAGCTGAGCTGCTTCTAAGAACGAGGCCAGGAAGCCAAAGTCACATCCTAACAAGGGATGCTTCCCACAGCGGCTCCCGTGTCCCCACGCTTCAGAGCGACGGGGCGGTGACAAGGACACGCCTTCTGCTGCGCCACAAGATGCCTCACATCGGGCTGACAGAGAAAGCTGTGAAAAATATTGCTTTATGTATTCGTGGAAAAGACTTTTAAGAACTTTGTGGCTAACACCATCGAAGCTACGCATGCTCCTGCTCACCTCTGCTTCAGGGCTCACCAAACACGGCACCTCGCCGAGGGATGCGACACCGTCCAGGCGACCCGCACCCCGCAGCTGCTGCCCGCGTGCCACAGCTCCGTCTGCAGGGTGCTGTCCATCTGCCCTGGCTTCGCCCAGCTCCCGTGCTGACCCTCGAGGCAAGCCTGGCCAGAGGCCTTGGCGAAGGCAGGATCTCACCCCGGGCCATCCCCAGCAAGTGCCAAAAGCCTGAGCCCACCCCTGCCTCCCCCTCTGCGCAGCGCCCGGCGAAGCTCTGCGCTCCTAACTCACATGTACCAGGGACCTCCATGCTCTCCTCTTCTTCAGAGCCCTCGTGGCTTTCAGGCAGAGTCTCTTCGTATTTACTCCACGAGTAGTCATCAGGACCAGGAAAGGAAAACTCTGTGCACAGGAGAAAGAACAACAGTTTACACTCACCTCTCCCAGCTGCTTTACAGAGGATTTCAGGAGAGATGGCCATGGGGGGGACACCCCCTCCTCGCTCTTCACCTCCTTCCCCAGCCAGTCCGGGGAAGAGCCGACTGGGAAAGCCAAGTCACCCCCGTCCCCAAGGACAGAGCTGGCAAAACTCAACGGCAGCAGCAAGTGGAAGAGCACAGGCAGGCGGTGGCAGCCACGTGTCTGCTTTTCACCTCCCCACAGAGCCCCAGGAACCTTCATGGCTCACCGGTGCTGGGGTCTGTAGGGGTTTCTCCTCCCTCAGAGTCATCCGGATCCTCCGCGTTGGGATCCTCTCCCTGCTCAATGCGTGACAGGAGGTCAGGCTTCGAAATGGCAGCATCTGCGTGTGACAAAAGAGGATCAGAACGTTTCCTTGGCCCTCACGGGAGAGAGAGACTCTCAAACCTTTGCCCACCGACCTTCCTTCGCTGCCGGGGATGACGGGTAACGGAAAGAGAGGCTTAAGACGCTCTCACACATCTGCACCGCTCACCTTGTCTGGGCCCTGGGACCGTGAGCGGACTGCAGGAGCACACTCTGCTCAGGTGAGGAGCCTCAGCCTGTAGCGTGAGGAGGAGAATAAGAAAATGCATCTGTGCTTACCTCCAGCCTTCGTCTCCTCTCTGCTAAGGTCCGCGGAGCCATTACAATGGGGACTTCAGCTCGGGGACAGCGCCAGAGCTGTCGGCCAGCGGCAGCAGGGGAAGTGCCCTGCCCCTGCGGTTCCCTCCAGCCAGGACTGCTCCATCCTACTCGTCCGAGTCACAGGCTGCTTGTGGATTTGGGTGGGGGAGAGGGGACAATCACGACCTCTCCCAGGGCGGAGAGCGGAAAACCTCATTTCCAAACAAGTGTGAGCTCTGGGGATTCGTTTCCACCACGGCTCTGGTGGATCCATTTGCCTTCTACGAGGGCCAAACCCCTACACCTCAAAGGAAACCTTCAGATGAAGCACAGATACATTTTTCTAAGCTCCAGGCTCAGACCCACAGATCCCCATCAGCAGGACCACCACGTTCCTGCGCCTCTAGCGTAGGATGCAGGATTGGTTTTTAAAGAGGAGAACGGGGGGTAGTATTTATCCTTTGCCTTTTGCCCTTGCACACAGGGACCCTGTCCAAAAAAATAAAGGAAAAAGGGGGAAAAAAAAAAGCCAAAAGGCCTGGATCACCTCGAGCTGGATGGCAGCGAGCCTGCACACCAGTGGCCTCAGCACAGGGAGGACACGCCTGTCTACCAGGGACTGTGTCTGTGCTCCCACCCACTGCACGCAGACGCCAGCCAAGGTCACCTCTCAGGACACACGTAGGCGCTCGGGATGGCAACGTGTCCCCCAGAGGGAGTCCCCGCAGCCGGGACTGGACGGAGCAGGCAGAGAGTGTTTGTTTGGCCATGAACATGCTGCCCTGAGCCGCTGGAGGGGAAAGCAGGAGGCAGAGCTCGCCCTCGTCTGATGCCTCTCCCCAGCTCAGGAGATACAGGAGCAGATACAAGGGCTTGCGCAAGAGGAGGAGGCTGGGGTCAGAGCACCAAGGCAGCAGGCAGCCTCGCTCTCCCCCCTCACAAAAGGCTCTGCAGCTGGAAGGACAGAAAGGGCTGGAAGGAAGCGCGGAGGCAGGGCACCCCTCTGCTGCCAGGAACTGCCCTAAGTGGCCAGCGGGCTGACGCACCCAGCGCAGTGGATCTGTGGACCTTTGCGTGACAAAGAAACTCCCCTCTTCCCCATCTTTACTTGGCTTGAGGGTCCTCTCGCTCCCCCTCCTCCTCCTCACGACCCAGGTGCTCACTCAGCTCCTACCGGCCACAGACACCGTCAGGGAGAGGCGGTCACTGCAGCGCTGCTCGTGACATCCATCCATGGCTAAACTGAACCGCTCAGGACTGACCTAACCTCCAGGGCTGCTGCTGGAAGCCGGCACAAGGCGCTCCCAGACCAGCACGTCACCCACCCTCCCCGATCCTGCCAGGCTCGGCGGTGCTTCCTCCACCAGGCCCCGGGAAAAGCGGCTGCACCAGAAGGCTCAGGGCAAACCCCAGCTTGTCTTTACCCATCGAGATGACGGCCTCGTAGTTGCCTTTCATGATGTGCCTGTAAAGCTCCTTCTGCCACTCGTTCAGGCTCTTCCACTCCTCCTCAGAGAAGTTAAACGAAGCATCGTTGAACGCCACAGGGACCTGCAATTAGAAGCAGCCTACGCTCAGACGTTTTGCCTCTTGAAGGAAACACCCGGGGACATTTTCTCATTTAAACCCCTCAAGCACCGCACGGGACAGTTCCACGCAGCAACGCCCACTCCTTCCCACTGCGTCACTCGGGCAGCTTCACCCCTGCCCACAAGGGACACGATGGGGTTTTCCCTCGTCACCTGCCTGCACCTTCCCCCCCCTCAGCCTCCTCGTGCTGCGGGCGACGTCTCATACTCAGCACCCAACACAGACTCTTTTCCCACTTCATTTTTCACCTGGTTCTGCTGCAATTGCCTCTGAAGGGGAACTGGGGATGCTACCAAACCCGCCAGGCACGTGGGGCTGAGCCACGCAGTTCTGCACGGCTCAGACACCGCTCCAGTCACACCGAGGAGCCTGTGACCCCGCACACAGCGGCCAACGCGTTTTGGCGAGGATCACACGTCCATAACGAGCGGTGCGTAATTAACACAAAGGGAGCTGTGCTGGTGCTTCTCACTGAGTGCTAAAGGAAAGCCACGGGTGCAGGGAAGCTGTGTCACCGCAGCTGTCCTGAAACAGGGCTGCGAGCGCAGAGTATGTGCGGGACAACCCGGTTTCAAAGAGCAGAGGACCGTTACCTTGGGGACCTCTCCCTTCGCCCCCGGGGGCAGCCGCAGGATCCAGAAGTTCCTGTTCTTCAGCAGGTTCTCCATGTTCTCCAGGCGCTTCTGCAGCTGCCCGTACTCCTGGATGAGGGTGCCCAGCGCCGTCCATTTGCTCTCCAGCTGGTTCCCGAACTCCACCGCCGTCTTCTCGCAGCCGATCAGCTTGGTTTCCGCCATCCTCATCCTCCCCTCGAGGTTCATCAGCTGGGCGGCCTGCGCGTCCACCTTCCTGTCCACGGCCTGGATCTCGGCCACCAGCGTCAGGGAGATCTCGGCGGCCGGGAGCTCGGCCTCCTCACCGGGGCTCTGCTCGGGGCCGGCCAGCGGCTGCTCCAGCGCCAGCTCCTGCGACTCCATCTCCCACTCCAGCTCCTGCGGGGGGTACAAGACAAGGCGGTGCGGTCCGCGGGGTGAACGGCGGGACGGGACGGGCCCGCACCGGCGCCCAGAGCCCTCGGGCCCGGGAGACGCGGCCAGGCCCGGGGGGATGGCGGCCGGTGGGGCGGGGGGGGGGGCCGGCGGCAGCGCTTACCTGAGCGGGGGCCCAGTCGGCCATGGCCCTGCGGGGCGCGGCGGGCGGCGGCGGCGGCGGGGGGCGGCGGCGGGGCGGAGCGGGCGGCGGCGGCGCGGGCCCGGCGCCTCCTCAGCAGCGGCGGGGCAGAGCGGCCATGCCGAGAGCGCGGCGCACGCTGGGAGCGGCGGCGGCAGCGGCGGGCGGCGCCGCGGCGGCCCCTGGCGGCGGGAGGACCGCGTAGCAGCGGGAGGGACCGCGCCGAGGCAGCCGTTGCCGCATCCCCGGGCCCCGCGCTGATTGGACGGCGGCTCAGCCAATCCGCGCGGCGGCCCAATGGCTGCGTAGAGCGGGGCGGGGTGGGCGGGGCGTGCCGCGCGCGGGGGCGTGCCGGTGTCGCGCGCTCCCGGCAGCGGGGCCGCGCGGGGCGGGAGGGGACGGGACCGGCCCCGCTACGGCACCGGCACCGCGGGCCAGCGGCACTCGGCGGCCCCGGCACCGGCCGCTCTCCGCAGGCGGCCCCGCGGCCCCGGCGGTGCCCCAGCCCCCCTGCCCGCGCCGCGGGGTCGGTGCCAGCTTCCCGTGCACCGTCATCCCGCGTTCAACCGCCACCGTCCCTCCCGCGGGTGAGGCCTCACCGGGAGCACCCGCCGCATCTCCCCGAGGACCGGGCCGGTGCCATGAAGGAGGAACGCGAGCGCGCCGTCGGCCTGGGTGAGGCACGCGGGTCCTGCCTGGCACCAGCCCGGGCGCTACCGGTCACGGCCTGGCCACGGGCGAGGCCGGTGGCACGGTGACGGCGGCACCTGCTTGGCGGGTGGCGGGAGCAGGCGGCCGTGGGGTCACCACGGGGCTGCCGGTGTCCCCATCCCCACGGGGGAGCCGTGGCGGGGGAACGCCAGCCCAGGCCTGTTGCAACTACGGTGCCGTGCGGTGGCATCACCGGCGGCATCACCGGCGGCATCACCGGCTGTCCCTCCTCTTGTCTCCGTGGCAGGTTACGCCGTCACCAAACCCGACATCCTGGCCGAGGTGGAGCGCGGGGAGGAGGCGGCGGCGGCAGCGGGGCGGTTTGGGCAGCACCGGAGCCCCCCGCCGCACACGGGGCCCGCCGGCCCCTCCCAGGGTGAGCAGGGGGGGACCGGGGACGGGTGACGGGCCGAATCCTGCCGAACCGGAGGGTTGGTTCCCGGTGCGGGGGTCGCTCCCCAACACGCTCCTGTCTCCGCAGGGGACTGGCTGGGGAAGGAGGTGAAGAGCGAGGAGGGGGTGTCCCCGCCGCCCGGCTCGCCCCCAACCCGCCGCGCTGGCCCTGCCGACTGCCCCGTCCCGCCGCGGGAGCGGGGCTGCAGCTACTGCGGCGTCCCCGAGCCGGAGCCGAATCCTGGTGCCAGTAACGGGGGGTTCGTCCCCCCGCCGCTGCCCGCCTTTGAGAGCCACCGGTGCCGGCCTGCGGAGCCGCCGCTGGAGTGCACCGAGTGCGGCCGAGGCTTCGGGCAGAGGCCGGACCTGGTGCGGCACCGGCTGGCGCGCGGCGGGGAGCGCGTCTATGCCTGCGGCCACTGCGGCAGAGGCTTCGCCGAGCCGGTGGGGCTGGGGGCCGCGTCCCCCACCGCGAGCGGTCCCTGCCGCCCGGCCGCCTGCGCCGGCCGCTCCCCGGGGACGGCAGAGGCGGGGATGGCGGCCCCGCGGAAGGAGCGGAAGGAGCTGTCGCTGACGGAGAAGGTGCGGGTGCTGGAGATGCTGGAGGGCCCCAAGGTGTCGCAGAGCGAGCTGGCCAAGCGCTTCGGCGTGTCGCAGCCCCAGATCTGCCGCATCATCAAGAACAAGGAGCGGATCCTGAGCGAGTGGCGCCGCAGCGGAGACCCCGAGCGCAAACGCAAGCGGGAGGGGAAGGACGCGGCCCTCGAGGCCGCCCTGCTGCGCTGGGTGGAGGGTGCCCGCGCCGCCGAGCTGCCCGCCGGCGGCCCCCTCCTCCAGCTCAAGGCCAAACACCTCACCGAGGCGCCCAGCGGCGGCTGGCTGGCTCGCTTCGGGGCACGCCACAACCTTGCCTTCAAGAAGCCACCGGCGGAGAAAGGGGACGCGGAGCAGCCCACAGCGGAGCACTGGGCCGGCGCGGTGCTGCCCGGCCTCCTCCGCACCTACGCGCCCTCCGAGATCTACGTCTGCGGGGAAACGGGGGTCCTCGTCCCAGCTGGCGAGGCCGAGAGCGCCGGCGACCGGCTGACGCTGCTGCTCTGCGCCAACGCCGACGGCTCGGAGAAGGCCCCGCTGCGGGCGGTGGGGGAGAGCCCCCGGCCCCGCTGCCTGTGCGGCGTCAACCTGGGGCAGATGCCCTGGAGCTACCGGGCCAGCAGCCTGGCCGGCGTGACCGCCCCCCTCTTCGCTGAGTGGCTGCGGGAGTTCAACGAGGGCATGCGGCAGCAGGGGAAGAGCGTCCTCCTCCTCCTCGCCAAGCACGAGGCGCACCCCTACCTCCAGCTCTCCAACGTCAGGATGGTCTTCGTCCCACCGGCCGCTGCCCTGGCCCAGCCCCTGGACCGCGGCATCGCCAGCGACCTCAAGGGCCACTACCGGCGCCGGTTGCTGCGGTGGCTGTCGGTGGAGCGCGGCGCGGGGCAGCCGACCCTCCTGGATGCCCTGCACATGCTGGCGCAAGCCTGGGGCGACGTGCGCCCGGGGCTCATCGCCAGCTGCTTCCGTGCCGCCGGCTTCAGACCCGACGCCGAGGCCCCGGCCCTCACCCTTGCACCTGGCCTGGTCGGCCGGGAGCAGCTGATGGACAAGGAGCTGGAGCACAACAGGGAGCCGGTGGATGCGGACGGGGACGAGGGGACGGCAGGGGATGGGGACGCGGGAGAGCCGGCGGCGGTGCAGCCCTGCCCCTCGGAGCGGGAGGTCTGGGCGAGCCTGGCCACGCTGCGGCGGTACCTGGAGTGCCGGGCCACCTCGCCGGACCTCTTCCAGGCCTTCTACGAGCTGGAGGACGCGGTGCACATGGTGTCGGCCGGCGCCGGGCCTGCCCTCCACGGGGACGCTCCTCCCAAGCAGTGAGCGGAGCAGCCAGCGCGTGCCCGGACCTGCTGGGGACCGGGGCTCATCGGGGCTGTCACCGGACCAGCCTGGCCACCGTGGCCTGCGGCGGGGCCAGCTGAGTTGTGCCGTGGGGTTTGCTGTGGGTCTGTGTGGCCCTGTGGCTCGGGGGCAAAGCAGGTGCTTGGCGAGGAGCACCATGCTTGGGATCTGTGGAGCTGCCACGCTCTGGATGTCACCCATGGGGACAGAGCCAGGGGCTGGCGGTGGCCGTGCCAGGGACACGAACCTGCTGCCAAAACCGTCTCCCGCGGGGGCGGCTTCTGCAGGCAGCGGGAGCTGTTGGGGAGCTGCCCCCGGGGGGGATTTGCCCTGTGTGGGGTGGTTGTGTTTGCCAGGGGGGGACGTGGGGTGGTGCTGGGGTGTCCCCATGCCGGGGGTAGCGGCTCCTTCCCGTGGGGGTTCGGGGGGGCCGGGTGCCGCCGGGGGTGGCACCAGGCATTAAACCGGGCAGAGTTCAGCAGAGCGCACCGTTGGTGCTGGGTGTTGTGTTTTATTGTCACTTCGAGCCCTGCCACGAGCTGGGCAAAGCCCCCATGCCCCCCCGGGGCTACCAGGAGCCACGGGGCCACCCCAAACCTCCCCTTCCCCTCCCTGCCGCGGAGGCACAGACCCCCTGGCCCGGTGACGCCGCAGCCGCTCCTGGGCCCCCGCAGCACCCCAACCTGCCCTGTCCCCAGCTGGGTGCCAGTGGGCAGCACCCGTGGGCAGCAGGGACGACCCTGTCGCGGCTGTGCCAGCCCCGGTGTCCCACGCGGTGTGGATGGCACCCACGTGTACTCTGGGGGTCCCCTGCTCAGCACCCTGGGGAAGGGGAACCCCCTGCCTCAACAGGCACCCCGGGCACCCTGTCCCTGGCATGGTGACCGCTGGTGTCCCCTGCCACACCGGAGTCCCTGAGGTGGCACAGGGCATGAGGACAACCCCCTGCCTGTGCACGGGGAACCAGGGGCAGCTGGAGGCCACCAGGCTGGGCCGTGGCCCGCGATGGGGACAGGTGTGTCCCCACAGCACTGTGGCACCCAGGGGTGCTGGGCACCCAGCCCTCGCAGCCGTCCCCGCGGAGGGGACCCCGGCCAGGACGCAGGGGAAGGGTGAGTGGTGGCGGCCAGGGGGGCACGGAGGGGTTGGGGCAGGAGGTGCGAGCGGGGCAGGACACGCAAGAGGCGCTCGTTGGGGTGTCCAGGGTGGGGGGCCCATCGGGGTGCCCGTTGGGACGCAGCGAGCGGCGTGTGCGAGGGGACACCCAGGTGCCTGGTGGGGTGAAGGGGTGTGGGGGGTGCAAGGGGCACCCATTGCATGGGACAGGGCGCACCCGGGGACCTGTTGGGGTGCTGGGTGTGTTTGTGCGGGGGGTGCCCGTGGGGATGCACGGGGCAGGGGGTGCCCAGGGCACCCACGGGGGTGCATGAGGCACTGAGCACCCTTAGGGGTGCACCAGGATGTGTCCGACTGGGGGCAGGGGGTGCCAGGGCCCCCCCAGGGGTGCAGGGTGCCCTGGGAGTTACCCATGGGGGTGCAGGGGACGGGGTGTGCTGGGGGCACCCATGGGGGACAGGGACAGGGTGCTCTGGGGTGCTGCTCATCAATCTGGCCAGTGCCAGGGGGGCACCGGGATGTGCAGGGGCACAACGGCCCCCCCGGGGCTGCACAGCGAGGGGGGTGCACGGGGTGCGGGGACAGCGGGTCCCACGGGTGGGACGGTGGGGTGCAGAGGAAGGGGCACGTGGTGCCGCGTGGGATGGGGTGCGCAGGGAGGTGCCCACGGGGGTGCCCGCAGCACCGGGGGGAGGGATGCAGGGCCGGGGTGCACCGGGGGGTCCCCACGGGGATGCACAGTCACGGGGGTTCACGGGGATCCCCCGGGGGGGGGATGCAGGACCGGGGTGCACCGAGGGGTCCCCACCGGGACGCACAATCACGGGGGTGCCCGCAGCACCGGGCGGGGATGCAGGGACAGATTGTACCGGGGGTCCCCACGGGGATGCGCAATCACGGAGTTGCCCGCAGCACCGGGGGGGGTTCAGGGACAGGTTGTACCGGGGGGTCCCCACCGGGACGCACGGCCGCGGGGGTGCGTGAGGGGGGGGGGTGTTCGCGGTTCCCGCCTTCTCCCCCCCCGCCGCCGCCCCGGTACCTCCCGGCGTGTCGCAGCGGCGCGGCGGGGCCGCCAGGGGGCGCGCGCGGGCGGGCGGGAGCGCGCGCGGGGCCCCGCGCCGCCGCCGCCGCTCGGAGGCGGAGGAAATGAAGGCGAGTTCCGCCGAGGCGGGAGCCATTACCCGCCGCCGCCGCCGCCGCCGCCGCCGCCGGACCTGAGCCCCCCGCCCCGCCCGGCCCCGCCGCCGCGGCCCCCCGCTCCTCCCCCCCCCCCCCTCCCCGCACAGCCCGTCCCGGCACAGGTAGGCGCCGCCGCCCGGCCCCCGGGGGGGTGTAAGGGACGGTGTGGGGGGCGGGGGAAAGGCCTGCGGCCGGGGCCGGTGAGTGTGCCCCCCGCCCCCCCGGGGCAGGCACCGGCCCCGGCCCCTTTGTCCCCGGTGCCCGGCGGAAGCGCGAACAAAAGCCGCCCGCGGAAGGCCCCAGCCCTGCCCCCGGGGGTGCAGCCGGTGACCGGTTACCCCCCGCCTCAAGGCACCCCCCAGCGCTGAGGGGGGAGAGGCCGGTGCCCCGGGGAGGGGGCGGGTGGGGGGTCTGAGGCGCTGGGCCGAGGTGGGGGGTAACCGGCGGAGGGGCCTCGGTGGGGCCTGGAGATGCTGAGGGCGGTCCAGGGCTTTACCGTGGTGCTGAGGGGGTCGGCGGGGCCGGGGCCTCACCGAGGCGCTTGGGGTGCGCCACGGCGGGGAGCCTCGCCGGGGCCCGCGACGTGGCCTGCAGGTGCTCACCGTGGCTGGGGGCTTGGCCGCGGGCTCAGGACCTGCACCGTGGCCGTGGGATTTGCCGGGGTCTTGAGGCACTCGCTGGGGCCAAGGCTTTGGCCATGGCCCTGAGCACTTGACGGGAGCTTGAGGTGTTCACCATGGCCAAGGCCTTCGCCAAGGTCTTTGCCATGGCCCTCGCTGGGAGCTTGAGGTGTTCACCATGGCCAAGGCCTTCGCCAAGGTCTTTGCCATGGCCCTCACTGGGAGCTTGAGGAGTTCACCATGGCCAAGGCCTTCGCCAAGGTCTTTGCCATGGCCCTCACTGGGAGCTTGAGGTGTTCACCATGGCCAAGGCCTTCGCCAAGGTCTTTGCCATGGCCCTCGCTGGGAGCTTGAGGAGTTCACCATGGCCAAGGCCTTCGCCAAGGTCTTTGCCGTGGCCCTCACTGGGAGCTTGAGGAGTTCACCATGGCCAAGGCCTTCGCCAAGGTCTTTGCCATGGCCCTCACTGGGAGCTTGAGGAGTTCACCATGGCCAAGGCCTTCGCCAAGGTCTTTGCGGTGGTCTTGAAGTACTTGCCATGGTCTTGGTCTTTGCTGTGACCACAAGGCCCTTGTGAGAGCTTGAGGTGTTCACCATGACCAAGGCTTTCGCCATGGCCTTGGAGCACTTGCCATGGCCGTAGTCTTCGCCATGGCCCTGAAGCCCTCGCTGGGAGCTTGAGGAGTTCACCATAGCCAAGGCCTTCGCCAAGGTCTTTACCATGGCCCCAGGGCCATCACTGGGAGCTTGAGGCGTTCACCATGGCCAAGGCCTTCGCCAAGGTCTTTGCCATGGCCCCAGGGCCATCACTGAGAGCTTGAGGCGTTCACCATGGCCAAGGTGTTTGCCAAAGTCTTTGTCATGGCCCTGAAGTACTTGCCATGGCCAAGGTCTTCACTATGTGCCCAAGACCCTCACTAGGAGCTTGAGGTGCTCCCCATGGCCAAGATCTTCTCTGACGTCTTTGCCATGGCCTTGAGGTGTTTGCCATACCAAGGACTTTGCCATGGTCCCAAGGTTCTCGCCAGGAACCTGTGGTGCTCACTGGGGACCTGAGGGTCTCACCATGGCCAAGGCCTTTGCCATGGCCCCTAGACCTGTGCTATGGCCAAGGTCTGTGCCATGGCTCTGAGGCCGTTGCTGGGAATCTGAAGTGCTCACTATGGCCAAGGCCTTCACCGTGGTCTTGAGTCTCCGTGCTGCAGCCCTGATGCTTCCTCCATGGCTGTGGCCCTTGCCATTGCCATCACCGAGGTCCTTGCTGTGGACCTGAGGTGCTGACCGTGGCCAAGGCCCTCACTGTGGCCCAGAGATGATGGCCATGGCCCTCAAGTTGTCGCTGTGGCTCCTGCCGTGGCCCTGGAGCGCTTGCCAAGGCTGTGTCCTGCAGGCACTCACCGTGCAACCTGAGGTGCTCCCCATCACTACCAACGTGGCCGTGAGGCCCTTGCCGTGGCCTTGAGGCGCTCCCCGTCGCCCTCAGCCTGGCCCTGAGGTGCTCCTCAGCACCTGAGGCGCTCGCCACGGCCCCGAGGCGCGTGCCGTGACCCTCACCGCGGCCTCTGCCGCGGCCCCAACGCACGCAACCGTGGCCACGACCCTCTGTGCGGCCCCCGTGGTAGCTGGCTGGGGGCCCCCCGGGTGCCTCTGGTTGGAGAGGGCCGGGGGGCCCTCGCCGTCGCCCCGCGCTGCCGCCACCCACCGCTGCCCTTTCCTTTTCTCCCCTCCCAGGTGCTCTCGAGCCGGGGCGAGGGGATGCGGTGCCCCCGTGCCGCGTGGCGTGCCGAAGCGGCTCTTTAGATCCTCCCCGGCCCAAGCCTCCCCTGCCATGGATGCCTCGGGGGCTCTTGCTTCGGCTCCCTCCTCTGCGGCTCCCTCGGGCTCCCGCAGCCCCATGTTCCCCCCAGGAGCTGACAGAGAGGAGTGGGGACCGAGGTTCAATTGTGCCCCTTCCACCTCTGCCGCAGCCTCGCAGGCGATGCCAGCGTCTGGCCGGAAGAGGAAGGCCAACTTCTCCAATGACGAGACCGAGACGCTGGTCTGGAATGTGGTGCGGCATTTCAGCGCCCTGTACGGGTCCGAGGCCCTGCGGGCTCACCCCGTGCGGCGGAAGCAGCTCTGGACCCAAATCCAAAGCCGCGTCAACTTCCTGGGCTACACCGAGCGCTCCATCGACGACCTCAAGCACAAGTGGCGCGACCTGCGGCTGGACGTCAAGAAGAAGATCACCTCCAAGAAGCACCTGCCCATGAACCGCGCCGGCGGGCCCCTCCACAAGCCGCGCCTCACGCCCCTCGAGAAGATGGTGGCTTCCACCTTCTTGCAGGCCAGCCACGACTCGGAGCCCGAGATCATCCTGGACCCAGGTCAGTCGTGGTGGTGCTCTGGGGAGAGGAGAGCTGGAGGAGCGGAGGCCCCACCTTGTGCTCTCCAAGTGACCTCCAGCCTGGTAACGTCACCAGGCCGCGGTCCCCCTGGGGTCTGCCGAGCATTGGCATGGATGGTGGAAGGAGACTTTGGGGTTTGTGTCAGGATTGTGGCATCCGGCAGGACCGTGGTCCTGTCGTACCTGGGTAGCAAACCACGAGGTTTCTACCTCATTTCCAGAAACTGGAGTTAAAAATCCACTGTGGAAATAACCTGGGGTCAACAGGAACACCTCAGGCCCTGTGGGAGCGGGTCTTTTTGGGGGGTTGGTTTTGTTTTTTTGAATTTCCTCCAGTGCCTGGCCCTGCTGGACACCGTCTAAAGGCAGCTGCTAGAAGGTGGGATGGGATTTTCCTTCCCCTGTTCCTTTCAGGGTCAGTGTCCCCCGCAGCTGGCTGAGGTCAGAGGGAGCGGGAGAAGCTGCTGCAGCGTGAGGCCACGCTGTCCTCCCGCAGCGTCTCGCCCCCGGGGGCAGCTGGGGGTCTCGTTTCACTCGGTTCAGGCTCGGGCTGGCTCTGAGCAGGCGCCCGCCTCGGTGCAGAGCAGCAGGTCTCTGGGCTGATGAAGTCCTGCGGGACATCCAGGGGATGCCAACCTGCTCCGGGGGACCCCCACCCACCCTCCCGTGGGGACACACGAGCTGCCGGTGCCGTTGCCGCAGCAGCTGAGGCTGGACTGTGAGGGGGGTGAGAGCCTGGCCCAGGTTGCCCAGAGCAGCTGTGGCTGCCCCCTCCCTGGCAGTGTTCAAGGCCAGGCTGGATGGGGCTGGGAGCAACCTGGTCTGGTGGAAGGTGTCCCTGCCCATGGCAGGGGGGTGGAACTGGATGGGCTTTAAGGTCCCTTCCAACCCAAACCAGTCTGTGACTCTGTGATTCTGTGTCCCACAGATCTGTTCTTCCCCGGCGCGACCAAGCAGTCCTTCATGCACCTGCAGCCCGGCGTCAGCCACCCCAGCATCTACATCGACACCAACGGGCAGCCCTCGTCGCTGCCGGACGTGGAGGGCTCGGCCGTGCCCCGGCTGGCGGTGCAGAGCCCCGACCCCTCCGTCATCTGCGAGTACAGCCGAGGGGAAGGGCAGAGCAGCTCGGGTGAGGCTGCGGGACGGGCTGCTGCGGGGCTGTAGGCGGCGGAGGGAGGGCAGAGGGGCTGGGTGGAGGTTGGCTGGTCCCGGCACGGCACCGTGCTGCTGGCAGGGCTGGGGGCAGCCCCCGGCATGGTGCTGGCGGTGGCACCGCGGGGATGCACCGATCAGGGACGCTTCCCTGAGCCTTCCCAGCCCGTGCGATGGTCCGTGAGTCCCGAGGGGCTGCGGGTGCGTACCGGGGAGCCTGGAGCGTGGCTTCGTAACCGCCGAGGGTGGTTGGGTGGCAGGAGAAGGTGGCAAATCCGAGGGGAGGTGTCACACAGGGGCCTGGGGGAGTTGCTGGGGTTCACCCTGGGACACCCCTCAGGGATGTCCGTGTGTCAGGGAGGGGCAGGGGGCCGGGGCAGCGTCTGGGGCTCACCGAGGGGCTTCTCTTCTCTTCCAGCCGAGTCGGGACCGGAGCTGCGGACTCCGGACATGTCAGCCATTTCCCCGTCCCTGCGGAACGAGTCCCTCGTGTCCTACGCTTCCATGTCAGAGGAGGAGGAACGGGAAGGCCGGGAGGGGGAGAGGGGCCATGGCGGGGCCGTGGGGATGCAGCCCGGCCCCGAGGCCCCCATGTCTGCGGAGGAGGACATGAAACTGTCCCGCCAGGCCATGCTCATCCGCCGGTGCAGCTCCCAGGGCTCCGTCACCTCCCTGCCCGAGGACCCTCTCAACCCCGTGGACGCTCACTCGGACTGGGGCCACGAGGGGGTGTCCGACCTGCCCCCCCTGGGCCGCGGGCTCGACTCCTCGCACCCCGAGGAGCAGGCGGGCGGCCCGGGCCCGGAGGTGGGCGCTTTACCCAGGGTACTGATGGGCCCCACTTGGGAGAAGCCGACGGCAGAGGAGGAGCCCCCGGCCCGCTCCCCGCTGCACGGCGCCCTGACCGAGGAGTCGCTGCCCTCCTCCGCCTCCCCCCCGGGGGACGCCCCCGCCGCCCCCGGCCCCCCGCGCGGCCTGGGCTGCTCCCGCCTGCGGGACGACCGCCGGGAGAGCTGGAGGACTAACATCCATCACCTGCTGGACCTGGAGGAGCAGTGGGACCAGCTGTACCACCAGGAGCTGGCCATGTGGCAGGAGGAACGGGCCACCCAGCGCGAGGAGAGGGCCCGCGACCGCGAGCTCCAGTTCCGCCTGCTGGGCGTCCTCACGGACATCCGCGACGAGCTGCGCTACCTGCGCCAGGAACGGGCCAGCGCCCGGCAGAGCCAGGCCGAGCCCCGGCCCGACCCCAGCCCCCTCCTCGAGCAGCCCAAAGCCGAGCCCAGCTTCCCCGAGCCGCAAGCCGGGACCACCAGCTGGGCAGAGACCACCGTGCCAAGCCGCAGCCCCTTAGGGAACCGGGGCCGGGGCCGGCGTCGGGGCCGGCCGCGCGGCTCTGCCTCCAGACACAGACGGCTCTTCCTCACCAACAGCTAGGGACGGGCGGGGACGCTGTCCCACGAAGGACATGGTGTGCCCGCGGCCCTCCCGGGGCTCTGGCCACGCGGTGGGTGCCCGACCACGGACACAGAGGGGCGTGCGTGGGGCGCGGGAGGCGTGCGGCCACCAGCCAGCTCGGTGCCTGGCACGCCCGGACCCCCCCCGTGAGCGCAGGGAAGGTACAAGGGGGCACGGGTGGCTGGCGCTGAGGGCTGTGCCACCACCGGCACGGGCACCCCTGGGGCATGGCCCGTGAGTGTGGCCAGCCGGGGGTCGCCCGAGCGAGCCGGGCGCGCGGCGGGGTGGCAGCGGGGGCCGTGTGAGAGCGCTAGTCGAGTAGGATTACTACCTTTCGGGGGGTGGGGAGTTAGGAACACTTAGTCGCTGATGTGCGAACATTTTATGCAAATCATTTAATGACCTAATTTGCATATAACCATAAAACTTCTGTTTTAAAAAAAAAAAGAAAAAAAAAATCCCCCAAAAAAACCGGAAAAGCCGCCTCTGTGTGTGGAGTCGGGGCCTCGGTGAGGAGGGTCCCGGGGGAGTGGGACCTGCTGCCCCAACTGCCGAAGCCACACTCCCCTCTTGTGCCCGGTGATGGCACTTGGGGGTGGCAACTGCTTCCCTTGCCCTGCTCCCTTCCCACAGGTCCTGTCCCCTCCCGGCTCCCCACGTAACCTCAGGGCTGTCCCCGAGCCTCCTCCACCACCCCGAGCCCCCAGCGCTGCTCGGCTGCTGTGTCGTGCTGCTGCTTCGCCCACGGTTCCTCCCTGCTCGAATCCCCGGTGCTGCCGTGCTCCGCTCTGCTCCTGGGGTGCCCCGGGACGGCTGGGGGGGAGCGTGGCAGCCTCGGCCACCTGCGTGGCTCTGGGGTGGGGAGATGGCGTGCACAGCTGGAGGGCAGCGGGTATGGTCGCTTGGGCAGCGTGCAGGGTCCTTGGCATCATGCAAGACCCCTTGGGTAGTGTGCAGGGTCCCTGGGCAGCGTGTAGGGTCCCCAAGGAGTGTGCAGTGTCCCCAGGCAGCGTGAAGGATCCCCAGCAGCATGCAAGGTCCCCAGGCAGCGTGCAGTGTCCCCAGTCAACATACAGTGTCCCCAACCAGTGTGCATTGTCCCCAAGCAGCATACAGTGTCCCCAGCAGTGTGCAGTGTCCCCAGCAGCATGCAAGGTCCCCAGGCAGCGTGCAGTGTCCCCAGTCAACATACAGTGTCCCCAAGCAACATGCAGGGTCCGCAGCAGTGTGCAGGGTCCCCAGGGAGTGTGCAGGGTCCCCAGGCAGCATGCAGGGTCCCTGGCCATGTGCAAGGTCCCCAGGCAGCATGCAGTGTCCCCAGTCAACATACAGTGTCCCCAACGTGTGTGCAGGGTCCCCAGGGAGCATGCAGGGTCCTGAGGCAGTGTGCAGTGTCCCCAGGCAGCGTACAGTGTCCCCAGCAGTGTGCAATGTCCCCAGCAGCGTGAAGGATCCCCAGCAGCGTGCAATGTCCCCAGACAGTGTGCAGGGTCCCCTGGCCACGTGCAAGGTCCCCAGCAGTGTATGGTGTCCCCAGTCAATGTGCAGGGTCCCCAGTCAACATACAGTGTCCCCAACCAGTGTGCAGGGTCCCCAGGCAGCATACAGTGTCCCCAGGCAGCGTGCAGTGTCCCCAGGCAGCGTGAAGGATCCCCAGCAGCCTGCAAGGTCCCCAGGCAGCGTGCAGTGTCCCCAGTCAACATACAGTGTCCCCAAGTAGTGCGCAGGGTCCCCGGGCAGCGTGTAGGGTTCCCAGCTGTGTGAAGGGTCCCCTGGCCACGTGCAAGGTCCCCAGCAGTGTGCAGTGTCCCCAGTCAATGTACAGTGACCCCAGGCAGCATGCACAGTCCCCAGCAGCGTGCAGTGTCCCCAGACAGTGCGCAGTGTCCCCAGCAGTGCGCAGTGTCCCCAGACAGTGTGCAGGGTCCCCTGGCCACGTGCAAGGTCCCCAGCAGCATGCAGTGTCCCCAGGCAGCGTGCAGTGTCCCCAGCAGCGTGCAAGGTGCCCAGTCAACATACAGTGTCCCCAGGCAGCGTGTAGGGTTCCCAGCAGTGTGAAGGGTCCCCAGCGGTGCGCAGTGTCCCCAGCAGCATGCAGTGTCCCCAGGCAGTGCACAGTATCCCCAGGAAGTGTGCAGTGTCCCCAGACAGTGTGCAGGGTCCCCAGACAGCATACAGGGTCCCCAGGAGCATGGAGTGTCCCCAGGCAGTGCGCAGGGTCCCTGGGCAGCTCCAGCCCCACACGCCCACATCATGGTGACAGCCCAGCTAAAAAGCCCACACTGGCTGATGCCCCCTGTGACAGCAGCACGCGGGGACCTGGGGCCATGTCCCTGCTCGGTGGCAGCTCCTTTGCCACCCAGGCAGGATGGGGCAGGTGGGTGCAGCCGCCCCAGGAGGGGGCAATGGGGTGGCACCACCAGTGCCAGCTGTGGGGCAGCAGCTGCCGGGCAGTGTCACGAGCTGCAGCATTTGCTGGGTCACCGGCTCTGCTCGAGCCCTCCCAGGGTGACCATCTCCCTTGGAGGGGGCAGTGACACCCAGCTCGGGGGTCCTGGGGTGCCTGGGGAAGGGGCACAGCCTTCCATGTGGTTAAAAAAAAATTATGGGTGACATAGATAATAACTTATAAACCCAAATAGGACCTGGGGTTGTTGGTCGGTGGTGGCTGAACATGAGCCAGCAGTCTGCCCAGGTGGCCAAGAAGGCCACCAGCACCCTGGCTTGTACCAGCACTAGTGTGGCCAGCAGGACCAGGGCAGGGATCGTCCCCCTGTGCTCGGCACTGGGGAGGCCGCACCTCGAATCCTGGGTGCAGTTTTGGGCCCCTCACGACAAGAAAGACCTTGAGGTGCTGGAGCGAGGCCAGAGAAGGGCAACGGGGCTGGGGAAGGGTCTGGAGCACAAGTGTGATGGGGAGCGGCTGAGGGAGCTGGGGGGGTTTAGCCTGGAGAAAAGGAGGCTGAGGGGAGACCTTCTCGCTCTCTCCAACTGCCTGAAAGGAGGGTGTAGCGAGGGGGGTCGGTCTCTTCTCCCAGGTAACAAGCGATGGGACGAGAGGAACCGGCCTCAAGTTGTGCCAGGGGAGGTTTAGATTGGAGATCAGGGACAATTTCTTCATGCAAAGGGTTGTCAAGCGCTGGCACAGGCTGCCCAGGGCAGCGGTGGAGTCCCCATCGCTGGGGGGATTTAAAAGCCGTGTAGATGTGGTGCTGAGGGACATGGGTTGTCCCTCATGGGACAGCCCTCGCACGCCCACGCTGGCACACACCCCCGGAGCATCGCTGCCCACCCTTCCCTCTGCAGCCACCCCCACTCTGGGGGTCTGCGCAGCCCCGCTGGCACAAGGCCACCGCAGCCGGTGACAGCGGCAGCCCCTGCACCCCTCAGCTCCGTGGCACTGCCATTGCCCCCCTCCTTTCCCCATCCCTGAGCTCGTGGGTGCTGCCGCCGCCTTCCTGGGTGCAGGCCCACGGGGACGGGGCAGGATTGTGACCGGGGGGAGATGGGGGACCCCGCCAGCGCTGCAGCCCAGCACGACTTTATTCCGTATCGCGTCGTCCATACAAAACTACACCCCAAGCACTGTACAGAGCGGGCGGGCGCGGGGCGGGGGCAGTAAAAATGAGCAGCGGGGGCCGGGGAGCAGAGCGGCAGGCGGGGGGTGGAGGAGGGGGGCGTGCGGTGGGGGGCTGCTCCCCGTCCTGGGCAGCGAGATTGTCTGGTACGGGGAGCGGTGGGGGCCGAGGAGCGTCCGGCCGCGGCAGGGGCCGGCCCCGGGGCGGGGGGACCTGCGGGTGCACGGACCCCCCCGGTCTGTATTTGGTAGGAAGCTGCGTGGCCGGCGCTTGCCCCCATCCCAGGGGGTGTCAGTCCGCGGCGGGGTGGCCACTAGTCCCCGGGGGGCATGATGCCGGGCGGGGGCAGCGGCGGGGCCCCGGCTTCGGCCCCGTGGACCCGCTGGTGATCTTTGAGGGATTCCTTGTAGCGGAAGCTGCGGCCGCAGGCCGGGCACTGGTAGGGCCGCTCGCCGGTGTGGATGCGCTGGTGCTTGAGCAGGTTCTGCTTGCGGATGAAGCTCTTGCCGCAGGCGGCGCAGGCGAAGGGCCGCTCGCCCGTGTGCAGGCGCTGGTGGTTCTGCAGGTGCTCCTTGCGGCTGTAGCACTTGCCGCACTCGGAGCACTTGTAGGGCCGCTCGCCGCGGTGGATCATCTGGTGCCGCACCAGCCCCGAGTGGCAGTTGAAGCTCTTGCCGCACTCGGCGCAGGGGTAGGGCCGCTCGGCCGCGTGGCTCCGCTGGTGGATCCGCAGGCTCTTCTTCCCGCTGAAGCTCTTCCCGCACTCGGCGCAGCCGTGCGGACGCTCCTCGGCGGGCCCCGGCGCCGCGGCGGGGACCCCGGGCGGCGCGGTGGGGACCCCCGCCGCCTCGGCCCCCGGCCCCGGCTCTGAGCCTGCGGCTTTGCCCAGTCTGTGCTGTGCCGGCAGCCCCGCCGCCGCCGCCTGTCCCTCGGGGGTCCCGAAGCCTGCGCCGGGGAAGAGCAGCTCCCCGGAGCCGCCCGGCAAACCCACCTCCTCGGGGGGCTCGGCGTGGGGGCACCGCTCCTCTGTCTTCACCAGCAGCCCCTCGCCGGCTGCGGGGAGGGAAAGGCTTTGGTCAGCGCGTGCCGGGGACACCGGGGACGTCCCTGACCCTGCCAGGGGCACCCACAGCCCAGCCTGGGTGGGTGCTCCCCTTCCCAGTCGCACGGGGCTCAGCATCACTCACCGGGGCCGGGACCCGGCAGCATCTCCCTCTCCGGCAGCTCCCAGGGCTCGCGGACGCAGGGCTCTTCCTCCTGCTTGATCCACGACAAGAAGTCGTGTGCCGTGATCAGGGCGTCCGCGCCTGCAGGGAAGGACGGGGACGGGGACTGAGCCGAGCGGGGCCACATCCTGCGCCGGGCGGGCTGGGGGAGGCAGCGGGTGCTGCCAGCGTTGGGTGCACGGCACAGCCCCGGGCTCACCCGCACAGGGGTCCGCGGGCATCCCCCGCTCCTCCGCGAACTGCTGCTCCCCCACGAAGGCCACCTCCTGCTTGATCCGGGACAGGATGTCGGAGGTGGAGATCAGCGACTCTGCGCACAAGGAGAGACTTGGCCGACACCAGGGCATGACCCCGCAGCCACGACCCCGCAGCCAGGGCACCTCGGGGTGCGGGACCACCCCGCCAGGCTCCGGCTGTGCAGGATGTCCCCGTCCCCCAGGAGTTATGGGGCATCAAACACCGCAGGGGGAGATGTGGTGACTGTGGGACGGCCTGTGGGGATGGGCGACCATGGCACGGCACATGGCGACAGGTCACTTTGGGACAGCCCATGGGGACAGGTGACTGTGGGACAGCCCATGGGCTCTGACACGACGTGGTGGCAGTGGGGGACACGTGGATCTCCCAGCGATGGGTGCACAAGACCCCCGGCGCAGCAGTCACGGGGGATTTTCCAGGGTCACTCACGGTGGCCCCCGGTCACGCAGCAGGGAGCAGAGTCCGGCTGTGGCTTCGAAACTGCTCCCTGCGGGGCTGGGACTGCTGGGGAAGGAGCAGGGACGTCCCTGGGGCGAGCAGCGGGGTGGCAGTGGGGACAGGGGGGACCCGGCGCTGCCCCGCGGTGCCTCACCTGCGCAGGCGTCCGGCGGCAGCTCCCTCTGCTCCAGCTCCCTCTGCTCGGGGACGCAGGGTCCCTCCCCGCGCTCGCTGCGGGGCTGCGCCTCGCTTCTGGAGAGGGCACCGTCTGCGCGGGGAGACGGGGGGGCTGGCACCGGCCACGGGGTGGCACCGGTCCTGGGGTGGCGCCAGCGGTGGGGCTGGCACCGGCCCTGGGGCTGGCACCGGTGGCACGGCTGGAACTGGCTGCGCCCACCCGACCCTCCCTGTCACCAAGAGGTGGTGACACCCAGGGCTGCCAGGCCCCGGCATCTCTCCGGGTGGAGAAGCTGCCTGAAGTTGGCAGGACCTCCGTGCTCAGACCCTCGATTTTGGGGGATGAGGACACGCTCCAGCTCCCCAGGAGTGGGTGGCACAGGCTGCCCCGGCACGGCACAGCACGGCACATCACCCCATCCCCACAGCACAAGCCACAGAGGGTTCCCTCCTGAACAGGAGGCCACGGTGAGTGCCACCACCGACCACTCACAGGGGACCAGGGCACCCACATCACCCAGCCATCACCCCGGTGTGCCAGGAGAGGGGCAAGGAGGGCTGTTTACCCAGGGAGATCAGAGACTCGTAGTTCTCCTTCACCAGGTTGTTGTACAGCTCCTTCTGCCACTCCTCCAAATTCTTCCACTCCTCCGCCGAGAAGTAGACGGCGATGTCAACAAACGTCACCGGCACCTGCAGGGACAAACCCCCCCGCGGCTCAGCGGCGCCCGCTCCCCGGGGCAGCCGAGGGTCCCCCCGGGGAGCCGTTACCTTGGGGACCTCGCCCCGGGGGCCGGGGGGCAGCCGCAGCACCCAGAAGTTCCTGTTCTTCAGCAGGTTCTCCACGTTCTCCAGGCGCCGCTGGAGCAGCCCGTACTCCTGGATGAGGGTGCCCAGCACGGCCCACTTGCTCTCCAGCTGGTTCCCGAACTCCATGGCCGTTTTCTCGCAGTCCAGAAGCTTCTTCTCGGCCGTGCCGGAGCGACCCTCGAGGCTGAGCAGGCGGGTGGCGAGGAGGTCGATCTTCCTCTCCATCGCCTGCACCGTGGCCACCACGGTCCAGAGCGAGGCCTCGGCGGAGTGGAGCTGCGCCTCCCGCACGTGCGCCCGCTCCGGCAGCAGCGGCGGCTGCAGCGGCATCAGGTGAGGGGCCTCCACGTTCCACTCCTGCACCTGGGCCGTGGGGAGGGCGCGGGTGGGTCCGTGGGCACCCCTCCGGGTCACGGCCGGACCCCCAGCCCCGTGGCAGGCACCGCTCCCCCCTGGCTTGGGGGCTTTTGGCCACCACTGCCCGCCGCCACCCCCAGCACCCCGTCGGGGACCCCCGCGTGCCCACCGCCACCCACCTGCCCCCTCCCAGCCCCGGGCACCGCTGGGGACCTGCCCTACAGCCACCACCGTGCCCATCCCCTGCCAACGACTCGGCCGGGCAGGATTTGGTCCCTGGAGCGGTTGGTGCTGCCCAGGCAAGGAAGGAGCTGCCTGGTTTGATCTCCAGAAGGGGACGGGGCAGGTAGACGCAGCAGGCCTGAGGGGACGGTGAGGGGCGGACGAGGAGGGTCCGCCCGTGCCGCTGGGCAGGATGTGTCCCGCTCCCCCGGTGGGCTGGGCAGGGCTTGCAGCGCAGCCACGGTGGCCGTGGGGTCAGCACCGGTCACTGTCCCCGTGGAACACCGGCCAGCACCGGGCAGGTCACCGTGCCATGGGGGCAGCGACCCCCACCCTGGCACCCCCACCCCTTACCGGGGCTCCCCTGGGCCCACGCGGGCAGGGACCCCCCCGGGAGCGGGCGGGGGGCAGCCGGGGCACGGGGCAGCCCGGAGCAGGGGCACCGGGGCCATCCCGGGGACACACCGGCTCAGGGGTGCCTGGGGCATCCCGGGGCTGGAGCCTGCACCGAGCGTCCCGCGGGCATCGGGGCCATCCCGGGAGCAAGCGGCCATCCCGGGGGCACCGGGGCCAGCCCGGGTCAGGTCCCCGGAGGCAGCGCGGGGCTGGAGGGCGCAGGGGGTGGCCGGGGATCCGCGGGCCAGGGGTGCCGGGGAGGGCGGGGGGGCCCGGCCGGGACGCACGGGCCGGACCGGGGCGGCGTCGGCGGGAGCGGCCGGTGGGGCGGGCGGGGCCGTTCCGCTCCTCCGGTGCCGGTGCCGGTGGCCCGGGCCGTGCCGGGCCGCGCTTACCTGGGCGGGCGCCCACTCGGCCATGGCCCCGCGGTGCTGGGCCGGGCCCCGGCGGCTGGGGCCGGGCCGCGGCGGGGAGAGCGCGGAGCGGAGCGGGGCCGGGGGGCCGCCCGCCGCCGCGCCGGGGCCGGGAGCGGGGCCGGGGCCGGGAGCGGGGCCGCTGTCGGTGCCTGCGCGCTGCGGGCCGGGCCCCGCCGCCCCGCCGAGGAGCCAGGGGCAGCCGGGGAATCGCATCCGCCTCCTCCGGGCTCGGCGGCAGCGGGCGGGGGGGGAGCGGCGCCGAGCGCCCGGTACTGCCCCCTACCGGCACCGGCCGCACCGCCCGCCCCGCCGCCGCCACCGGCAGCGGCATCGGCACCGACAGCGGCATCGGCAGCGGCATCGGCACCGGCACCGGCACCGGCACTGCCAGCCCCGGCCGCTTCGGCACCAGCACCACCACCGGCATCGGCACCGGCACCGGCATCGGCACCGCCACTGCCAGCTCCACCAGCATCGGCACCGGCACCAGCAGCTCCACCGGCACCGGCACCGCTACGAGCACCAGCACCGCCACTGGCAACCCCAGCCACCCCGCCACTGGCACCGGCAACCAGCACCGGCATTGCCAGCCCCGGCTGCCTCGGCACCGCCACTGCCACCAGCACCGGCACTGGCACCAGCATTGGTATCGACACGAGCACCGGCACAGGCATTGGCATCAGTACTGGTACCACTATCGGTGCCGCCACCAGCATCACCACACGCACCAGCACTGGTACCGAACCCCCTCACCAGTATCAGCATCACCACCAGTATCAGCATCAGCCAGTGCTGGCAGTGGCATGGACATCAGGACCGGCACTGAGCCCTGGCATGGGCATTGGCACAGGTGTTGGCACAGTGTCAACACGGGCACCAGCATCGGCATGGGCACCAGCACCAGTACTGAGCTCCAGCACCAGTATCAGCATCAGCACCAGGATCAGCATCAGCCAGTGTCGGCACTGGTGTCAGCATTGGCATCAGGACCGGCACCAGTGTTGGCACTGACACTGGCATCAACACCAGCACCAGCATCACCACCGGTATCAGCACCGAGCCCCAGCCCTGGTGTCAGCATCAGCCCCGGCCCCAGTGCCAGCACCAGCACGGAGCCCAGTGGGTGCCTCAAAGCCCTCGTGATGCCACACTGAGCCGGGCACCGCGGCCCTGCCAGCACCCCAGGGTCACAGCTGGAAAAGGGGGTGTCCCCCACCCGACCTTGGGCTGTGCTGCTGGGACCCCCCTTCTCCCTCCAGCAGACACCCGGTGACACCGGAGGGCCGGGAGGGGTGGCAGCACCCGGCCCCCCACACCAGGACCCCCGTCCTGACCAGGGACAGACGGCAGAGCCACGTGCAGGGATGTGGCACGTTTGGGGACCCCCCCAACCCCGGGACCCCCCAACCCCGGGACCCCCCAACCCCGGGACCCTTTGGTCTAACAGTGCCAGGGGCTGGTGCCAGAGCAGGGACAAGCGTTATGGTCCTGCCCTCGTGGAAACCTCCCAGGAGAAGCTCCTCCAGCACCCTGGTGCTCCCCCCACCATGGCGGGGTGTCCCCTCTGCCAGCCACGGACAGGGACGGCCCCAGCCTCCGGTGGAGAGGGCGGTGGGACAAGAAGGGTTAACGGGCTGAGCAGGCGTCACGGGAGCCCGAGCAGCCATTTCGCTGGAGGATGCGATGGCTCCGGGGCTGTGTCCCCTCCAGCGTGGCATCCTGAACCCCCCTAACGCCCCCGTGCCCCTGCCCCATGGCCCAGCGCCCCGGGGGTGCCACAGGCGCTGGCTCCTGGTCCCCCGGGGAACCGGGAGGGCTCCGGGGGACCGGGAGGGCACCAAGGGCCGGCGTTTGGCGATGGGGACCAGCAGACAGACACAGCACAGTCACATAAGCCGGGTGGGGACGGGGACTGGCCACTCTCCCACCTTCTCAGCAGCTCTGGGCGGCCGGTGCTGGCTCGGGGGGGGCAGGCACGGTGATGGACACGTGCAGAACCGACACCTTGGTGTACAGGTGACAACAGGGACCCACGCGGTCACCATGTGTGTCGCCATAAAACCTGCTCCAAGCTGCTCAGCATCGGTGACCCTCAGAGAGCAGGGTACAGAATCGAGCCCTTTGGGTGATGGGGGAGAGGAAGGACCCTCTGAGTCGCTGCTGCTGGTCCCTGGGGGCTGCTGAACCCCCTCCCTGGGGGTGCGTGTCCGGCTCCTCCGAGCTGCCCTGCCACGTTTCAGTCTACAACTACCTGAAGGGAGGTTGTAGCGCAGTGGGAGTCGGCCTCTTCTCCCAGGCAACCAGCGCTAGGACAAGAGGACACAGCCTCAAGCTTGGCCAGGGGAGGGTCAGGTTGGACATCAGGAAGCATTTCTTCTCAGCAAGGGTCATTAGCCATTGGAAGGGGCTGCCCAGGGAGGTGGTGGAGTCCCCATCTCTGGAGGGGTTTAAGAAAAGCCTGGACATGGCACTTAGTGCCCTGGTCTAGTTGCCATGGTGGTGTCAGGGCAATGGTTGGACTCGATGAGCCCAGAGGTCTCTTCCAACCTGGTTGATTCTGGGATTATTGAGTTTTTCTTCGGACACATTATTGATTTTTCTTTTGGGCTCCTTACCCAGCCACACCTCGCTTCCCACTTGGGTGAGGAAAGTTAGAAAGCAAGGTGGGGTTTGGAGAGTAATGATTTGTGTATCAGCAGGGAATTAAAAGCACAGTCTGATGGGGAGACTTTGCCCCCTCAGGAGGAGTGAGGGAGGCTGGGAGCTGGGAGCATCCCACAGGACCCAGAAAACCACTCGTGTCCTGGGCTGCATCCCCAGCAGCGTGGCCAGCAGGGCGAGGGAGGGGATTCTGCCCCTCTGCCCCGCTCTCGGGAGACCCCCCTGCAGTGCTGCGTCCAGCTCTGGGGCCCAACAGAAGGACACGGAGCTGTTGGAGCGAGTCCAGAGGAGGCCACGGAGATGCTCCGAGGGCTGGAGCCCCTCTGCTCTGGAGACAGGCTGAGAGAGCTGGGGCTGGTCAGCCTGGAGAAGAGAAGGCTCCGGGGAGACCTTCTAGCATCTTCCAGTGCCTGAAGGGGCTACAGGAAAGCTGGAGAGGGGCTTTTGACAAGGGCATGGAGTGACAGGACGAGGGGGAACGGTTTTAAACTGACAGAGGGGAGATTGAGATGAGATGTGAGGAAGAAATTGTTTGCTGTGAGGGTGGTGAGAGCCTGGCCCAGGTTGCCCAGAGCAGCTGTGGCTGCCCCCTCCCTGGCAGTGTTCAAGGCCAGGTTGGATGGGGCTGGGAGCAACCTGGTGTGGTGGAAGGTGTCCCTGCCCGTGGCAGCGGGTTGGAACTGGATGGGCTTTAAGGTCCCTTCCACCCAAACCAGTCTGTGGTTCCATGAAAGGGGTTCTTTTTTGGATTGCTTTACTAAAAACCCGCACCGCGAAGGGCAGAGCATCTCTTCCCAGAAAGCATTTGCACAAGGCCTCAGTTTCTCTAGTTTTGTGTTTATTTGCACCAACCGAACACGCCAGACAAGACCCTTCAGCCGAAGGGGTAAGTGGAGAGAGACAAGTACAGAGAAACTTTAAAAAGGAACAATCTTTTACCAACATCCATCCTGACCTCTCCGTTTGCAAACCGAAGCGAACAGAAGGGGAGAGGACGCTTCGGACGGCAACCCTGAGTGTGTAACTAAAACAGAAAGGGCACAGAAGCCTCACCTGCTCCGTCCAGACCTTGTTCCTACCGTGCACAGAACACGGGGGCTCTCAAAATGTTTTATTCTCCCACGTGTTTCTGTCACTGCAGCTCCTGACAAGACGGTACGCAGCAGGGCGAGCTTGCCGTGTGCACATTAAACATGACCTAAAGCTTTAGAAAACCCCAATAAAATAAAGGTGTGCGTTGGAAATTCCCTTTAAAGCAAACCTGCCGTGCTAAAGATCTGGCTGCTTTTCCTCTGGCTGCACAAAGCCCAGAGTTTATGCAGTTGTTTCTATTTCCCAACGCACAAATGTTATTTCTCAAGGCGAACACACAGATTCTCAGCTTAGGTCTCTTACTAAATAATATAATCTAAGAAAAACTCTTACTCTCCCTGTTACTGGAGAATTAAAACAGTTTCCCAGAGAGGAATGGAGAGAACCTCGTGATTCCCATGTGTGTCCCTGTGAAAACCCAGGCAAGGAACAGCGACTTCCTCCATCGCTCCCCAACGCCCCAGCAGACACCGCTGGGGTCCCCCCATTCTCACCCCACTTCACCCCAGTTTGTTGTTCCCCCGTAGCCCGAGCTTGGGGCTGGGATAAGCGTTTCTCTCGCAGCACTTACCTTGTGCTGCTCTTTTTTTGGTTTAAATTTAAGCAGCACATTCATGGGCAGGTTGTTTAGGTACGGCGACAAGGGGGGACACCACATCCTAGCACAAGGTACCTGTAAAAGCAGACCCACGGGAGGGCATCGGGCTGCTCGGGTCTTCTGAGAACGGGCTGCGAGTTGCTCCTCGGATCCAGGAGGAACAGGAATGCCTCGAGTAACCTCGGTGCATTAACTTTTCACATCCCACAGCACTGGGCATAAATCTTTCACGTTTGATGTTTTAGTGTTATTTTTCCGTGGAGACTGCAAACACAATGTTCAAATATAGCTTCAGAAAGAACTATTTTTGAAGTTTATAACAGCAGCACGCGGAGGGAACGATTGCTCCCACGTGTAAACCCTTTGTTTAATCATTCTGGAGAAGAGGAGGCTCAGAGGTGACCTTAGTGCAGTCTACAACTACCTGAAGGGAGGGTGTAGCGCAGTGGGAGTCGGCCTCTTCTCCCGGGCAACCACCGATAGGACAAGAGGACACAGCCTCAAGCTTGGCCAGGGGAGGGTCAGGTTGGCCATTAGGAAGCATTTCTTCTCAGCAAGGGTCATTAGCCATTGGAAGGGGCTGCCCAGGGAGGTGGTGGAGTCACCATCTCTGGAGGGGTTTAAGAAAAGCCTGGCCATGACACTTAGTGCCATGGTCTAGTTGCCATGGTGGTGTCAGGGCAATGGTTGGACTCGATGATCCCAGAGGGCTCTTCCAACCTCATTGGTTCTGGGATTCTCTGATCTTCACTCAGGTGACGACTAAGGCATTAAAGCTGCAGGTGAGAAGACGACAAGCCGTCCCCAGGGCAATTATGAGAAGGAAATAATGAGAAGCTAGTGAAGAAAGAGTTTTCTGGACATTACTCCTGTATTTGGGACGGGCAGGGAGCCCTTGAGGCCGAGTGCATTCTCCCAGTTCCCCTCAGAACTTATCGAACTCCAGCCCTTTCTGGCTCTACTGCTCCTCACGGGGAGCTGAGGACGACTTCGCTCAGGGCTCGCTGCGAAGCAGGCGCTTGAACTGGAGGCAACACGATTTTGTCACTCAAGTGGAATAAGCAAAAACGCTGAATATCACCAGCCTGGGGAGGGAAGATGCGTGGTCCACAAACACAGTGACTCCCCTCCCGTCTGCTGAGCTCGTCCCTGCAGTGAAGCCATGGCTTCCCTTTGAGCGTGTCACGTCACCGACGCTTTGCACACACGTTAAGAACACACCCGTGGGCTTTTCCAGAACCTCAGAAATCCAAGTGGTGCCTCGTCCCCAGCAAACAGCTCTTTGAAGCAACCAATTCTGGTTGTTCTTTCCACGCGACGGCGCTTTCGCTGCCACCGCTGCGGTCCTACGACTGCAACTGCTGAACTAACTTTTGGTTTTGGTTACTATTTTTACATCCAACCCAACCCTTCACCTTCACCTCCACTTCCACGGAAGCTCCACTCCCTGCTCGCAGCTCTGCAGACAATCCTGTTCTGCTCGTGACGTTTTCTGTCTCCTCACACCTGAAGAGCCCCCAGCGTTTTTCTGCATTAACACGGACGTTCTCTAGCACGTGCCAGAAGGTTTTTTTTTAATAATGCTTTTGGTACAGTCAAGGCTGCTCTACACAACTCCTCCTCCCAGATATGAATCATCTAACCGCTAATTAAAATCAGCTCCTAATCAATGACTAGTCGGCTGGCACCAACCAGATGCCTTCCACGCTTGAACTTGATTCAGTTTAAGAGAACTGTCTTATCCTAAAGCTTCCCCTATAACCAATATATGACTATAAGCCACCATCTCTGGATGGAGAGGGAGTTTTTGATACCTGAATGGAAAAAATCTACCCCAGAGAAGCTCTTGGCAGAGCAACTACACGTATATGTTATGAGTTCGCAAGTGATTAGTGAGTCTCGCTTTCTCCCTGAAGCATTTTTCACACTCGGTGCACTTGTAGGGCCTCTCCCCCGTGTGGTTTCTCTGGTGGTTAATCACGTCTAAGTAGCGCCCGAAGCTCTCCCCGCAGTCTGTGCATATGTACGATGGCACCTCCTTCGTCTTGGTGTGAATCTGCTTGTGTTTTAGAAGCCAAATTCTCAATTTAAAAGTCTTCTGACACTCTGTACACAGATACACTCTTTCTCCCGTCTGGTTTTGCTGATAAAAAAGGATCTCTCTGAATTCATTAGGTTCTCCTTCCTCAAGAGAGCTGTTGCCTCTTCTGCGTCCCGTTGGATTTGCCTGATCTGCTGCTGAATCCCAGTGACTCTCAGGTGTCACCCCCTGGTGTGAAATGTGACAAGCCAGGTCTCGGGATCCTCCTGGGAAGGATCCACACGGTTCTGTATTTTCTGCGCTCTTTGCCTGACTCTGCAGCTCGGATCTGATCACGGTACCTGGAACAGAAAGATTCCAAACGTTCCCTTTATCTGATGTGACATAACATAAATCTTCAAAGAACAACAATTCCTGATTCACCGCGGCTTCATCCATACAAACAAAACGAGTTTTGGGTAAAAAATGCCCTGGAATCCCCCCTCCCTCTACTCCTATAAGCCTGTGCAGCTTCAACGTGTCGCCAGTTTAATTCTCGACGCGTCTCAGACCACCACACACCTGGGCTGAGGCTTGCAGGAACCCCCCTGTCCTCAAAATCCTGCTGGTCCCTGGCATGCAGCGCTGCTCTCGCCTGGATGTTGCTCTTGGGAACGGGAGAGTCTGCACGAGAAACACAACATGGAACTGACGGTTAGTATTGTCCTCTGATTTTTTTTCCCATCATTACAAAGATATTTCGTAACCTGCTTTGATTGTGTTGATGCAAAGGATACAGTGCACAGAGACCAGGCCCGAAGACAGCATTTGTCAACCAGCATTGGCCGCATCTTCTGGGCCCCGCACTTCAAGAGAGATGTTGAGGTGTTGGAGTGAGTGCAGAGGAGGGCGACCAAGGTGGGGAAGGGTCTGGAGGGTCTGACCTGCGAGGAACGGCTGAGGGAGCTGGGGGTGTTTAGCCTGGAGAAGAGGAGGCTCCGGGGAGACCTTCTAGCACCTTCCAGTGCCTGAAGGGGCTACAGGAAAGCTGGAGAGGGGCTTTTGACAAGGGCATGGAGTGAGAGGACGAGGGGGAACGGTTTTAAACTGACAGAGGGGAGATTGAGATGAGATGTGAAGAAGAAATTCTTTGGTGTGAGGGTGGTGAGAGCCTGGCCCAGGTTGGCCAGAGAAGCTGTGGCTGCCCCCTCCCTGGCAGTGTTCAAGGCCAGGCTGGATGGGGCTGGGAGCAACATGGTCTGGTGGAAGGTGTCCCTGCCCGTGGCAGGGGGTTGGAACTGGATGGGCTTTAAGGTCCCTTCCACCCAAACCAGTCTGTGATTCTATGATTGTGGAGCTTATGGTCTCCCACAAAGATTCAGAAGTATCTAAGGATTAATCCACTAGAAATCAAGGGATGTGAGGAGTGACTGTCAGCCAAGAGCCCGGCCAGAAACAGCACAGACCTGTCAGCCTTTGGCGAGAACGGGAAAACTAACCTTCCCCCAACGTGGTTAAAGATTCATAATTCTCCTTTTTCACTTTCTTGTAAAGCTCCTTCTGCCAGTCCTCCAAGTTCTTCCCCTCACGCGCCGCAGCGTTATCAGACATCCCAGGGACCTAAAACAAAGCGTTCAATGGTCAATGCCACCATCAGGTCGTACATCCTTGAAAGTCCTTCTTCAGACAGCATTAAACAAGTGGCCACCAGCCAGCTGTTCCCAGCAGTCCGTGTCACATACAACCACCATACCAAGGACTTTATACACCAACTTTCTACTGTTATTTCTGTGTGTAGCTCACAATCAGTAAAACTACTTAAAAATAACGTGACTCAACTGAAACAATGACTTTCTAAGAACACCTGGCTCAAAAATTAAAGCTGTAGGAGAAATCTGTGGTCGCCATCGACACCCAGCCCCGCCAGGGAGTTTGGCTCTTCCTTTCACTGACAAACAGTGTATTTTAAATCAGCCCCGAGGCAGCGTCGGCTGTGAGCCTTCTGCCCTAAAAATAACAGTTAACACAAACAAAAAATCAAGCCCTACGTCTCGCTGGTTCAGGTGTTTTGCAGCTTGTGCCATTTATAACCCCCACTGTACAAACAGGCTGCCAAGAGAAATGATTAAGTTTCATTAATTTGTCGCTAGATGGGATCACAATCCCAACTGAAGACGCAGGGGAGAAGGCTGAGCAGGAGTTAAGCCTCTGTCTCAGCGCCGAGCACCCACGCCGCGGGCACTGCACCACGAACAAATCACCTCAGGGACTCACTCTAAAGGAAATTCCTCTCAGTACAAGGACTGTCGTGGACAAATACAGGTCTGCAGGGAGCGAATCCGTTTTCCAGCACCAACTGGGATTGCATTTCCCACAAAGAGCCGATTTTCCCCCTGACATTTAGGCACAAAATTGGAATTTGAGCACAAAGAGCACCAGGATTCCCCAGTCACCGACCTCCCAGTGCCACCTCCACGCTCTGCAGTACCAGGGAGAAAAACAAACGCCGCTGCGGCGCGGGCAACGTTTCACTGGCTGCCCTTTCCTTAAGCGCTTTACGTGCAAACCTCCCTTTAATTTAAGGGAATTAAGTACAACAGCAAATCTCTTAATTACCCTCGAGCGCTCAGGATTCCGGATGCGTTTTCGAGTTTTATTGCTCATCCCCCCACCGGGACTCCGCGGCGTGCCAACGAGCCAGTCGCCGTCTTCACCCAAAATGAATTTTTTGGGAACGGCTTCTCTCAGCAGCCGCCTGTATTTCCGAGTATTTAAGGGGTCCAATTCGAAAGAATTCTCCTCAAAATGCTTCGAACACACTCGCTGGTGCTTGGATGGTGTGAGCATGTCCCGGCCCATGTTGTGAAGCCACTGCGTCAGGAGCGGTTTGTTTCGTAAAGGGAAGCTATAGAAAGACACGGCGCTGTTCTTGTACACCCCGCTGGTGGCATTGTGGCAGTTCAGCGCCGAGCAATGAACCATCGTGAAACGAGACACAAAACCACCGTGCCAGGAGGAGGGTTTCAAGAGTTTCTAATCAACTTCAGTACGAAACGGCCCTAAACTTGTCCAGAAAAAACACGGTTTGGAACGACAGGAAGAGCTGAGGTCACGAAGAAGCGAAACACGGCGCTGAACTTCACCCCCGGTGACGTGGCCGTCACCACAGCTGATGTCCACAGCTGGGTCCCCTTGCACAGCGCACGGCTTCCCCGCCTCAGTGACAACCTGGAAAGTCAAAATTTTAAAAATCAGCTCAATGCCCCACGACTGTGCAGATTGAAAGTAACTTCTGCTGTGTACGCAGAGATATGCGCTTCATTAATTTGCATATCCATGAGGAATCCTCCCACGCTCCACAACGCAGCTTGTGACAGTTATTCAGAAGGCAGCAACGCAAGGGTGGCAGCCAAGTACCTTCCAAAAAAATGAAGACTTGGGTTTATCTGTGGGGTCTGAACAAGGGCTTCTGCATCGCGCTGGAGGCGGCAAGTCTCGGGGATGTCAGATGGAGAGGAGATCTTTGGGCAGGCACATTGAAGAGGGGAGCAAACCACACAGGGGCAAAGTTAGAGGAGCAGGATGATACAAATCGTTTCGGTGCGCACCCCTGAAGGGAACCCGGGAAGAGGAAGGGCTCTGCAGAGCACATGGGGAATGTTTCTGGAAACAAACATAACCCAGATCTAACTCCAGCAGCTACTCTCACCAGCACGCTGCACAGAATTGTTTTGGTTGGGAAGGACCTTTAAGATCGAGTCCAACCGTCACCCCAGCACTGCCAAGGCCACCACTAACCCATGGCCCTCAGCACCACATCTACACGGCTTTTAAACCCCCCCAGGGGTGGGGACTCCACCACTGCCCTGGGCAGCCTGTGCCAGCGCTTGACAACCCTTTCCATGAAGAAATTGTCCCTGATCTCCAACCTAACCCTCCCCTGGCACAACTTGAGGCCGGTTCCTCTCATCCTGTCGCTTGTTACCTGGGAGAAGAGACCGACCCCCCCTCGCTACACCCTCCTTTCAGGCAGTTGTAGGGAGCGAGAAGGTCTCCCCTCAGCCTCCTTTTCTCCAGGCTAAACCCCCCCAGGTCCCTCAGCCGCTCCCATCACACTTGTGCTCATGACCCATCTGGTATCCCTGTCTGCCACCCCCTGCGCACCCCGCGGGTCCCTGCCCCTCACCCCCACACAGCTGCGGGAGCAGGCGCGTACCGGCGCGCCCCTCCCCGTGCTGCGCGGCCCCGCGGGGCAGGCCCGGGCCAGGGCCCCCTGGGGACGAGCCCACGTGGCCCCCGGGGCAGCGTGTGCGCAGGGACACGGCCCGCGGGCGGCGGTGGCCTGCAAAGCCCGTCCCAGCGCCCGCAGGGGCACACAGACCCGCCCCCCCCCGCCCGATCCCGGGGCGGGCACAGGCCTCCCCCGCGGCCCGGACCCCCCAGGGCAGCCGTTCCCCCCCGCCACCGCCCCACAGCACCGAGGGGGGGCGCGGGACCCCCCTCAGGTAACCCGGGGAACCCCCTCCGCCTCCCCGGGGCACCGGCGGGAGGCCCCGGGAGCCCCACGACGGGCCGCACCCCCCGCGCCACTCCGCTCACCGACCCCGCCGCGCCGCCATGTGCTCCGCGGCGCCACGCCCCGCCCCTTCGCCCCGGCGGCAGCCAATCCGGTGGGGCGCCGGCCGCCACGCGCAGCCACCCGCGGGCGGGGCGAGCCGGACCGTTTCCCCTCGCCATTGGCCGGGCGCCGCTTGTCCCCGCCCCCCAGCTGGCGCGCGCTGCCCCGCGAAAGCCAATCACGGCGGGGGCGTGCGGCGCGGCCTCCACGAGGAGGGGGCGGGGCAGACGCGTTCGTTCCCATTGGCCAGCACGCGAAGAAACGAGGACGCTGATTGGAGGAAGACAAGCGTGGGGCCTCACGGGAAGGGAGGCGGGGATTGCGAGCCCGCGCCTTCTCGTTGTCATAGCGACGGCGGCCGGAGCGGGGCCGGGCCCGAGGCGCTTCCCGCCGCGCCGGGGCCCGGGGGGGGCGCAGGCCCGGGGCCTCCTCACGGCGGAGCGGCGCTGAGGGCCCGAGGGCGGCGGCAGGAAGCGGGGTGCGCTGCCCCGGAGCACGGGGGGGCTCTGCACCACCCCGGGCCGGCGGTGGGGGCGCGTTCGGAGCGTCCCCGGCCTGGAGGGCGGGCTGAGCCCGGGGACGAGCCGCAGCCCCGCCGGAGGAGAGCCCCGCGCTTCCCCCGCTCCCCGGTCCGGTATTTCCGCTTCTTCTGAAGCAAAGACTTGCCTTGAAAGCGGGGGCTTGGGGGTGACACACCCCGAGCTGCTCCTCTGGCTTCAGCCTTCCTCATCTCTCCTCCTCCTCCTGTAGAATGATGCACGGCATTTCTCTAACAATTTTAATTAAAAACAACAAGAGAAATTCCCAGAATTAAGCAGAAACACGCATGTAAAAAAGGCTGTTTAATGAAGTTGGTCACAACTGACAGGGAAGGAGCCCCTGAACCACAACAGGCTCCAGGCAGTGCTGCTGCTTCTGTATTTTCTTCCCATTTTCTTCAACGCCATCGACAAGGTGACGGATGATACATCCAGACTCTTTTCACAGAATCACAGAATCAGCCAGGTTGGAAGAGACCTCAGGGATCATCGAGTCCAACCGCTGCCCCTAAAAAGGAATTACTAAAAGGAATGAAGCGTGTCCTTGCAGTGTCACAACGCGTCACTCTCAACAGCGCTCTCCCCCTTGAGTGACACCGACTGTGAGCAAAAACACAGTTTCTGAAGGAGAATGTTTAACGAGCACCTAAATGTTCTGGTTTCACAGAATTCGGAGAATCAAACAGGCCTGTAACAACGGGGTCAAGTAAGTGCAGCACAACTGGAAGGCTACGCAAAATGAAAACCATCTTCCAGGCTCCCCGGTCATTTTACAACTCCCTCAGCCTCCAGGAATCCCCTCTCGGGGTCCTGCACCACAGAGCCCCACGAGCTCCGGGATTTCACTGCGGTAACAAGCTGCCTCTCAGGCTCTGCTCCCGTCTGTCTCGTTGCCACTTGCTGAAGAGGCTCCTTCCAAACAGCCACAGGGTCAACACGTCCTTTCACAAAGCATTTCACACAAGCGGGCGTTTCCTGACACAGTTTCACTGGTTTCGTGGACAATCAGTAACTTTAACTCACGTTTTCAGCCCGGTCCCTGGCCTCTGGACTCCCAGCAGCCCAGCGATAACATTGCAGATATCCTCCAGCCTGATGCGTTAGAAATCGTTCCGTGTGCTGACGTGATTTCTCTCCCGCCAGCAGTAACTCGAGCACCACAGACATCCCACACAGCTCCAACACATCCCCAACGGCTACAGGCACCGGTGCAAGCTGTCCCACAGCTCCACAGACCATTTCAACACCGTCTGTGGAAAATAACCCCCCAACCTTCTCCCTGTGCCCGGGTGGGGGCTCAGGACGGCTGTTGGACAGCCTCCTCCCACCAGGGTCCAGCACAGAGCTGGGGGATCCTGCCAGGCCCCTGCCTCCTGCCCAGCACGGGTGACAGCCAAAGGGGCCTGGAAACCCCCCGGCTGGACGGGGTTTTCTATATGGAGTGCATTACAGACCCCCTGAGCTCCGTGCAGGGCCAGCCCCCCAACGCCACGTGTGTTTCTTGCACGTGACTTTCCTGATGCTTCATGAAACTCCTCCGGAGCACAAACCTTTTCCTGCAGAGCGGGCACTGGAAGAGCCCCTCTCCCGAGTGCCGGCGCTGGTGGTTTAGAAGATAATCCTTTCTCCTGTAGCTTTTGTCACACTCAGAGCATTTGTAGGGCCTCTCCCCCGTGTGAGTCATCTGGTGTCTAACGAGCCACGAATGGCAAATGAAGCTTTTCCCACAGTCGCTGCAAATGTAGGACTTGCCCCGGCCCTGGCTCTGCTGTTGGCTCGCCGGGCTGCCCCTGGGCGCTACGTGCTGCCTGCACCTGGTGCAGGCCTCCGACCTGGCCTGCGGGTGATCCCAGCAGGGGCTGGCCACCACGTTTTCTGCTGGGAAGTTCTCCTCGCTTTCCACAGATGGCTGCTCCTCCCCGCCCAGACCGTCGTGGTCACGAGGCCTGGTTCCACCCGCAGGGTTTTGTCCACGCTCGGTGCAGGCCACCAGCTGCGGCCCCTCGCAGGAGGCAGGAGCAGCCCCCGGCCCGATGTCCTTCTCATCCGAAGCGCACGGCTGTGCGTGCAGCAGGCGGAACGCCCTTTCGCTGAGACCCTTCTCACACGTGGGGCCTGGAAACATCTCCCCTTCTTGGGCTCCCTGGGGAGCCTGAAGATGTTCCTGCTGGCTGGAGTTTCTCTCACACTTGTTGTACGCGCACGGTCTCTTTCCGACGCCGTTCTCCTGAGCGCTAAAGAAATCCACGTGCTCACCCAACCCTTGGTCGTACTGAGCGTCACCCCCAAGGCTGGTCCCAGTGGTGGTTGTTTCCATCATTTCTGAATTCCACTGAGTGTCCCACGTCACGCCGGGGCTGGGATCCTTGGAAAACTTCTCTCCAGCCCTTGCCGGTACCTCGGAGTCACACGCCGTGCTTTCAAAGCCATCTGCCGGAAGGTCCCTCTTGGAGTCTTCATCGTGCACTGAAACAGATTTCAGAGTCTTTCAATTAAAGAAGCCTCTTAAGAGCATCGCTCCAAGCCTACAGCCACGTCATGCTAACTTCAGAATTTTCAGAATCAATCAGGTTGGAAGAGCCCTCTGGGCTCATCGAGTCCAACCATTGCCCTGACACCACCATGGCAACTAGACCAGGGCTCTAAGTGCCATGTCCAGGCTTTTCTCAAACCCCTCCAGAGATGGTGACTCCACCACCTCCCTGGGCAGCCCCTTCCAATGCCTAATGACCCTTGCTGAGAAGAAATGCTTCCTGATGGCCAACCTGACCCTCCCCTGGCCAAGCTTGAGGCTGTGTCCTCTTGTCCTGTCGCTGGTTGCCTGGGAGAAGAGGCCGACTCCCACTGCGCTCCAACCTCCCTTCAGGTAGTTGTAGACTGCACTAAGGTCACCTCTGAGCCTCCTCTTCTCCAGGCTAAACACCCCCAGCTCCCTCAGCCGTTCCTCGTAGGTGGACAGACAAAGTATGTAAGATGGGAGGTTTTAACGCTGCGGGGGAGAGCAAGTACCAGCGCTCCACTGAAACAAAAACTCCAGGAAAACAAAAGGTCTTTTTGCAATTATTTTTTGAAATCTACATGAAAATTCACTAATGCAACGTTTCGTCTTCACCCTCTTTTTCAGCTGTTTCAAGTGTGAGGCCTAAGTTCCCTCACAGAGCGGACACTGTCACACCTCAGCGCTCTCAGCTGCTCTCCAGACACTCCACCGAGCACCTAGAGAAGGGTCCAAGCCGAGGCACCGAGGCCAGCTCAGCGAGCCAGTGTGGGTGCACCCCTTCTTGCTCGTGAACTGTTGCCTCTGCAGGCTGGGCTCCTGCCAGAGACACTCTCGGGCCATGTCTTTGTTCAGAGAGCCCGGAGCAGGGCTGAGTGGAGGGAGCTCTCACACCTTCCAGGTGATCCCCAGACAGGCACACACTCCGGCTCCACGCAGAGGCACGCCCAGGCTGGGAGCTGTCAGTCAGACTGCCTCTCCCCTCGACACCTCTCCTGCATTCCTTGGAAAACATTTACAGCTCCTGATAACCCAACCCAAAAGGCACCTGAGCTGCTCAGGCACAGCTCTACACTTGCCATTGGACAAAACCATTCTGCTGACCTGCAAATTCCCTCTTTCTGTAATTACTGTTTCCTGCAACAAATACCCAGTGTTTCGTTTTCCAGATTCTTTCCACCAATGTTCTTCAGCCCAGCTTTCCAACACTCCCTGATTTTTCTGTCCCCTAAGACCTGTCACCCTTCCAACACCTGCAAGTTGCTACAGAAAGACTCCACTGAGCACCACAAAGGACCACGGGTCTCTCAGCAGTGTCAGCGAGCCGGGTCCAAAGTTATCGGCGCTGCACAAACACCCCGAGCTCTTATTTCTCTGGCTGTGTACTGGGACACCAGCTCACAAACAAGTTACCACAGGCCAGAGCGTGAATGTAAAAGGCTCCAGTTGCTCTGCAGGAATTGTCTAAGCATGTCCTCTCAGCTCAGTAACTCCACGTTGTGCGTAAGCAGACGGGAAGGTCTGGAACAGAGTCGGCTGGGGAGCCCACCCTGTGAGCTCCCAGAGCAGTTGGAACAGGTCTCCCTCAGGAGGGTGTTAGGTGGAGCTGATCCAGCCTTACACCAGTGCAAGACCCCAGAGGACCTTTTTCTGTGGGGCAAAACCATTCACACAGAATCATAGAATCACAGACTGGTTTGGGTTGGGAGGGACCTTAAAGCCCATCCAGTTCCAACCCCCTGCCACGGGCAGGGACACCTTCCACCAGACCAGGTTGCTCCCAGCCCCATCCAACCTGGCCTTGAACACTGCCAGGGAGGGGGCAGCCACAGCTGCTCTGGGCAACCTGGGCCAGGCTCTCACCACCCTCACACCAAACAATTTCTTCCTCACATCTCATCTCAATCTCCCCTCTGTCAGTTTAAAACCGTTCCCCCTCGTCCTGTCACTCCATGCCCTTGTCAAAAGCCCCTCTCCAGCTTTCCTGTAGCCCCTTCAGGCACTGGAAGGCTGCAAGTTACCCCCTTGAGAGCTATACTGAGTGGTTCTGAACCACTCAGAACGTGAAATTTCTGTGCACAAATATTAACTAGCAGACTGAGGTTTCTTCCAGTTCTTTCACGGCTTACATTGTAAGGTCGTGACATTTAATAGAGTGTAAAAAATGCTCTAAATTCGATTTATCTCCCCAGAAATTTCAGCTGAAATCCATTACTGACCTGTACTTGAGTCTGTAGAGGTTTCTTCTTTCTCCAAGTCTTGCCCTTCTGGGCAGCGCGGCTCCTCCTCTTGTTTAATCCACGATAAACCACCAGTTGCATAAGCCTGAAACCCTGTTCACGGGGGAGAATTCACACAACTGAGAAACACCGGAGAAAGGTGCAAAGCACGGAAGATTTGGGGATTCACAACGATCAGAAAAGTGCTGACAAAGCCTCGGGGAAGACACGACATGAAGAGCCACCTGAGGGGTAATTACTGCAGTGGGCATTTGTGCCAGGGAACCCTCACCTGCGTCGGGGTCTCTCAGGAGGTCCTCTCCTTCCGTGCCAGGCAGCTCCCCTCCATACCCCTCTTTGCCTTTGTTGGTCTGACTTGAAGCCTCAGGCTCACAAGACACTTGCTCTGCTAAAGGAGAAAATCCAAGGCAAGCGTATCGTGTGAGGTCAGGATTTCACACGGGTGCAACCTGCTCTGGTTTTGGGTTTTGCTTTCCCCCAAGCCAAGCTCACATAAGCCCCGTTTCTTAACGAAACCTGATGGAAAGGTCTCCAAATCCCAGTTTGCTACATCCACTGGAAGGCAAGTAAAGCTACAGTGGAGCCAACAGGTAGAGCTGCTACTCTTTGTACAGAGTAAGGCCAGCCAAGCTCCAAAGCAGAATACTTTATTTGTAGTAGAGGTACTACCAAGTGAGAAGGCAAGAAAGAGGGCTCCCCGTCCTGCAACAGCACTACCAAGGAGTCGATGTGCTCGCTCATGTATGCCAAAAAAACACAGAAGAGAAGGGAGGTGGGAACAGGCAACCTGAAGGCTCTGGATGTGCAGGAGGAGAGGCACTGCGGCCCCTGCAAGAGAAGGCTGAGGGGCCGTGGAGCTGAGGAGCCTCCACAGCCCCTGCAGCGGGTGGCACGAACCACAGACCTCACTCTGGCACAGGGTTTTGCCTCCTGCGAGTTGACCAGTCAGCCCCAAAAATGACTAATGGCCCCTTTTGCACTGGATATCGAACCAGCTTAGAGCTGTCGACTGGAGGGAAGCGAAGGGAGGAATTTAAGGGAGAATGAAACATTTCCAACTCCACACTGCGCTGTTTGGACACAAACCAGCCACACACTCTGCAAACTCCACAAAGGCTGTGAGAAGGGAAAGATGAAATACCAACCCTTACCCGTCAGGACTGGTGGCAAGTCTGTTCAAAAGCTTTTTATGAAAGATTTGGAATACATGAGAAGAGGTGGAAAAAAAAAACCCCTTGGAATTTAATCCCTCTGTTTCATTTTCCCTCCAAGGGATGCAGTTACTCACCCGGGCAGGGCTCTTCAGGAGCTTCTCCAGCCTCCTCCTCCTGCTGACCCGCAGCACACAGCTCTTCCTCTTGCTTAATAAGGATTACGCTGTCTTCTGTTAATAGGAACCAATGTTATTTTAATTCCATGCACAAAATTAATTCCAATTCTCATCCCAGGCACAGCAGCTCTGTTCTAGCTCACCTTCTAGAGAAAACCTCACTTCAGTTCTAGTTCTCGCTGGCCAAGGTCTTTTAAAGAGACCTAAATTATTTGTCAGAAAACCCCAGCAGATGTTTGAGCTTCAGAACCACACAGAATTTTCATGCAAGTGTAACGTCCATTAGTAAATGAAAACATGTTCTACGTAGCCCCGGGGAGGAGAGTGCCAGGTGAATTCTCGTTCTCAAGTTTTATTTCAATTTTGGCTCTGCCAGAGTTATGCCATTCCCTTTTCAGTCACCCTCAGTAAAACGCACACCACTTCTAACCCTTCAGAAAATGTCATCCCACTTTGGCTGGCAGTGCAGACACGGCCCAGCAGGCTGGACACGGGCAACTGCAGGCAGCTCAGCAACTGGGAGAGGGAAAAAAGGTGGTTTGATGTAGCGTTCTGGGAAGATCGGGAGGGATGAGATGCCCAACAGCCAAGTTTGGAAGACCACGCTCAACACAGCAAGCACTGTGCAGAGGCTGATGTCCCAAAAAGAGCCCAGCTGCCGGGTTTTTGGCGGTCTATGTCCTAACAGCCCAGTTGTCCTGAAGCCACTCACCGGTGCGGGTCTCCGCAGGATCGCCTCTGCCGTCCCCATCCTCGCAGCTCCGAGCACACGGCTGGTTCCCATCTTCCGACCGGGCCTGGCCATCACGTCTGGGAGCGTCCGGCTCTGTGGGAGGTGAGAGGCAGCCGGGGGCCACAGAATCAACCAGGTTGGAAGAGCCCTCTGGGATCACCGAGTCCAACCATTGCCCTGACACCACCATGTCAACTAGACCAGGGCACTAAGGGCCATGGCCAGGCTTTTCTTAAACCCCTCCAGAGATGGGGACTCCACCACCTCCCTGGGCAGCCCCTTCCAATGGCTAATGACCCTTGCTGAGAAGAAATGCTTCCTAATGTCCAACCTGACCCTCCTCTGGTGAATCTTGAGGCTGTGTCCTCTTGTCCTAGCGCTGGTTGCCTGGGAGAAGAGGCCGACTCCCACTGCGCTACAACCTCCCTTCAGGTAGTTGTAGACTGCACTAAGGTCACCTCTGAGCCTCCTCTTCTCCAGGCTAAACACCCCCAGCTCCCTCAGCCGTTCCTCGCAGGTCAGACCCTCCAGACCCTTCCCCAGCTTGGTCGCCCTCCTCTGCACTCGCTCCAACACCTCAACATCTCTCTTGAAGTGCGGGGCCCACAACTGGACACAGGATTCAAGGTGCGGCCTCACCAGTGCCGAGCACAGAGGGACGATCCCTTCCCCAGACCGCCTGGCTGCACTAGTCCTAATAGACGCCAGGATGCCACATGCCCGGGCCCGGCGGGGCCCCGCCGCCTGCCCCCCTCCCGCCCCGACCCCTCGCCACCCGCCCGCCTCCAGGCCACGGGCGGCGGCAGGCCCTTACCGGGGGGGAGCAGCGGGCGGCAGTTGCTCCTCATGACGGCGCGGTGCAGGGCCCGCTGCCAGCCGCGCAGCGCCCGCCACTCCCGCTCGCCGAAGTGCACCCACACGTCCTCAGGGTTCACGGGCACCCGCGGAGCCCGGGGCCGCGCTGCCTCCCGGCCGCCGCTGCCGCCCGCCCCGCGCCTCGCCGGCACCCGAGGGGCCCCGCCGCCGCCGCCGCCGCTCTCCAGCCGCCGCTCCAGCGCCTGGAGGCGGCCGCGCAGGGCCAGCGCGGCCCGCAGCTGCCGCTCCGCCCGCGCCAGGCGGGCCTCCAGCCGCAGCAGCCGCGCCGCCACCGCCACCGCCTCCGCCCGCCCGATCCGCGGCCCGGCCATGGCGGCTGCCGCCGGCCCCGGCCCCGCCGCCACACACCGGCCCGCCGCCGCCGCCGGCCCCGCAGCGCCCCCTGCCGCCGCCCCGCGTTCCCGCGCTGCGGCGCCCCCCGGCGGGAGGGCTCGGGGCTGCGGGGCGGGCGGGAGGGATCAGAGTCCCCTCAGAGCCAGGAGGGATCAGGGTCCCCTCAGAGCTGTGAGGGACAGGGGATCCTCTCAGAGCCATGAGGGATCGTGGATCCTCTCAGGGCTGGAAGGAACTGGGGGTCCTCTCAGAGCCATGAGGGATCGGGGTCCCCTCAGAGCCATGAGGGACTGGAGATCCTCTCAGAGCTGTGAGGGACCAGAGGTCCTCTCAGAGCTGGTCCTCTCAGAGCTGTGAAGGACCAGTGTCTCCTCAGAGCTACGGGAGCTCAGGATCACCGCAGAGCTGTGAAGGACTGGTATCCCCTCTGATCCATGAGGCACCAGGGGTGCCCTCAGAGCTGTGAGGGACCAGCGTCTCCTCAGAACTATGAGGGCTCAATATCTCTCAGAGCTGTGAAGGACTGGCGTCCTGTCAGAGCCATGAGGGATCAGTTCCCCACAGAGCCATGGGTGTGCAAGATCCTCTCGGAGCCATGAGGGTGCAGCAGCCCCTACGATCTGTGAAGGGTCAGGGTCCCCTCAGAGCTGTGAGGGGTTGGGGATCCTCTCATAGCCATGAGGGATCACTTCCCTGCAGAGCCACGAAGGTTCAGGATCCCCTCAGAACCATGAGGATTTTGTGCCCTTTCAGAGCTGTGAGGGTTTGGGCTCCTCTCAGAGCCGTGGGGAATTGGGATCTCCTCAGAGCCATGAGCGTGCAGGATCCCCTCTGAGACCACCATCCCTGGAGGTGTTCAAAAAACGTCTAGATGTGGTGCTTCAGGACATGCTTTAGCAGGTGTGGTGGCTTTGGGTCGATGGTTGGACTTGATGATCCTTTAGGTCTTTTCCAACCTTAACAATTCTATGATTCTATGAAAATGAACAAGGCAAAGCTTGAGCTGCTTTTAAGCAAAATAGTTTGCGTCTGCCGGAACTTGTGACTCCAATAAGTCGTTGCTGTCCTGGGTGCACTTGAGTCAGTTTATTTTTTTCCTCTGTTCTTCTGTCCACGTCTTTGCCTTCTTTTGTGAAGAATATCTCAGCCTAGACATCTGGCTTTGCAGTGGAGGCTGCTGTCCTACTTCAGCCTAAGCTACAGCAGCCCAAGTAACGGAAAGTCGGGAAAAGCTGCACGCTGAGAGGCGCTACCCAAGGATGACAAAAGCTCAGCGCTTGTTCATGGAAGGTGTGGAGACTCCACGATGCATCTCAGGGTGGGTGGCGGAGACCTTGTGCTCCCAAAATCCTCCCTCGCCATCGCCACATCTTCTCTGGCCTTCCTCTGTCACTTCTGCTCTTTCCAAGCATCACTCTGTGCATGGGGAGGATTTATCTCCTTTCTCTTGGTCTTAGAAGACCATTTCTATGTCACTTGACATTTCTTCTTGGATTCAGGGTTGAATTTTTGCAATTTAAGCAGCACGAATCTCAAAATAGCTCCGTGATTTGTTATAAATACACATACTCCTCTCTGAAATACAGGGGAGCTGGGCTAGAATAGGGAAAACATGACTCACTGCGCAAAATACTGCTTCATCTGTATTATCAAAGGCAGCATCAAGAAGCAATGAAATCTGGAGCACATCAAGTGCTTCTGATCCTCAGACAGCAGTTGACAGATGAAGTTTCCCAGTCAAAAATAGGAGAGTGCTGTTGGGATGGCATAACCCTCCCCAGCTCACCTGAAACATCCACCTTTTCGCCATCCCAATGACGATTCTTTTACGGTTGTAGCTGCAGAGACATCTCTGAGATGTGAACACACCAACTTCTTTATTTTTTTCTTTAATTAATGTTAAAAACTAAAATGTCTAATAATGAAGTATAGGAAGGCAGCATTAGAACATATGTGACAATAGTGCAACTGGGAGGAGAGATGGCAACGTGGCAGGACCGCGATGTTTCTTGTTATTGTCCTTTTGTAGGATGCAGAAACAGCTCAGAAAAGGCCCCTGAAGTTGTTTATTTGTAGAATAACCATCGAGCACTGCTGAAGGGATCCTCAGATTCAGGATGTGCTGGTCACAGGGGAATGCAGCAGCATCTTTATCCCAGAACACATCCTGCTCCTCCTAGAACTATTTTTAGATGCTGTCACCACTCAGGACCTGTTCAGATCGCAGGCAGGCGCACAGAAAACAATTCTCCTGCTCAGGTTCCACCAGCATATTTAAAAAAGAAAACAACAATGAAACCCCACTCCCTCCTCTTTCTGATTCTAGGTAGACTTTTGTCTCTCCATCAGTCAGGTATGATACTACAAACTGCCATTTACCAGCAGGTAAAATGACTGAAAAAACTAAAAAAGACCCAAAAAAATGAAGCATTTAGAACTTCACAGCTTCAATCCATCCAGGTTTAATGGTGTTGTTATTAAAAATCAAGCAGCTACTGTTGCAAATTTAACTGGCATTTAACAAACAGATAGAAACAAGTTCCCTGCCCTGAAGGCTCACAGTCTAAGTAACAAAAGTGTAAAACAAAGAAGCAGTTTAACCAGACTCAGTAGGAAACCACTGGAGAGCTGATTAATTTACCTGTTTATTGGACAAGACCCAAACTGCTTGTCTGGGTATCGAATGCCCCGTGCTGCTAATTGCCAAGAGACTCTCCTTCAGCGTGTCAAACAGCAGAGAAAAATCAGTCCGTGCTCAAAAATCGGATTAAACAGCCCCCAGCTCTGAGCTGGCCTGGCTGGCTGGGCTGAAGCAGGCACAGGAGCGCTCCTGTCTCACGCTGCTGGCAGGGCAGGCGACAGGGAACAGCGAGGACCTGGAAAGAGACCTCACGCCTTGGCCAAAGGAGCTTCCAGACTAAAACATCTGCCACGGCAGCCAGCTGGAGCCAGAGGAACATCTTTTTCTCTGTGGGGATGAACCAACCACCTGCACCCTCCCCTTGGCAGACGCTTTGGGACCAGGAAGCGACAGAGGGGTTTCTAAAGCCCAGTTAGTGATGAGGAAAAGCAGCAGCAGGTTTAAAACAGGTCAGGCAGCAACGCCAGCCCTGAGGTTGCACTACGTACTCGGGCAATTTGCTGAGCACATTTCAGATGCTGGGAATTTTTTCTTAACGGTTTGGGATATGATGAAAGTCAAGGGGATGGGGCCAGACTCTTCTCAGCGGTGCCCAGCGACAGGACAAGGGGCAACGGGCACAAACTGAAACATGGGAAGTTCCATCTGAATATGAGGAGGAACTTCTTTGGTGTGAGGGTGCCAGAGCCCTGGCACAGGCTGCCCAGGGAGGGGGGGAGTCTCCTTCTCTGGAGATATTCAAACCCGCCTGGACACGACCCTGTGCAACGTGCTGTGGGTGACCCTGCTTGGGCAGGGGTTGGGCTGGATGATCTCCAGCGGCCCCTTCCAACCCTTAACCAGTCTGTGATCCCCAAGAACAAAAACCATCCGTACCCCAAGCTACCAGGAGGAGAGGGAGACGAAGGCAATAATGAAATACAAAGAAAATAAGTGTTAATGTACAGGCAGCCAGCAGGGAGTTACCCCAACACTCACTTCAGCCTGGGAGTACAGATGTGCCCCACCTCTGGCTTACGAGTGGTTTCCCCGTTCAGTTCCACTGGGAGTATCGTAGAGGTGCGAGAAGGGGTCTGAGCAACGCCACCTCCTTTGGGTGTGCTCAGAAGTGACAAACAACGCAGCAAATTCCCTGCAGTTACTGTAGTGCAAACCCAGACTCTCCAGCGGAGCGTGTCCCAGTGCACACCAGAACGCCACGCAAAATTATCACCATCATTTACTCTAAACTAAATCCAATTTCAAGCTCGAGAGAAGGGACTGACCCAATCTCTCCCAGCGAGCTTCCTGAGCAGAAGCAGCACTGAAAATGTCATCTGGCCTGTGCCAAGGCACAGGGAGAGCTGGGAACCAACGGGCTGTCCTGGGCAAAGGGGGCATCGGCGAGGCCTCGCCCTACGCACGTGTTTAGTTGCCCAAGTCTTCTGCGAACATGCAACTCGCCCACGAAACTGAGGACAGCAGAACCTTGTCAAGGGCAGCAGCCAGAGAAACTCCAGGCGAAGAAGAGCAGCTGCTTCAAAGAACTCAACCTCGCTGGAAGCAGTTCAAAGAACTGACTCAAACTCGGAGAGGCCCAAACCACTTGTTCTTGAGAGACTTTTGGGCAGGCTATGAGGTCCTGTGGCACACCATCACCACTGCGAAGAAAAGGGCAGTGGTGCCAAGGTGGATCCTAATTCTACTTCGTTTGGATCTTTGGGATAAATTGTCAGAGAGCCTTTAACGCCGAGCAACGCAGACTCTCTCCTCTCCTACCTCCTCCAGGGGCTGTAGGGCTGCGTGAGCCTGCACGGTGTAGAAGCTGTGCAGCGGTGCCCTCCTCGCGCTCTGCGTGACCACACGGTTCCTCTCACGCAGGTGGATCTTCTCGTGCTGGAGGAGGTGCTGCTTCTGGGTGAAGCGCTTTGGGCACTCGTTGCATTGGTACGGCCTCTCCCCCGTGTGGATTCTTTGATGCCGGATCAGATTGGAGGGGTGGCTGAAGGTCTTCCCACAGTACGAGCACCAACGGACCTCTCCACTGCGGCCTGAGTGGGTGCGCTGGTGGATGATGAGGGTTTTCTTCTGGGAGAAGCACTCCTGACACTTGTTGCACCTGTAAGGCCTCCCTCGGGGGTGCTCCCTCGGACTTGGCTTGTTGCTGCCGTTGGTGTCGACGCTTTTCACGCGCCTGGGATTGCCATACGCCCTGTCTGTGGCTGGGACGCTGGTGTGGGCTTCTGCATTCTGGTTCTGCTTGAACCTCTCCATGGCCATGTGGGTCCTCTCTTCCATGTGGGCCCTCTCTTCCACGTGGGCCCGCCAGTGCTGCTGATGGAGGAAGCCCTCCTCATCTCCAGCGTGCTCACTGCTGCACTGCGTGCCGTGGCTCTCCTGGTGAGTCTTCAGCATCTTCTTCAGACAGAAGCCCTTCCCACATGCAGTACACGAGCGAGGTCTCTTGTTGGGGCAGTTCTGCCCACAGAACACGACAGCGTTGGTCTCGCTGAGACCCTCTTCCCCCAGAGGGGATGGCACCAGCCTGCTCATGCTCTGGTTATGCTCCCGCACAGGAGAGCTGGACTGACTATCAAAGGGTAGCGCCTCGCTGGGACCCTGGAAAAGCAGCTCCTGCGACTCCCTGGTTACAGTTACAGGAGGCTCTGAGCTTTGGGGGCATTCCTCAGCGTCCAGCTGCTCGATTTTGAACGTTATCACCTCATCTGCTGGAACTGACAAGAACAACAAAGGGGACATTCACTGATGTGAGACACAAGAGGCTTCTGAAATGCCCCCCCCTCCTTCCCCTGCCACCCGTGAATCAAACAGGCCCGTCTTTTCTTCTCAGAAAGGGTTATTAGACACTGGAAGGGGCTGCCCAGGGAGGTGGGGGAGTCACCATCTCTGGAGGGGTTTAAGAAAAGCCTGGACATGGCACTTAGTGCCCTGGTCTAGTTGCCATGGTGGTGTCAGGGCAATGGTTGGACTCGATGAGCCCAGAGGGCTCTGGCAACCTCATTGATTCTGTGATTCTGTTCTTGCCTTCATTCCTAACGATTCCTTGTATTCCATGTGATTTATTTCAGGGACACCTGCCTCCTCACCGGCAGCGTCTCGCCTACCCAGCACTTTAATCTCCCTACTAGTAAAACAATTCACACGCTTTCTGCTCCCTTCCCTAACCTCAGCGTAGCTCTTGCTCTTTCCCCACCGCCCCGCCTGCCTCTCCTCACTCCCCGTGTTCTGACACACGCCGTCACACAGTCAAGGACTCCCCACCCCTCCAGCTGCACAGTGCACCGCGGGGCTGCTCACAACTCACCCACACTGAGCTCCGTAAACTCCCCATCCTCCGTGGCTCCCCGCTCCTCCGCACACGACTCCTCCTCTCGCTTCACGACGCTCGGCTCCGGAATGCCGTAGTCTGCTGATGCAAAGAGGAACCCTCTTCACTGGCGATGGCAGCACCGCTCAGCTCCTCCTTTGCCCAGGAGGTTTGCTGCCAGCTGCCCTGCTTTCACCTCTCCCCAGCATTTCCCATCCCTGTTTCTGGGAGCTTTACTCCGCTGTGCAGGGAAGCGGTTTCCCCCTCACCCGCCACTTCAGGAGCGTGTCCTCCCTGCCCCTGTGTCCAAGCACACCCTTACAGAACAAGGCTCACCAGGTCCAGGTTCAGCCAGCACTGCTCTCCCCTCCAGGCTCTCCTGCCCCGTCAGGCACTGCGCTCCCTCTCTGCTCTCCTGGCTGCTCACATTAAGTGGAAACTCTGCGTGTGAGAAAGACCAAACCCGTTACATTTTCTTCTAATACTCCCCCTGCACCCACTCCTCCTGCGATCTGAGAGGTCCCCTCCGTAGCAAGTCAGGACTATCACCTCGTGACGTCCTCTCTCTAGGGACACCACCACGCAAGCATTATGCCCGAGAATAAAGCTGCAATCCATCTCTTGCCTGCACTTGGTTCCGCTGGGCTCTCTCTCGAGGCTGCCTCACCCCCACTGCAGGGCGCTTGCCCTCTCTGAAGCTGGGACAGGAGGTCAGATCTGGAGATCGCACAATCTATCGAGGAACAGAGGTATTAAGGTTTTCATGCTGCCTCAAAACATCTGCTGTGTCCATGAGAAACAACACACTCAGGTTTGCTCCCCAAACTGGCTCCCTCGGCCTCAGCACACCGCTGGGCAGGCACTGAGCCCTCTGCACAGCCCACGGGGGGATGTTGGCTTCCACCTCTGGCTGCCAACCCCACCGCAGTGGGGAAAAACCTGCTCTTCTCCCAGGCAACCAGCGCTAGGACAAGAGGACACAGCCTCAGGCTTGGCCAGGGGAGGGTCAGGTTGGACATGAGGAAGCATTTCTTCTCAGCAAGGGTCATTAGCCATTGGAAGGGGCTGCCCAGGGAGGTGGTGGAGTCCCCATCTCTGGAGGGGTTTAAGAAAAGCCTGGCCATGGCACTTAGTGCCCTGGTCTAGTTGCCATGGTGGTGTCAGGGCAATGGTTGGACTCGATGAGCCCTGAGGGCTCTTCCAACCTCATTGATTCTGGGATTCTGTGGGCCGTGCTGGTGCTGGGCACCGCAGGGAGCGGGCCCTGACATGGAGGCGGCTGCAGCCACCGTCCACACGCAGCGAGTGCTTGAGGCTGAGGGACTGCACGTGATGCGTGCCGCGCTCTACGTGCCCTCAGCAACAGGCACCGACTTCTCCGTGTTTCTCCAAGTTTCTCTCCCGTGTGTGGGGAAAAGTCCCCAAACCGGAGCTAATCCGGAATCGCCAATAACCGACTGAAACCACGACACTTACCCAGGGAGATGAGAGATTCGCTCTTCCCTTGCAGCACGTTTTGGTACAGCTCCCTCTGCCATTCCTCCAGGTTCTCCCACTCTTGCACAGACAAGCAAGCGGCGTCGCTTTCCAACACCTGCAACTGCAAAAGCCACAGTCCTGGAGCCAATGAATCCTCATTTCTATAAAATTACTACCACAAAACAAGTAGTGAAATGAGAAAAAAAAAAATCCCTGCCTTGGGGCATTCTCCTGACACAAGGAGAGTAAAGGTTTAAAAAACTTCACTAATTCTTGGAGAACGAACTGTGAATTCCACAATATTCTCGCCTCGCCCCGTGCAGAGCCTGATTCCACCACACAGGCAGTTTGTGGACCTCTGTGTGGGGAAAAACCTACTGTTTTATTGTAAAAACAGAACCACGTGTCCTTTCGCAGTGAGATACAGCCACATCTAAATGTACATCCGAGCAATCGCTCCCTGCTTGATGCTCACGTGCGGCAGGTGACGAGCAGTTACAAGCTACACGGTTCCTGCGGGGCTCTCTGAACCTTTCAGGCCTCACGGGAGATGGCTGCCAGGGGAAGGTGAGGTGCATTTGGGGCTTGGTGGAGAGAAGTGGCCCTGGCCACCCACCTCCCTGCTGTGTGTGCCCCCTCCAGAGCCCTGAGTTGGCCTCTTCTCCCAGGCAACCAGCGCTAGGACAAGAGGACACAGCCTCAAGCTTGGCCAGGGGAGGGTCAGGTTGGACATTAGGAAGCATTTCTTCTCAGCAAGGGTCATTAGCCATTGGAAGGGGCTGCCCAGGGAGGTGGTGGAGTCACCATCTCTGGAGGGGTTTAAGAAAAGCCTGGACATGGCACTTAGTGCCCTGGTCTAGTTGCCATGGTGGTGTCAGGGCAATGGTTGGACTCGGTGATCCCAGAGGGCTCTTCCAACCTCATTGATTCTGTGAACGAGCCATTTTGTACCTTGGGGACCTCGCCCCCGGGGGGCAGCTGCAGGATCCAGAAATTTTTGTTCTTCAGTAGGTTCTCCACGTTCTCCAGGCGCTGCTGGAGCTGCCCGTACTCCTGGAGGAGGGTGCCCAGCACGGCCAGCTTACTCTCCAGCTGGTTCCCGAAATCCACCACCGCCTTCTCGCAGTCCAAGTACTTCTTCTCGGTGGTCACCGCCCGGCGCTCCAGGCTGAGCAGCCGCGAGGCGTGGGCGTCCACGCTCCGCTCCACCGCCTGCACGGCCGCCACCACCGTCCACAGCGAGATGCTGGCGCCGCTCGGCCTCGGGGCTTTGCCCGGTGCTGGCGGAGGAGCCGTGGGGAAGCAGAAACTGGTGGGGTGCAGGGGCTCCATCGCCGCCTCGGCGGGGGGAGACACAGCCCAGGGCCCACCGGGCGTCCTCCGGGGCCGCAGCTGGGTCCCGCCGCCACTGGGCGTCCTCCGGGGCTGCTCGCTGCTACGGGGGGGGGGGAAGAAGCCGGGTCAGGAGCGCCCCTTCTCGCCCTCGGGACACCGGGCCCGGCCTCCCCTCCCGCCCGGGGCCACGGAACACCGGGCCCGGCCCTTCCCCGCACATGAGGCCCCGGCGCACCGGACCGGGCCCGGCCGTTCCCTCCCGTGTGCAGCCGTCGGGCCCGGCCCTCCCCGCCGCCCCGGGCCGCCCCCCGCCGCCTTACCCGCCGCCGCTCCGAACCCACCACGCCGTGACCGGAACCGCCCGCCTTTATCTCACCGCCAGGGGGCGACGCTCCCGCCGCCGCTCGCCACAGCGCGCCCCCTACCGGCCGGCGGTCCGCAGCGCCGCGCCGCGGGAGTGATTGACAGCTGTCAATCACCGAGAAGCGGTTGATTTTGAGGGGGCAGCCAGCTGGGACGAAACCCTCCGGAGTCCCCCACGGCGGCGTTTTCCCGCGGGTGACCCCGACTTCGCGGTGGCCGCCGGGGAGAGCCCGTCCCGGGGTGACACCGGGCGGCGGCCGGCGACCCCCCCCCCGCAGGGCACCGGGGTGAGGGCAGCGCGCGGGGCCTCCCGCCCGGCAGGGGGCGCTGTGCGGGGAGGCGGGCGGGGGGGGGGGGCGCTCGTCTTGGCGGCGGGAGCGCGGGCCGGGGGCGCGGGCTGGCCTGGCCCGGCCCTGCCCGTCGCCACGGCCTCGGCGGGGACCATGGCGGAGCTGCGAGCCCGCCCTGAGGCGCTGGAGCGGCGGCTGGAGCGGGCGGAGGCGGCGCTGCTGGACGGGCCCCCCTGGGGGCTGCGGCTCCCCGAGGTGTGGACCGGGCCGGGGGGCGCGGGATGGGCCTGGCGATCGCTTGTGAGGGGCGGGAGGGGAGGGGGGGGTGTCGCATGTGGGGCCATTGTGGGGCTGAGGGGTGGCTTGGGGGGCTGGAAGTGGGCCTGGGGGGTCACTTGTGGGGCCATTTTGGGGCTGAGGGGTGGCTTGGGGGGCTGGAAGTGGGCCTGGGGGGTCACTTGTGGGGCCATTTTGGGGCTGAGGGGTGGCTTGGGGGGCTGGAAGTGGGCCTGGGGGGGTCACTTGTGGGGGCTGTTGGGAGGTTGAGGGGGCTGCGAGTGAACCTGGGGGTCACTTATGGGGCCGTTGAGGGGCTGGGAGGTGTTTGGGGGGGTCTGAGGGGGCTTTTAGGAGACTGGGTGAATCCAGTGGGCTGCTTACGGGGGGCTGGGAGCAGGTTGGGGGGGGGTCTTTGTTGGGGGGCTGGGAGTGAGTATGTGGAACCCCTTCTGGGGGCTTTTGGGGAGCTGCTTTTTGGGCCGTTGAAGGGCTGGGGGGGTGATGTCTGGGGGGGAGCTGCCCCCTCCTGCAGCCCAGCCCCTCTGCTCCCAGGTGCCGGTGACTTTCGAGGACGTCACGGTGCACTTCAGCAGGCAGGAGTGGGCGAGCCTGGACGACTGGCAGAAGGAGCTGTACCGGACCGTGATGGAGGGCAACTACGAGACGCTGGTGTCCCTGTGTAGGCTCCGTTCGCGCTGGTTTGGCAGCTGCCCTCGCTGCCCCCGGGGAGCTCTCTCGGGGTCGCTTTTCTGCCTCTTTGTGTTTCACTGGGACCTCCAGCCCTCAAACCATCCGCTCGATTCCCTGTCCCCTCTGGCACTGCTCAGAGGTTGGCAGGTACACACAGGAGGCGGTAGGAAGTGCTTGGTGTCTTCTCCTCGTGGAAAGCAGGTCCACTGAGCTCCCTGGGTTGTCATCACAGAAATTCCCTCTTTTCATCACAGAAATTCCCTCTTCCACATCCGTCTACATCCTTGTGTGGTTTCCCATCAGCGTGGCAGATGTGCCGTCCGTTTGTCCTGGTGTGGGGACCGAGGCTGGTTGCGCTCCCTCCTTGCAGGGGGAGAGCTGGGCAGGGCAGGAGATCTCCTGGGGCAGCGTTTGGGGGGCTTCTGGCTGCATTTTCTGCCCCTCGTAGCTGGAAATGAGCTTTCCAGAAAGTCCAGTTGGACTCAATGATCTTAAAGTTGTCTTTTCCATCCTAATTGATTCTCTCTGACACCCCGCTTAGCCCAGCCAGGGCCTCGTGCTCGTAATTAATTCTTTCCCGTGCTCAGATGATGGATCAAGGGCCTGCACTTCCCAGCCAGGGCCACCCCGTCTTGCCGTGGGACTCCCCTGCAAGCGCAGCCCGAGGAGGCAGAGCAAAAGCTGTCCCCTGGGGCCGGCTGGGCTCCTGGCTGGTGAGAAGCACCCAGTTTTTCTGGGCTGAGGCTGCCTCTGTGGACAGGCTGCGGGTGCCCCCGCGCAGACGCTGTCGCCTCTTGCCCCTGATTTGTGTCTTGCTCTTGAACAGACTGTGCCCTAGCCAAGCCTGAGCTCTTGCTGCGGATAGAAAGAGGAGAAGAGCCGTGCGCGCCGGCGGAGTCACACCCGGAGGGAGCAGACGTGTCCCCGGAGCCAGCCCCAGGTGCGTGACACTGGGTTCCTTCCGTGCCAGCATCCTGGCTGCTTGCTGGGACGATGGCAGTCCCTGCCCTCAGCCACAGGGACTGAGGTGTCTCCCGTGGCTGCGGACAGTCTGTGCTGGGCGAGGACACGGGGGCACATCGATAGCCTGGACACCCTCCCCTGAGCCAGCAGCTGCAGAGATCCTGGTGCACTGTGGGCCTGGGGACACCCGCCCCTGCGCTGGCTCCTCTGAGCTCCCCGCTGGCTGCCGGTAACGCCGAGTGTCCTCCTCCTCCCCAGAGCCGGAGCGTCCAAGCTGCACCAGCGATGATGGTCTGCTGGAGACGAAGACACAGGAGCCTTGTGAGGAGAACTGTAAAGACCCGGAGGAAAGCAGGAGCCTGGTGGCCACAGAGAACTGCAGCGCACGTGAGTGGCTGGCGAACCTGGCCGACGTGAGGGATCCCGGGTGTATCTCACCCACCGTGCTCATCGCTCCTCTTGCCTTCGCAGCACGCGCCCCTCACGAAGCCACCGCTGTCCCAGCGGATCTCAGCCAGCCAACCCCGTCCCCTTCCTGCCCTCTCTCCACGTGCAGTCGTGAAGCGGTGGATCCGGACGGGTCTCCATCGCCTCCCCCCGCAGCAGGTACTGGGGCAGAGCCCTTCGTCCCTCCTTGGCAGCCTCCAGGAGTGCCTGCACGCTCGGAGAGCAGCAGGAGGTTTGCCCAGGGCGTTCTCTGGGGCTTTTGGGACAGGGTTTTACACGGTTCAGACAGGCCAAGAAAGGGTTCTGATGGTAAATCCCATGGCCAGCCTTGAAACGGTGAAGGACAAGGCATGGTGTGGTGTCAGCCAGCCTACCCTGTTGATTTGCTTCGAAAGATGAGCCTCAGTGTTTCTGAGAGCCTTCCCCCATCCCGCCTAGGGGACATTTGTCACTCAGACCCCCCTGGGGTGTCTGCAGCGATGAGCTGTGGCTGTGCCCAGCCTCGATGCGGTCTGAGCATGAAGACGCCGAGCTGGAAGAGGAGACCGGGGCTGAGACTGTCCCGGCTGCTGGCTGGGGAGGGGGTGGGAGGTGGGATGAAAACCCTCGTGGGGGTTCCATGTCCTCAAAACCACATGGAAGAGTGATGTGTGGGTTCTGAAAAATTTCCAGCAGATGCCGAGGTGGGGATCCCCACGGAGGAACCGCAGGAGGAGGTTGCTGCGGAGGAGCCAGCAGTGCCCGAAACACCCCCGAAGGGTCTGGAAGAGAAGGACGGGAAAGATTCAGGGGACAGTGGCCAGGGTGTGGCTGCGGACGTTCCCGAAGAGCCGGGCAAGGAGGCGATGCCAGAGATCTGCAGGGAAACGGCAGAGGCAGAGCCCAGCCGCGCGGTCGCCTCCTCGCCAGAGCCCGTGGAGGGCGCCTGCATGGGCCGGACCGCAGCGTGCCAGCGCAACTCCACCCGGGAGAAATTCTACTCCTGCCCCGTGTGCAGGAAAAACTTCCTGCTGAAGATCAACCTCGTCATCCACCAGCGGAGCCACAGCAACTGGGTGCCCTACATCTGCGCGCACTGCGAGCGCAGCTTCATGTCCAAGAAGAAGATCCGGCGTCACCTACGGGCGCGGGCGGTCAAGGGGTTCTGCCAGCCCTCGGAGGGCGAGGAGTGCTCCAGCCGGGCCCCGTGCGCCGCCTCCCAGCCCCGAGCGCCGAGCAGGGACTGCGACGCGGTCTGGGGGAAGCCCAGCCCCAACAGATACCCGCTGTCGCCCGGGAAAATGATGTATACGTGCAACGAATGCATGGAGAACTTCTCCAGCCAGAGCTTTCTCATCCTGCACCAGCGGCGACACACTAACCACCACATCATCCTCTGCCCCTGCTGCAACCGGAGCTTCACGTGGGTCTCCGACTTTGTCCGCCACCACCAGACCCACACGGGCGAGCGGCCCTACCAGTGCGGCGTCTGCCAGAAGACTTTCAAGCGGCACTACCACCTCAACGTGCACCAGCGGATCCACCTGCGGCAGCGGAGGCCCTACCCCTGCGGGGACCAGCTGCCCAGGCCGGCGGCGCCCGTTTAGGCGCGGACACGGAGGAGGGAAGCGGGAAGCGTGGCGGAATTGGGGGTGGGAAGCGGGGAGGTGTCGAGGAAGCTGCTGTGGGACCTTCTCCTCTCGCCCTCTTCGGCTGTGAGCAGGTCGGATGAAGGCTGCGAGCAACGTGGCCCAGCTCCTCCTGCCCGTGCAGACGCTCACGGGTCGCTCCTTGTTCCCGAGCCTCGGCGGAGCGGCTGGGGGTGGGGGGACACCGGGAGCGCGTGGGGTACGGGGCCCGGGCGCTGCGGCGATGGAGGACTCGAGCGCCAATAGATGCTGTAGAAATCGGGATGTTTCCCATGGCTGAATGCGGCTCGGGGGGGCGGGGGGGGCCCTGCCCTGGCTGGGGGTCCCCGGGGAGTGCTGCGGCCGGGCGGGGGGCACCGGCGGGGGCCTCCCGGTGGGGTGCGAGGCCGGAGGAGCGGCGGGGGGGGGGGGCACGGGGTGGAATAACGGGGAGGAGGCGCAGGGTGGGGATGGGGTGGGGGGGTCCGGCCGGGGCCGGGGCGGGGATGGGGTGGGGGGTCCGGCCGGGGCGGGGATGGGGCTGGGGGGGGTCCGGCGGGGGCGGTGCTGCGGGCGCGGGGCCGGCAGGGGGCGCTGCGGCGCGGCGGCGGCGGCAGCGCGAGCGGCCATGGCCCGTTGGGGCCCCGCTCAGGTACGGGGGGGGCGGGAGGCGGCGGCGGCGGCGGCTCCCCTGAACCACCCCCCCCCCACACACCGCCACCGGGAGGGCACCGGGCACCGGCCCCGGCGCAGCGCTGGGGGTGGCGGGCGGGCCCGGCGGGGGGGGGGACACACACCGGGCCCCAGACCCCCCCCCCCCCGGGGGCGGCCCCTCATCGCCCCTCTCCTCCCCGCAGCAGGAGCCCGAGTGGGGGCCCGAGGCCTGGCAGCCGCTCCCGGCCCCCGGCGGCGGGGGCGAGAAGGCGCCGGCGGTGCCCGAGATCTCGCTGTGGACGGTGGTGGCGGCGGTGCAGGCGGTGGAGAGGAAGGTGGAGGCGCAGGCCCTGAGGCTGCTGAGCCTGGAGGGCAGGGCCGAGACGGCCGAGAGGAAGGTGTCGGGGCTGGAGAAGGCCGTGCTGGAGGTGGGCAGCCGGCTGGAGCGCAGGTGGGCCGCCCTGGCCGCCCTGGTGCGGGACAACGCGCGGCGCCTGGAGCACGTCGAGCGGCAGCTCCAGCACCGCGGGCACTGGGCACCCAGGCCCGGCCCGGGCCCCGGCGGGGACGAGCCCAAGGTAACGGGGACGAGCCCCGAGTGTTGGGGATGTGCCCAAGGTAACGGGGACATGCCCAAGGTAACGGGGACGAGCCCTGAGTGTTGGGGATGTGCCCAAGGTGACGAACGGGGACAAGTCCCAGCTAACGGGAACGTGCCCGAGGCAATGAGGACAAGCCCAGGGTAATAGGGATGAGCCCTGAGAGTTGGGGACGAGCCCAAGGTAACGGGGACGAGCCCTGAGAGTTGGGGATGTGCCCAAGGTAACGGGGACATGCCCAAGGTAACGGGGACGAGCCCTGAGAGTTGGGGATGTGCCCAAGGTAACGAGGACGTGCCCAGGGTAACGGGGACGAGCCCTGAGAGTTGGGGACGAGCCCAAGGTGACAAACGGGGACAAGCCCCAGCTAACGGGAACGTGCCCAAGGCAATGAGGACAAGCCCAGGGTAATGGGGACAAGCCCAAGGTAACGGGGATGAGCCCGGAGTGTTGGGGATGTGCCCAAGGTGACAAACGGGGACAAGCCCCAGCTAATGGGAATGTGCTGAATGTAATGAGGACAAGCCCCAGGTAACAGGGACGAGCCCCAAGTATTGGGGATGTGCCCAAGGTGACAAATGGGGACAAGCCCCAGCTAACAGGAATGTGCCCGAGGCAGTGAGGACAAGCCCAGGGTAATGGGGATGTGCCCAAGGTAACGGGGATGTGCCCCAGGTAAAGGGGACATGCCCTAGCTAATGGGGGTACGCCCAGGGTAACAGGGACAAGCCCCAGGTAACAGGGACATGCCCAAGGTGACAAAGAGGGACAAGCCCCAGCCAACAGGCGTGTGCCCAAGGTAATGAGGATGAGCCCCAGGCGACCGTGCGGCCAGCGAGCTGCTGCACAGGCTCTCGTAGGGAGCGGCGCAGAACACAGCCCCCCTGAGCCTTCTCAGCCTCGGGGGGTCCCACTGGTCACCTCACTGGTGGGACGGTGCCTTCCCACCCGTCCTGCTCGCCGTCACGGGGGTTACTGGTCACCTCACTGGTGGGACGGTGCCTTCCCACCCGTCCTGCTCGCCATCACGGGGGTTACTGCTCACCTGGCTGCTTCAGGGTGTGGATCGAGGGAACGAGCGGTGCTTGTGAACCCGTCCCTGTTCCTGGGGGAAACACCTGAGCCTCGTTGTGCCATCTTGAAATTGTTCCCTGGCTTTGGGCCACGACACAGCTCATTGCCATGGGAGCTCCGGGCCTGCACTGGTACCTGCAGTCTGCTTCCCTGGGGGAGCAGTGGGCACTGGGGGGGACAGCTGAAGTGGGGAAGCGCCAAGGCGGTGCCTCCTGCGGTTCCAGGTGCCGGCGGCATGCGAGGATGACGTGGGCAGTGTGCCGGAGCAGGAGTGGGGCAGCCTGGACAGCCGGCAGCAGGAGCTCTGCAGGGTCGCCGTGAAGGGGACCTACGAGGCCGTGGGCTCTCTCGGTGAGGATCAGTCTCTGCTCGCTGTCACACATGTTGTCATCCCCTGGGCTGGATCCAGCTCACGACTGCTTGTGTTTGGGTGTGTGGAGAACACGCCGTGTCCTGCAGCCTCTGTTCCTGCACTGTTTTTCACCAGGACACGGGCTGTACATCCACCACCCTGCAGGGGTTCGCTGCAGATGGTGGTAAATTTTAGCACTGATTATTTTTGGCTGAAATTTTAAAGGATGATGAGTGCCTGACAGCCACTCCTTGGGGTACCTGAAATCATTTGCCTGGTCTGGCTGACCCCAGCCTGTTTGCTCTGATGGTCCTGGGAAACCTGAGCCGGTGCTCTGGGAGCCCAGGACCCCTCGGGGCACCCCACAGCTCCCGCTGAGTGAGAGGGGAGCTGGTGCTGGTCCCCAGCGTCGTTCACACCGCTGCTTCCTCCTTCCAGGGCCCGGGGACGCCAGCTCCAAACCTCTGCTGCCGCCAGCCGAGGCCGGGGAGGATCCGGGTGCGAGGACCCACGGGCTGCCGGAGAAGGGAGAGGTGTTGGGGCACCTCGGCAGCGGTGAGTCACAGCACTGACACGCCTGGGCTGGGCAGGGGCTGTGCTGGGTGCGCTGCTCTGCTGCTGCCTGCACCCCGCTGCTGCCTGCCTGCACCCCGCTGCTGCCTGCCTGCACCCCGCTGCTGCCTGCCTGCACCCCGCTGCTGCCTGCCCGCACCCTGCTGCTGCCTGCCCGCAGAGCGAGGGGCTTGGAGCCTGCCCGCAGCGGTGCCCCTGCTGCTGGAAACAGGACCAGGGGAGCTGATCCCATCCCTGCAGGGAGCGTTTCCAGTCTTGCACGGGGTCAGAAGGCCCCCACGTGATTGAGGCCTCCTTAAAACTTTTAAGCCCAAATCTCTAAGCCCAGAGGAGCCGCCTTGCCAAAAAAGAGCAGAAAATAAGGAGACCTGGGGCAAGGCTTAGTGCGAGCGCGGCTCTGCGCCTGTCCGCCTGCAGGCACACGCTCCCTCCTGCTCCTGGAGGGTTTTGCTTTGATGCTGCTCCCCAGATTCACCCACCTACACTCTGCCATGCCTGGAAAGTTCCTTCCAGGACAGAGGACTCTGCAGCCTCAACTTTGCCTTCACGTTTCCTCTGGTTTTGGCTTCTTTACGAGTATTGTGTTGTCAGTCCAACAAGATAACCAGACACCCCCAATGGGTGCCCACACACCCTCCACCTCATGTGTCCTTCCTTTGCTCTCAGTAAAACCTTCCTGCTCCCTTTCTAACAGCACAATTTCTGGGTCACCTCACTGCTGTGCTGCAGGGGCAGCTCAGCTCCTGCTCCTGCGCTGGGGCTGCGGGCACGGGGGAGCTTCCGTGTCTGGGAATGAATTGCTGTCTCTCGGCAGGTGAGACGGTCGTGATCAAGACAGAAGAGCAGCAGCCCCAGGAGGAAGGATCTGAACTCCTGGCCCTGCCGCAGGCACCCTCGGTGAGGCTGGATGAGGAGGCTCCCCTGAGCCAGGAGCAGCCGGTGCCCTGGGCGAGCCACGCTGGCTTGGACGAGCAGAAGGCAGCAGGAGAGGGCTTGGGGGACTTCTGCCAACACGGGGCCGCCCAGCCCGACTTCAAGCCCGTGGTGGTGCCGGTGGAAGCTCACCCTGCCCCGGGCTTGCCCTTCCCACCAGAGCACGTGCTGGGCGTGGGGACTGACCAGCCGTTCGCCCTGCCCCAGGGCATGCCGCTGGGAGAAGACACCGCCGCAGAGGCGGCCCCGTCGCAGCCCGCCGCGGAGGAGCGTCGTCCCTGCGCCGCGGGCGAAGAGCCCCGCGCGCTGCCGCTGGGCTGGAAGAGCGCCCGGCTGAAGCGCAACCTGCTGGCGCGGCAGCAGAGCCAAGCGAGGAAGAGCAACGGCTCCTTCATCTGCACGGCCTGCGGGAAGAGCCTGGCCCACCACGCCGCGCTGCTGCGGCACCAGCGCCTGCACACGGGCGAGCGGCCCTTCCAGTGCCCCGCCTGCGGCAAGAGCTTCAACGAGAAGTCCAACCTCAACAAGCACTACCGCATCCACACCGGGGAGCGCCCCTACCGCTGCCCCGCCTGCGGCAAGGGCTTCATCCAGAAGCACCACCTCCAGAAGCACCAGCGCATCCACGGCGGCCAGCTGCGGGCCGGGTGGTCGGGCCGGCCCGCGCGGGCCAGCGCCGCCGGGGAGCGGCTCTACCGCTGCATCGAGTGCGCCGAGAGCTTCCCGCAGAAAGCGTCGCTGGAGGAGCACCAACGCCGGCACACCCAGCAGCGGCCCTTCCAGTGCAACGGCTGCAGCAAGAGCTTCCGGCACCGGCAGTCTCTGAACCACCACCAGAAGGTCCACGCCGTTGCCAGCCCTCCTGCTGTCAGCTTGCCGAACCACGACCGGGCGCCGGCGACCAGCCCCTGCGAAGCTTTGACCCGGGATAACCCGTAGCACGAGGGCTGGAGGAGGGAAGGGGCAGCGTTTCTCTAAGCAGAGGTGCTGCGACGACGGGACGTGCCAGGCAGCTGGTGTGGCACCGCCGTGGGGCTCTGCACCGCCTGGGTCTCCAGGAGGAGGAGGAGGAGGAGGAGGAGGAGGAGGAGGGAGGCAGGCTGATGTGCTGCGTGGGCAGGGAAACGCGCAGGGGGTGAAGAGACCAGCCCAAGGGGCAGCGGAGGAGGTTCAGCGGCCGGGGCTGAGCCGGGTTGTGCTGCTGCCCCGTGGAAGGGGGAGGTCGGCTGAGGAGCAGCTGTCAGGGACAGCGGGGCGGCCGAACTCAGGGTTATTTAAACACTCCCAGCGTGGAGGGGGCGTTCGGTGCCCGGGTAGGGGCTGTTGTGGCTGGGCAGCAGCCGGGGGCATCGGACGAGCTGGGAAGAGCCTCGGATAAAGGACTGGGCTGACGTGGTCTCCTGTTGTGCTCTGGGTGTTGGCGAGGGGCAGGGCTGGGGGCACTGTGCCACCTCCACCCTTGGGTACGCGGCCCTGAAGGTGTAGTTTAGGTCTCTCCCGTGGGTGCAGTCACACGTGCCCATGCTGTGGGCAGCTGCCCCACGTCCCCACCATCACCCACTGCCTCCCATCGCCTGCGAGGGCGCGGGGCCCTTCGCTCTGGGGAGGGGAGAGCCCAGCCCTTGGCCCGGCGATGTCAGGCCCTGCTTAATGCAAACCAGGAGCCTGAGCGTGGCGGGGCCCTGGCTGCCACACGCCCGTCCCGGGGAGGAGAAGGCTGGGCCAGCTGCCTTCTGAGCCAGGAATGTGGAGCTGCCCCACGGCAATGTGGAGCTGCCCCATAGGAATGCAGGAGCCGCCCCACAGGAATGTGGAGCTGCCAAGCACGGCCCCACTCCGCGGGCTCTGGGCCCACGGGACCGAGTGCTGCCTCCCTCCTGCCTGCAGCCCTGCCCGTGGTGGTCAGGGCCACTCTGCCGCCTGCCTTTCCCAGGTCCCCTTGGCCACTTGCCCTCCTGCCTGTGGAGGGCTCATCCTTCCTGGCCCCACTCTCTCCGTGGCACCCCCCAGGCTGGAGCTGCCCTTTGCCTCGCTCTGCCCGGGCCCATCCGCGTCGCTGCTTCCCCCGCAGCGCCCGAGGGTGCCAGCTCGGCCCCCCCAGACCACGGAGCTCTACAGACAAATACTTTATTGATCCACAGCCTGAGAAAGGGAGCGGGGAGGTCATAGGAAACGCTGGTCCCACTCACCACAGCTTCACAAGAAATGCCCCGCTTGGGGTGGTCGGTCCCCCCCCTCCACGCCACCCGCACTGGCCGTGGAGGTATTGCCCACCAGCAATACCATCCCACCAGCTGACCCATCCCATGTCACTGGGATCAACTGGGGGTCACTGGGATCTCTACCTGGGCAGGGATAACCAGCTCGGTCAGTACAGCCCGCGCCGCCACGCTGTGCCGGAGCCCAGGCCAGGGCATGGCTCGCTGCCAGCCATCACCCCGTGACCATAAGGCATCAACCACCCCGGTGTCCTACAGGGCTTGGCAGAGGCAGCACCAGCCCTTCGGGGCCACCATCACCCCCTCATGGCTAGCACTACAGTCCTGGGGCATAGGAATAGTGAGAAACTGGCCCAGAGGAGCAGTGGGACATCGTGTGTGTCCCCAAGGAGCAGCTCTGACACTGCTGTCCCTCCCGCGGCGCAGGGAGGTGGCCGGGCACCACAGCGCTGAGGATGACACCAGGACACAGCCTGGGCGTCTCCTCGGTGCCCACAGCAGCCTCCCCTGCAGCCCATCAGAGCTCGTGGGTGGCCAGGAATGAAAAATCTGGTAAGCAAACTGGTTCCCCACGCTCCCAGCCCGGAGAGGGACAGGGACTGGGTGAGGGCAAGGAATTACATCGAACAACTCCAGGGAAAAATAAACAAAGAGAAAACTAAACTCCACCAGCTGCTCTGTCTGGTCTGCATGGAGATGCCACCAGGACCGATGTCCCCTCTCTGCTTCCCAGCAGCACACGTGACACACGCAGGGCTGTGGCCATGGACACGCACGGTTCGAGTCGTTCTTGGGGACGCTGGAGCCACGCCTGGGCTGGCTGCCATCGCTTGCCAGGCTCCCGTTACCTGCCCAGGCAGGTTTGAGTATCTCCAGAGAAGGAGACTCCCACCCCTGCCCTGGGCACCCTGTGCCAGGGCTCTGCCACCCTCACAGCAAAGTTTTACATGGACACGACCCTGTGCGACGTGCTCTGGGTGACCCTGCTTGGGCAGGGGGTGGGCTGGGTGATCTCCAGAGGTCCCTTCCCACCCCAACCACGGGACTCTGGGATTCTGTCTGCCTCGGGGCAGGCCTCACTCCCGAGACGTTTGAGGTAGCGAGCAGGACTAGTCCTCCACAGGATTAGTTACGGTGGGGTTTCGCACACGACTAGAGGAGACGACTGGCAGTTCGGAGAGCAGGGGCCTCCTTGCTCCCGCGCCCCACGGAGGGGTCCTCGCGTGAGCTGCTGCTGCAGCGCGGGGGTAATCCTACCCCTGAAGTACTTCTAAAGTGACTCTCCATCTGTGCAGGCTGGTCCTGAGGGAATTAACTCTCGTGGGTGTTGCTGGCCTCGTCGAAGGAAGGAGCGCTGCCGGGAGCTCGGAAACACCCGCAGCAGAAAATATTGTGGGTTGGTTTGTTCTACGTAGCTGCAGCGCAACGCTCGGGTGCTCCCAACCCCATTTCCTCACCAGGGTGGGTTATTAAGCAGGGCCAGGATGCCCTGGGGGGGTCTCGGAGACGCCACGCTCGCTTCATCCGGCGTCTTGGTCAAGAAACTTTTGTTAGTGAAGAGCTCCTCGGGGATCCCGCCCGGCTCGCCAGCATGATCCCCTCTCTCTGTCCTCTTCACCGTGTCACTGTATTTCCAAACGTGAGGGATCAGCTCCAGCAGCAGCGGGGGAGCTCGGCTGCCGTCTCCTGCAGCCCAGCGCGCCCAGGAAGGTCGGCTCAGGAAAATTCTGTGCATCAGCCACGGGAGTCTGAGGAATGGTAACGCATTCTGCATCACGGGACGCTGTGATCTGCTCCCCGTGGTGGTTTCCAAGCTTTTGATTCCTTCTACAATCCAGCAAAGTGCCTAAAACCCAGCGGGCGGATGGTCCACAGCCCCAGTGCCCCACCACGTGCAATCGACGCCCACATGGTTCCTCTCCGGCGACACAAGCGGTTCACGTCTCTCCCGGTGTCATTTCTCCATCACCCCCACACCCGCTGCCTTATTTCCCAGTCTGACCACAGGCTGGGTGCCTTTCCCATCCCCGGCGTCGTCACGGCTCTTGTCTGGTGGCCCAAGTTCTGCAGGACCGACCAGGGGCATGTCTGCTGGAGCCGCGGTGGCCACGGGGCTAACGTTGCCCTCGGGTGCCTGGGCTGGGGGGTGAGGGCTGCTCCTGCCCGCGGGCGCCTCGGGGGCTCCCCGTGGCTGGGCTGCCGTGGGCTGCTGGAGCGCGGCCAGGGCTTTCTGGCGGTCGTGGATCTTCTCGTGGCGCAAGAGGTGGGTCCTGCGGGTGAAGCACTTCTTGCAGGTGGCGCAGCAATGCGGCCTCTCCTGCCGGTGGGTCTGCAGGTGCCGCTGGAGGGAGGTGCTGCAGGAGAGAGTCTTTTTGCAAAAGCTGCATTTCACCACGGATTTCGTACGAGACTTGGGGCTCTGCTGCCGGGAGTAACACGCGCTGGACAGGCTCCCTCTGTCCGGCTCCTCCTTGGCCTGGCCCAGCCAGGCACCCCCCGCGTACGTCCCGCCGCCCAGGCCGTGGGTACCTCCGCAGAAAGCCCCGCAGAGCTTCCCCCTCGGCCGGATCCGCAGCTCGGGGTGGACGTTCCCCCACACCTTGGCCCCAAAGGCCCTGTCTTTGATGTGGATGCTCTGGTGGACGTCCAGGTGGCGTTTGTCGGCGAAGCTGATGTCGCACATGGAGCACTCGTAGGGCCCGTCCTTGGCGTGGCTCCGCTGGTGGATGATGAGGTTGATCTTCAGGCGGAAGCGCTTCCCGCACTCGGTGCAGGGGTGCGACCACTCCCGCACGTACCCGCGCCGGCAGTTGCCCATCAGCAGGCTGCTGCTCTCGCACCTGCTCGGCTTCTTCTTGCTCTTGGCCTTGGCCTGCTCGCTTTTGGGGCACTTCTGGATCTCGGGGCTGGGAGAGGGGGCAGAACCCTCTTGCAACCCCTCAGGCTCCTCTTTCTTCACCTTGATGTCTTCAGGAGAAGCCCCTTCACTTGCCACTTCATCTTCCATCACAAAGCCATCCTCTGAAACAGAAGAACACATGCGCTGGTCATCCACACTCCCAGGACAAACCCAGGCTGTGGTGAAGTCCCCAAAGCACTGAGCAGGCTTTTAGCAATAAAGGAGCCACCAACACATCTGAGAACAGCTTGGAAAGGTGCAGGTGCCACTACAGCGTCCTGCCCGCACGCCCTGAGCAACCCAACGTGGTCTCGGGGGCCACATCTCTTGCTCCCAGGAAGAACCTTGTGCCACTTGGTGCCATGGTCTAGTTGCCATGGTGGTGTCAGGGCAATGGTTGGACTCGATGAGCCCAGAGGGCTCTTCCAACCTCAGTGATTCTGGGATTCTGTGAACCAGGCTGTGGTCTGCTGCAGTGCCATCAGGGCCGGTGGCACAAAGGATCCACCTCTAAAACCATGACACCGACGACAGCCACAAGATGTAGCAGGAAAAAGATCACTAAAGAGTGACAGCCTGCAGTGCTTCAGGCTCTTCACAGAATCACAATCAACCAGGTTGGAAGAGCCCTCTGGGCTCATCGAGTCCAACCATTGCCCTGACACCACCATGGCAACTAGACCAGGGCACTAAGTGCCATGTCCAGGCTTTTCTTAAACCCCTCCAGAGATGGTGACTCCACCACCTCCCTGGGCAGCCCCTTCCAATGGCTAATGACCCTTGCTGAGAAGAAATGCTTCCTCATGTCCAACCTGACCCTCCCCTGGCCAAGCTTGAGGTTGTGTCCTCTTGTCCTATTGCTTCTGCCGCGCTTGCCACTGCCAGCACACGCTCTCCCCCCACTTCTGACAGAAGAAATCTCAACTGGACTGTTCTTTCCACGGAGATGAGGGCTGAAACCCCAACACCAGCCCTCGCCCTCGCTCAGGGGTAGATCTGAAACTTTCTTCTCCCTCCCCACTTCCAGCACGTCAGCGAGCTCGGAGCTGCCTCCTGCCTGCAGGGCCCCTCACCTGTGCCACACTCCGCCGGGTCCTCCTCCATCTCCGTCTCAGGCTGATCTTCCCCGTGCAGCTTCTCTTTTTGCACACTCAGGGACATGACGTTCATCACCACGATGGGGAATTCTGCAGAGAAAAGAAGAGCAGTTTTAAACAGCCGTGGAGAGCTCACATCTTCCTGCTTTGGTGCGATGGTAAGTGGAGGTGTGTTGGGAGCACGCAGAGATCCAGAGAAAGCTGCGGCTCAAGAAGCCGTGACATGATGCACCAGGGGAGGTTTAGATTGGATATTAGAAGAAGTTTCTTCACCAAAGGGTTGTCAAGCCCTGGCACAGGCTGCCCAGGGCAGTGGTGGAGTCCCCATCCCTGGAGGGATTTAAAAGATGCATAGATGTGGTGCTGAGGGACATGGGTTAGTGGTGGCCTTGGCAGTGTTGGGTTGATGGTTGGACTGGATTATCTTAAAAGGTCTTTTCCAACCAAAACGTTTCTGTGATTCTATGGAAAGCACGTGAGGTGTTAGCAGGAACTGGAGTGAAGCCACACGCAAGGACAAAAGCAGAGGGAGGGCTGGGAGGAAAGACACCACGGTGCCGCGTGCTGTCACCTCTGCAGAGCAACCTCACCCCTCCTAAACCCTCCCCACCAACCCCACAGGTGGTGTTCCCATATCGCCCCGTGTTCAGGCCCTCAAAGCCCTTCCACTTCCCCTGGCAGCACCTTGACACACACCCCAAGGCTCTGTGTTTCCCTGGTGATGCTCCTCTTAGGCAGTGACCTGCCATGCCCTCTCCACAGACACTGCGAGACCTTCTGAGAGAGCTGGGACAGGAATGGCCTGGGGAAACAAGTCCTCCTGGCACCCGTGTAACTCACCTGTGGCAGCTTCCATGGGGACTTTGTCTTCTCTCAAAGATTCTTCCTTCTGGTTCGTATCTTCTGGTGTCTGAGGGGGCTTCTGACCATCTGGGGTGCCTGTCTGAGGGGGCTTCTGACCTTCTGGGGCACCTGTCTGAGGGACACCATCTGGGGCACCTGTCTGAGGGGGCTTCTGACCATCTGGGGCACCTGTCTGAGGGGGCTCCTGACCTTCTGGGGCGCCTGTCTGAGGGACACCATCTGGGGCGCCTGTCTGAGGGGGCTTCTGACCATCTGGGGCACCTGTCTGAGGGGGCTTCTCACCTTCTGGGGCACCTGTCTGAGGGGGCTTCTCACCTTCTGGGGCACCTGTCTGAGGGACATCATCTGGGGCACCTGTCTGAAGGGGCTTCTGACCATCTGGGGCACCTGTCTGAGGGACACCATCTGGGATGTCTGTCTGCAGGGACACCTGAACATCTGGGGCACCTGTCTGAGGAGGCTTCTGACCCTCTGGGGCACCTGTCTGAGGGACACCATCTGGGACATCTGTCTGCAGGGACACCTGACCATCTGGGGCGCCTGTCTGAGGGGGCTTCTGGCTGTCTCCAGTGTGTGCCTGCGGGGACTCCAGACCATCTTGGACTCTTCTCTGTGGGGGCTCCTGACCATGTCCGATGTGTGTCTGTGGGGGCTCCTGACCGGGTTTGATGCACAGCTCTTCATCCCTCTTGATCCGGGAGAGGATGTCAGGCTTGGACACGGCGTAGTCTGTGCACAGGGCAGAGGACAGTGGGTTGTATTAGGACCTCACCACATCTTTATCTTGTCAAACTCTCCAGGTGACCCTTCTCTCCCTGACCCCAGCGCTCGCAGGCAGTACAGGCAGACACAAACACCTCAGCCCTGCTCTCCCCAGAACGGTGGTGCTGCTTTCTTGGCCCCGTGCAGGACCCACCCCTGAGCACAGCTGGAGCTCGAGCGCAGAGAAGATCTAACAGAACATGAGCCATAATCTGAGAGGAGACAGACAGCCTCTGGGTAACATCTTTTTCCTCTTCCCAGGAGCACTTGACAACTCCCAAACACACACTCAGGACTCATCGTTTCTGGGTCACACTCCCCAAAGGACAGAGCCTGCCCTGCCCTCTGCCCCCACCAGTGCTCACCCGGCCTCTCCTGGGCCTTCTTTAACCCTCAACTCCTCAGCCCTGCAGGAAAGAGCTCTCGACCACAGCCCTGCCCACACATTCCTCCTGGCTCTGTCAGGTCTGCCAGTCCCTTTCCAGCGTCTCCCACCTTCTTGCCCAGCCTTCACACTCTTAACAATTGATTTTTCCAGCTCTCCCATGCCATGCCCCAGGGCTCTCCTCACCGCTTCTGCTCCCCCCAGCACCAGAAGTGCTGCCTCAGCCGCCTCCTCCCACTACAGGTCCCCAGGTTCCTCCCTTCCCACCACGTCTCTTCTCTCCCCATGGCAAGCAGGAGTGGTTTTGGAAGCCCTAGGGCTCGTGCATGCCGTCAGGTGAAGAAGGACTGCCGAATTGCACAGAAACAGGACTGGAAGGGATCACAAGAGGTCTGTCCCACTGCTCCAGACACCCTCCCAGCCCCTCCTGACAGGCTTTGTCTGTTTTTCTCCACGGGATTCATCTGACCAAGCATAAATGTTCCTCTTGGAAGAAAGATTCAAGGTACTGCCTGGAGATACAGTCAATACAATCAACAGACCCTCAGGGCAGCTCATGTCTAACAAAGACACTGCTGGGAGATCTCCTGATAAAGCTGAGACAGGAAATGCCACCCCCTCCTGGCACCCACCTAACTTACCCGAGTCAGCTTCCATGGGGACTTCATCTTCTCCCAGCGCCTCTTCCACCTGGTCCATCTCTTCTGGTGCCCGTGGGGGCTCCTGACCGTCCCAGATGTGTGTCTGCGGGGGCTCCTGACCGGGTTTGATGCACAGCTCTTCATCCCTCTCCATCCGGGAGAGGATGTCAGGCTTGGACACGGCGTAGTCTGTGCACAGGGCAGAGGACAGCGGGTTTTATTAGGACCTCACCACATCTTTATCTCGTCAAACTCAAAGTGATCTTTCTCTCCCTGACCCCAGCGCTCGCAGGCAGTACAGACAGACACAAACACCTCAGCCCTGCTCTCCCCAGAACGGTGGTGCTGCTTTCTTGGCCCCGTGCAGGACCCACCCCTGAGCACAGCTGGAGCTCGAGTGCAGAGAAGATCTAACAGAACATGAACTAAGACCTCAAAGGAGAGGGCAAGGCTTTGGCTTTAACATTTTCCTCCCATTTCAACCGCAGCAGCTACTGGAAGAGCAATTCTGAGCTCTTGTTCTGGTGTAGGGACAGAAAACTTCCCACTCCGTAGAGATGTCTGGATCAGATGGACCCCGTCACTTCACGTAGGGGTTAAATGGACAGAAAACAAGAACCAGTTCAAGGTGCAGTTACCAGCCTTCACCCAGGTGATTCCTGAACTGTGCTGGAAGGTCACAACTGTTCCCTGACCATGGAATCCACTTGTGTAGTCATTAGGAACAGCACTTCACATGGATTTTTTTTTGATAATAAATATTATTTCTATTATTATCGCTACTATTCTTCACTACAGATACCTCTTACAGATTGTTCATTGCTTACAAACAGGAAGGAGGGAAACGCGTGGGTCTGACTGCCCAGGAGGGGTTCTGCCAGCTACAGGCGCCCAGCCCCACCGAACCACCCCGTCAGTCTGGGGCCACCCAGCCTACCCGCCAGAGGAGCTCCTCTGGAGGTGCCAACCCCGTGCCTTACCCAGCGAGATCAGCGTCTCGTAGTTCCCCCTCATCACGGCCCTGTACAGGTCCTTCTGCCACCGGTCCAGTCTCTCCCACTCCTGCTCGTTGAAGTACACCGAAATATCATCGAACGTGACCGGTACCTGGAACCACAAATATCATGTGCTTGGTGACTTCTGCTGTGGTTAAATAACGGGAAACCACGCACGTGCACGTGAGCGCTTGGCTTTGGTTGCCCAAGCTCAGGATGGGCACCGAGCAAAGCGTGCCGGGCCAGATAAGGGCTTGGGAGCGGCGAGTTACTCGATGATCCCAGAGGTCTCTTCCAACCTGGTTGGTTGGTTGATTCTGAGTCCAGGACTCGCAGGCGCTCAGCCACCCCAGCCCACTGCTAAGATGGCTCTGGTGGCTCTGGCATGTCCTAACCCCCCGCCACAGCCGCGGCGGTGGCACCGGTGCCTCCCGGGGCCAGGCCTGATGCCGTTACCTTGGGGATCTCGCCCCGGGAGCTGGGGGGCAGCCGCAGGATCCAGAAGTTCCTGTTCTTCAGCAGGTTCTCCACGTTGTCCAGCCGCTGCTGGAGGTGCCCGTAGTCCTGCAGCATGCTGCCCAGGGCGGCCAGGTTACTGCCCAGCTCCCCGACCAGCGTCTCGCAGGCCAGCAGCCTCCGCTCGGCCCTCTCCGTGCGGCTCCGCAGCTCCTGCAGCTGCTGGGCCTCCGCCTGCCCCGCCGCGGCCCGCGGGCCCATGGCCTGCACCGCCCTGCGCCGGTGGGTGCCCGAGTCCTGGGGGGGGGCAGAGGTGAGGGGCAGCGCGGGGAGGCCCCGGCCCTGCCCACGGCGCGGTCGGGGCCTGGGGACCCGCTTGTGGCCCCCCCAGGGAACCCCCCCACACCCCACTTGCCCCAGGGGACCCGCCAGACCCCGGCTGCCCCCCGCGACGCCTCGGTGACCCCCCCAGCCCCCGGGACCGGCACCCAGGGAACCCCCCCCCCTCACCGGCACCCCTGGGGAACCCCCCTGAACGGGCACCCCGGCGGACCCCCGTCCCCAGGCTCCCCCGGGCCGCGGAGCCCCTACGGGCGCTGTGCCCGGGCAGACCCGGCCGGTGGGACGCTGCGCTGCCCGTACCCCGTCCCGGCCCCGCCCGGCGCGGCCCTCACCCGAGGGGGGCCCCGGCGGGACATGGCCGCCGCCACCGGCACCGCGCGCCCTGCGGCAGCGCCGCCCGCCGGGCCGCCAGGGGGCGCCGTCTGCAGGGGCGGGGCCTCGGGCAGCGTGCAGCGCCCCCCGGCGGGCGGGAGGAGGCAGCGCGGGGCCGTGACCCCGGTGCCACCCACACCCGGACCCCCCCCCGCCGGACCCCCCGGTGCCACCGACCCCAGACCCCCCGGTGCCACCGAACCCCCACCCCATAGACTGTCCCAGACCCCCGGTGCCACCCACCCCCCGCACCCCACTGGCTGGCTCAGTCCCCCGGTGCCACCCACACCCAGACCCCCCCGTGCCACCGTCCCCCCGTCCCATAGACTCCCCCAGACCCCCGGTGCCACCGACCCCCAGCGCCCCATTGACTGTTCTGGAGCCCCCGATGCCCCCGAGCCCAACCCCGCAGCGCCCGCTGGATGCCCCGTGCCACCCCCCCAGTCCCCCGGTGCCACCAACCCCCAGTGCCCCACTGGCTGGCTCAGTCCCCCCAGTGCCACCCACACCCAGACCCCCCCGTGCCACCGACCCCCCACCCCATAGACTCCCCCAGACCCCCGGTGCCACCGACCCCCAGTGCCCCATTGACTGTTCTGGAGCCCCCGATGCCCCCGAGCCCAACCCTGCAGCGCCCGCTGGATGCCCCGTGCCACCCCCCCAGTGCCCCGGTGCCACCCACCCCCCACACCCCACTGGCTGGCTCAGTCCCCCCCGTGCCACCGACCCCCCGCCCCATAGACTCCCCCAGTCCCCCGGTGCCACCAACCCCCAGCGCCCCATTGACTGTTCTGGAGCCCCCGATGCCCCCGAGCCCAACCCCGCAGCCCCCACTGGATGCCCCATGCCACCCCCCCAGTCCCCCAGTGCCACCCACCCCCCGCACCCCACTGGCTGGCTCAGTCCCCCCAGTGCCACCCACACCCCCCCGTGCCACCGTCCCCCCACCCCATAGACTCCCCCAGACCCCCGGTGCCACCAACCCCCAGCACCCCATTGACTGTTCTGGAGCCCCCGATGCCCCCGAGCCCAACCCCGCAGCCCCTGCTGGATGCCCCATGCCACCCCCCCAGAGCCCCGTTGCCACCCACCCCCTGCACCCCACTGGCTGGCTCAGTCCCCCGGTGCCACCCACACCCAGACCCCCCCGTGCCACCGTCCCCCCACCCCATAGACTCCCCCAGTCCCCCGGTGCCACCAACCCCCAGCGCCCCATTGACTGTTCTGGAGCCCCCGATGCCCCCGAGCCCAACCCCGCAGCCCCCACTGGATGCCCCATGCCACCCCCCCAGAGCCCCGTTGCCACCCACCCCCCGCACCCCACTGGCTGGCTCAGTCCCCCGGTGCCACCCACACCCAGACCCCCCCGTGACACCGACCCCCCGCCCCATAGACTCCCCCAGTCCCCCGGTGCCACCAACCCCCAGCGCCCCATTGACTGTTCTGGAGCCCCCGATGCCCCCGAGCCCAACCCCGCAGCGCCCGCTGGATGCCCCGTGCCATCCCCCCAGTCCCCCAGTGCCACCCACCCCCCGCACCCCACTGGCTGGCTCAGTCCCCCCAGTGCCACCCACACCCAGACCCCCCCGTGCCACCGACCCCCCATCCCATAGACTCCCCCAGACCCCCGGTGCCACCGACCCCCAGCTCCCCATTGACTGTTCTGGAGCCCCGGATGCCCCCAAGCCCAACCCCGCAGCGCCCGCTGGATCCCCCGTGCCACCCCCCCAGTCCCCCAGTGCCCCACAGACACCTGTGGTTTGTTCCTGGCTCTGCTGCCCCAGCAGGAGCTGGGCAGGGACCCCCTGGTCGTGTCCCCGCAGGCTCCGGTGACGTTCAAGGACATGGCAGTCCGGTTCTTGGCGGAGGAGTGGGATCTGCTGGAGGGATGGCAGCGGGAGCAGGAGGTGACAGAGGGGACATCCCGGCTGCTGGCTTCCCATGGCAGGGCCCTGGCACGGTGCTTGTCCCAGCCGGAGTGCGGACAGCGCAGGGGTCCCGCTCCCCCCGTCGGGCAGAGCTCGGTGTCTGGCGGGGGGCTGCCCTTCCTGGCACCCCGGGAGCAGCCAGCCCCGAGCAGGGGGTTCTCCCGACGCCGGCACAGGTGTTGCTGCAGGGGAGGGGTCTCCCCGGTGCCAGCCTGCCCGCGGGATGAGCCCCCCAGCAGACCCCGGCCCCCATGGAGCTGGGCTGCGCTGGGAGCTGCCGGAGCCTCGCGGTGGAGCGGGGGACGGTGCGTGCAGTGGGTGAGCCACGGGGCCGGGGACCCTGGCACAGGGGCGAGGGGGTGCGGGCATCCCGTACCGGGCATCCCGCTGGCTCCCTGCTCCCGGACTCCGTGCTTGCTGGTGCTGGGGTTCAGGTACCACCCCATGTCCCTCGTGGGGTGTGCTCTGTGCCCTGGGGTGGTGGCAGGACGCGGGGTGCTGGTGCCGAGCCCGCCAAGACGGGGTGGGTGCCAGACTCAGCGCTTGGCACTTGCTGCAGCTCCCGGGCTGCGCCGGGGGGTCACTGCCCTGCAGCTGGCCATGGACAGGGTGGGTCGGAGCCAGCAGCCCCGTGCCCGCTCCTAAGGGGTGTCAGGAGCTGCCGCCTCCAGCAGCCCCAGCCAGGACCCTCCCGCCCGGCTGCAGGAGCCCAGTACAGACCAGCAGCGCCCAGTATGGTCTGTAAGGGACGTCAGGAGCCGCTGTCCTCAATTGCCCCAGCCAGGACCCTCCATCCTGGCCACTGGAGCCCTGCCCGGTGCCCGGTGTCACTGCCCTGGCTGGGGGACATGGCTGCCACCTTCCCCATTGCAGCGAAGGTGAGCTCGTGCCCCAGAGACATGCAGACAGGGCACACGGACAGGGCACACGGCACTTCCCTGCCCCTGCGTGTCCCCCCCGGCACTCGGTTGCTGCCGTTGCCCATAGAGCAGCATGGCTACGCCCGTTTGCTTCTGGTTATTGTCTTCGTTAACGCTAATTGGGCAGGATGTGGGACTCCCTGTCCTCCTCCGCCCAGCCGGGGCCAGCGTGCCGCCAGCTGGGTGCCACGCGTGAGGCCGGGCTGTCCCCGTGCCCTCCTGTTCTGCCCCTCCTCGCCGCTGGTTTTGGGGTGCTGGGCAGGACGGTGGGGGCTGGGGACAAGGGGCAGCGGGCGCTGGGACAGGCACCCCACCCTGGGCAGCATCCCCAGAGCCGGGGTCACCCCATCGGAGGGTCACCCACCGTGTCCCCCCCCCCAAACACACCCACTCCCTCCGGCTCGCTGGCTTTATTTGGTGGCTTGGCAAAGCGAGGGGGGAGCTGCCCCTGAGCAGCACTTTGGGGGTGCGTGGGGCTGGCGGTGGGGCTGAGCTGGCACAGGCACCGGCTCGCTTGTGCCCTGGGTGGGGGGCACAGGCCCCCCTGGCTGCTTCAGGGCTGGGAGGGGGCGGGTGGGCTCTATGGCACGGCCTGGGGGTGGCCAGGCCACCGGCTCTCTCCTGGCGTGGGGCTGTGCCCAGCCGCTGGCACCGCTCCTCGCCGCGCCGTCCGGGCACTCAGCGCCTCCTGCAAGACACAGCGGGGTCTGCGGGGGGGTCCCAGCGAGGGCCGGGGTCCCCGTCCCCGGCTCTCGCTGCTGCCAGCGAAGGGGGATCCCCCCGGGGCTCCGCCGTTACCTGTGGCGGCCGCGGGACGCTGCCGTGGGGTCTCGCGGGCCGTGCCGGTTCCTCATCCTCCCTCCTGTCCCTCTCCTGTGGGAGCGAGCACAGCGTCATGCCAGGCCCTGGGCGATGGGGAGGCGGGGGGCCAGCCTGGCCCGGGGTGGGGGACACGGGTGACACGGTGCGGTGACCCCCTGGGCAGTGCCAGGGCGGGGGGCTGGCACTGGCGGGTGCATTGTGGCACCTCCATCCCTTTCACCCTGGCTCCGTACGCACCCGCCTGCCCGGCCGACCCTCCTCGTCCTCGCTGGTGCGCCAGGACCGCGACTCCTGCGGGGAGGGACGCGGGTGCAGGAGCGGCCGGTGCCATCGGGGTGACACCGAGGAGTCGGCGGCACCGTGTCTCCCCCCCTCCCCACACACCGCTCCCCCCGGCCCCTGGGGCTCACCCCCGGCTCACCTCGCTCAGCACGGAGAAGCACCCCGAGCAGGGCCTGTAGGGCCGGCGCCGGCCCCCGCTGCCCATCCCCTGCGGAGGGAAGGGTCGTTATGGCTCTGCCAGAGCCCGCTGCCACCCGGGGTCCCTTTGGCGCTGCATAAGCACCCCCGAGTCCAGGCGGGGTGGCAGGAGCGTGGGCAGGGAGGTGCGGGCAGGGAGCACCCCAGGGAGCAGGAGCTGAGGGGTAAACTGCCGCGTAGCCGCCTTCGCTGCCGCCCCGGGATGGGGACAGCATTGTGGCCGTGCCCACTGGTGCCCGGTGGTGCCCAGGCCCTCCCCAGCTTTCCCCGCTCCATCCCTGCTCAGGCACTGGATCCCTGTTGGGCCGTTGTGGACACAACCCGCTCCCACCCTCCTTCCCCACCCCCAGCTTTCCGCCGGCGCGGTGAAGCCGCCGTCCCGTGCCGTAGCCCCCGTCCCCCCGCGACCGCCGCCGCCTCCCTCCTCCTCCCCCTCAGCCCCTCGCCACCCCCTGATAAAATGTCTGCGGGTTGTGCAAGCGCCGTGGCTGCAGGAGGGGCCCTGGCAGAGCACGCAGCCCCCGGCACGCCGGCAGAGCGCAGCCCCCCCGCGGCATCGGGGCTGAAGGGCTTGGCTGGACCAGGGTGCCCCGAGCCCGTCCTCAGCCCCACCGGTGCCCACGGGGAACAGGGAGGCTGGAAAAGCTGCTCTCCCGGGATTTGGCCTCCCTCTGTACCGGGGCTCGGCGCAGGGTGCTGGTGACGGAGCAGCCGGTGCCCCCCGGGGACAAGGTTTGCTTCCCGCGGTGCCAGAGCGGTGCCATGCCGTTCCCCCCTCCCCATGGTGCTTTCCACACAGTCTCCCCCCCTCCTGGCCCCGTTATTCCCCCAGCTTCACCCCCCTCCGCACACAACCCACCTCTCTCCCCCGTGCGACCTTCTTCGAGTCGCCGCGGTCGGCTTCAGCCACGGCCACGAGGGCCACGGCGGCAGCGAAGCCGCAGAGCAGCCACAGCCTCATGGCGCTGCGCGGGGGGCACGGCTGCACGGCTCGGGCTGTCCCGGTGCCGCCGTGTGCTGCCCTGCCTGGACCTTGGCCCCTGATGTCAGCGGCGGAGGCCGTCGGGGTCGATCGGAGCGAGCTGTGGCCGCGGGGCGCCGGGGAGAGCGAAGGACCTCGGTGGGGCCGGAGGGATGGGCCGGTGTGGGCAGCACCGTCACTTGTGGACAAGGGACAGGGCAGAGCCCCCTCTGCTACACCAAAGGTTGGGTGGGATGGGTTGGAGGAAACATCTCCCCAGAACTGGTGTCTTGGGGGTCCTCTTCTTCCTCTACCCACCTCTTCATCCCATCTGCAATCCCAGGCATCAAACAACCGGGGTCTTGGAGCAGTTCCCGGTGCCAGGGGAGCCCCGAGCGCCCCAAAACAATGTTCTGAGCTTGCCGGTGCTGGGATGTGAATGCCACAGGCAGAGTAACGAGTACCACCAGCAAGAGGAACTAAAGAGAGGGTAAACTGAGAGAAGAGCTCCACAACGTCATGGGAAAAAGAATTCGGTTATGGAGGAACCACACGGGATCTTTAGGAATAGAATCACAGAGTCAGACTGGTTTGGGTTGAAGGGACCTTAAAGCCCATCCAGTTCCAGCCCCCTGCCACGGGCAGGGACACCTTCCACCAGACCAGGTTGCTCCCAGCCCCATCCAACCTGGCCTTGAACACTGCCAGGGAGGGGGCAGCCACAGCTGCTCTGGGCAACCTGGGCCAGGCTCTCACCCCCCTCACAGCAAACAATTTCTTCCTCACATCTCATCTCAGTCTCCCCTCTGTCAGTTTAGGAAGTTTGTCTTTACCAAAGAAAACAAAGAAACCCAGAGAAGCGTTTCCACAGAAGCCAGAGCAAAGAGAGCTGCCGAGAGACCAGCTGGGAAACACGAGCACTGGCCTCGGCGCGGAACTGGGACATGAGTTAGAAACAGCCCTGAGCCTGGAGGCCTCTCAGCGTTAGATCTAAGCTTATTTCTAGCGAGAAACCACAGATTTTGTGATTATCAGGAGAACCAACCACCTTTTAGATAAAGAGGAGGCTGCAGCGTGTCCGGCTGCCTCAGAAAAGGAGATTTTCTAGCTCATGTGCTGTTTTAATCCCAAACTGGAGAAGTCGGAGCGTTTCCTCAGGCACAGGAAGTCATTTCCAGGATTATTCTTGGTTCTTCGTAGTTGGGGTCTAGCAGACTGATGCCAGCAGAGTCAGTCTGTCCATTGAGCCCAACTCCTAGTCTAACCCAGCCCACGTGTCTCATCCTGTCGCGGCGGAAGCGAGCGTGGCCGCGGGGCCCGGCTGAGGGGGGGTCTCCAGCCTGAGCCTGCGGGGCTTCAAGAAACCATCGCCGCTCCGGAAAACCTCCTCCGTGGCCAGTTCCTCCTTCCACTGCAAACCCACCGAGGCTTCAGCACTGGCTGCATCTCTCTTGACCTCATTTGAATTTATTACTTTGAGTTTTGGCTCACACAGAGGTTTGCAGCTGCAGCGGGGTGATTGCAGGCACCTTTCCTGGCCTGCTGCTCCTGATCCTGCAGATTTCCTGGTTTCCAGAAATATTTACCGTTAGGTTGTGTGGCTAAAGGCTGATCTCCACGAACACAAAGGGGCAGAGGAGCAAAGACAGACAATCCCAAGCACAAACACAGGCTGGGTGGAGAATGGATTGAGAGCAGCCCTGAGGAGAAGGCCTTGGGGGTGATGGGTGACGAGAAGCTCACCATGAGCCGGCAACGTGCGCTGGCAGCCCAAAGCCACCCGTGTCCTGGGCTGCATCCCCAGCAGCGTGGCCAGCAGGGCGAGGGAGGGGATTCTGCCCCTCTGCCCCGCTCTCGTGAGACCCCCCTGCAGTGCTGCGTCCAGCTCTGGGGCCACCAACATGGACATGGAGCTGTTGGAGCGAGTCCAGAGGAGGCCACGGAGATGCTCCGAGGGCTGGAGCCCCTCTGCTCTGGAGACAGGCTGAGAGAGCTGGGGCTGTTCAGCCTGGAGAAGAGAAGGCTCCGGGGAGACCTTCTAGCACCTTCCAGTGCCTGAAGGGGCTACAGGAAAGCTGGAGAGGGGCTTTTGACAAGGGCATGGAGTGATGGGACGAGGGGGAACGGTTTTAAACTGAGAGAGGGGAGATTGAGATGAGATGTGAGGAAGAAATTCTTGGCTGTGAGGGTGGTGAGACCCTGGCCCAGGTTGCCCAGAGCAGCTGTGGCTGCCCCCTCCCTGGCAGTGTTCAAGGCCAGGTTGGATGGGGCTGGGAGCAACCTGGTCTGGTGGAAGGTGTCCCTGCCCGTGGCAGGGGGGTGGGACTGGATGGGCTTTGAGGTCCCTTCCAACCCAAACCAGGCTGTGACTCTATGCAGAGGGGACGGCCCAGAGGTGGGGGAAGGTCCCTGACGGACCGAGGGGAAAACAGAGGGAATACAGACAATAAAACGGGCTGGCGAAGCCATTTACTTCTTCTATTTCTAATTAAGGTGGAGGAAGAAGCCCCGCCCCCCGCTAATGGCGGCGCCAGCAGGGGGCGCCCCGCATTACCACGGCAACCGCGCCGGAAGGGGCGTGTTCTCCCTTGTAAACATCCGCTGACGCACTTCCGGTGGAGAGCCCCACCTCTCTCGTCACGCTCCCGTGATCCGGAAGTCGTACGGCTGTCCCAGAACCCCCTGCGTCGCCCCATCCCACGTGACACCCGCCGGCCCCCGCCATTGGCTGCTCTCATCGGCGGCGCCATTTTGCGGCGCGGCCTCCGGCCAGGCCTGCCCGCGGCGGCCCCCGTGACCCCGGGGGCGCTCTGCCATTGGGCGGTGCTGCAACACCTTTTATAATTAGTTTTTCTAAAACTAAGCGTAAACACCATGAATCGTTGTCTACTAGAACCTTGTTATCAACCCCATGAACAAACTCTATCTACAAAACATGCAGTTTGCTTCAGAACCTGTTGTTATTCTCTATTATTCCAGCTAAAAGGAAAATTATTGACAGGAAAGTTTGTTCTGTGTCGAGGTAACACAGAGCAGGCCTTTAGAGCCTACTCTGAGGCCTGCTCTTGCTAAACCATTGCTGAACTGAACCGTCTGGTATCACCATGAGGAGCGGCTGAGGGAGCTGGGGGGGTTTAGCCTGGAGAAAAGGAGGCTGAGGGGAGACCTTCTCGCTCTCTACAACTGCCTGAAAGGAGGGTGTAGCGAGGGGGGGTCGGTCTCTTCTCCCAGGTCACAAGCGATGGGACGAGAGGAACCGGCCTCAAGTTGTGCCAGGGGAGGTTTAGATTGGAGATCAGGGACAATTTCTTCATGGAAAGGGTTGTCAAGCGCTGGCACAGGCTGCCCAGGGCAGTGGTGGAGTCCCCGTCTGTCTACATTTAGCCCACACCCGGGGCTAAACAAGAGCAGTTTTTCTCTCACCCAATGTCCCTTCCCCAAGTGAGGAAGGGAATTGGAAAAAAAGAGGGAGACTTGTAGGCTGAAGTTAATCAGATTCAATTAAATGAAGAAATAGATATAAATGACAACACAATACAGACAAGAGTGTACTTACTTATCTGCAGATCACCAGCAAGTTGCTCCAACAATCACCATGAGGAGAGGAGGGAGAGCCCCAGCTCTTCCCAGCAAACCCTCTCTTTTATAGTGAGCTTGATGTCAATGAGATAGAACACACCTGTGGGCCAGCCTGGGCCAGCTGCCCTGGGTTTAACTGCTGAGGGCCTTGATCACCATGGCTGGCCACAGACTGAAACCAAATCCCAGTGAAACCAGGACACCATCCCTGGAGGGATTTAAAAGCCGTGTAGATGTGGTGCTGAGGGACATGGGTTAGTGGTGGCCTTGGCAATGTTAGGTTTATTGTTGAACTCGAATGGTCTTAAGGGTCTTTCCCTAGCTCCAGACCCTTCCCCAGCCCCGTTGCCCTTCTCTGGACTCGCTCCAGCACCTCAAGGTCTTTCTTGTCTTGAGGGGCCCAAAACTGAGCATGGGATTCGAGGTGCGGCCTCCCCAGTGGGGACAATCCCTGCCCTAGTCCTGCTGGCCACGCTAGTGCTGATATAAAATATTACAAATTCATCCCAGTTTTGCTTACACCCGAATTTGGCTTTTCTGATACCACCAGCATAATCTCAGCATGTTCTGGAGTGGAGGGTCATGTTGGCCATCAGGAAGCATTTCTTCTCAGCAAGGGTCATTAGCCATTGGAAGGGGCTGCCCAGGGAGGTGGTGGAGTCACCATCTCTGGAGGGGTTTAAGAAAAGCCTGGCCATGGCACTTAGTGCCCTGGTCTAGTTGCCATGGTGGTGTCAGGGCAACGGTTGGACTCGATGAGCCCAGAGGGCTCTTCCAACCTCATTGATTCTGGGATTCTGTGAATGAGCGTTGTGGTTCCCTGAGCACTGGTTGCCTGGCAAGACTCTCCTCTCCAGAAGGCCCCAGTCCCCCCTTCCCTCACCTGTCAGGTTCCGAATCAAGCTTGTCGCCTACCGCAGCGAAACCAGAGCTCCAACAGTTGCCCGGCCCTTGGCCCTTGACAGCAACACCAACTAAATCCAACGCAGTCAGTCCTGCTTGGGACCCACCTTTGAATCACACGGTGTGATTCAAACCAAACCCAAAATCCTGACTGAAAATAAAATAGATCTGAGACCCTTAAGCTCAGACAAAGCACAACCAAGGCACGGTATCGGTAAACGTAACCTTGGGCTTTATTGCTTCCAACGATAGGACAACGTAGCTAATTCCTCGCCTCAGGAGATGCCCTCCAGGTCAGGCAGTCCTTCATCCCAGAAGATGGTGTCCGAGCATGTGGGGTAGGACGGTCTCTGAGACAACGCCGAAGGGGGAGGCGAGGCGTATTGAGGAGCAGATCCCACAGGGGTTCAGCTCCCCCTGACCGCCAGCGATGCCCAGCTGCCCCCGCAGTGCTGCCCGCAGCTGCTGCCGCTTCCCTCGCCGGCGTCCTGCACGGCCACCGATGTTGAGGTGCTGGAGCGAGTGCAGAGGAGGGCGACCAAGCTGGGGAAGGGTCTGGAGGGTCTGACCTGCGAGGAACGGCTGAGGGAGCTGGGGGTGTTTAGCCTGGAGAAGAGGAGGCTCAGAGGTGACCTTAGTGCAGTCTACAACTACCTGAAGGGAGGTTGGAGCGCAGTGGGAGTCGGCCTCTTCTCCCAGGCAACCAGCGATAGGACAAGAGGACACAGCCTCAAGCTTGGCCAGGGGAGGGTCAGGTTGGACATGAGGAAGCATTTCTTCTCAGCAAGGGTCATTAGCCATTGGAAGGGGCTGCCCAGGGAGGTGGTGGAGTCACCATCTCTGGAGGGGTTTAAGAAAAGCCTGGCCATGGCACTTAGTGCCCTGGTCTAGTTGCCATGGTGGTGTCAGGGCAATGGTTGGACTCGATGAGCCCAGAGGGCTCTTCCAGCCTGAGTGATTCTGGGATTCCCTTTCCCTTGGCCTCTTCCCCGAGGCCTCCCAGACAATCCCAGTGTCCGTACCGAGTTTTATACCCACCAATCCGCCTCCGCACGCCTCTCACGGCGTTTCTTCCCTCAAAGCACTTCAGGGGGTTTTGCCGCCCGTTCACCTCAACGTCGCGCCGAGGATCAGCTGTCTGTCTGAACGACGACGGGCCAGAGGTCCTTCAGCTGAGAGTAGCCCCCGAGCTCCAAGTTGTGGCACACGGAGCCCAGCACGTGGCCCACAGTCCGCAGCACCATTTCATACGCGTCGTGCAGCGATACGTGATTTGAATTAACGAGTTCGTGTCCTTCAACATCTTGCTTAGCATCAGGGCTCCAGATCAGCTCTGCCCTCTGTGCCTCACAGGGTGAAGACTCCTCGGGGTGCGTCGCTTCCCTCTTCACCTCAGCAGCTGCATTTGAGGGTGGGGGCGCAGCCCCCCGTTCAGCAGACACCACAGGGGTGCAAAGTGCTTCTGATGTCCCCCCGTGGGAGATACCCTCACTCTGAGACGGGGAGGGCACGGCCTCCTGCTTTGCAGGAGAACAAAATGCCCCACAAAATGCCCCACAAAATGCCCCACAAAATGCCCCACACATTCCCTTCGTGGCGTCGTCTGCCTCAGCAGGAGGGGCAGCAGGTTCAGACACACACCCGGTGCCAGAGGAACCCTGAGGAAACTCCAGCCTCTTGCTGACACACGGCGTGTAACGCCACGCGATAAGCTTGGCTTTCTGGATGATTCTCCCTGCCTGGGATTTTCGCTTCGCCAGCCCCTGAAGCAGCGCCCGAGCCTTACGAGAGAGGAGAACAACTTGATTACCCCTGCCCTGACAAGGGCTGCTTTGCACGTGGCAGTATCTGTGGTCCCTGAGCGCCAAGGCGCCGGCCGTGCGCTCCCTGCAGTAGTTGTGCTCCCTCAGAGGACGCCAGGGCTGTGTCTCAGCGCAGTAGCAGTGCTCTCTCAGCACAGTCTCGTTCAGCTCCTCCACAGACAGTTCTGGACTTCCCTGGACACGCGTTGGTTCTCCCGAGGCGCACTCTGGGGCGCTCCCCACACACGTCTCCCCGGGGCCGCCGTGCAGACGCTCCTGAGGATCTGCCTTTTTGTTCTCTGCCATCGCTGGATGCAGCAGGCACCCTCTGCTTTGGGTTACGTTTGCCCTCACCCCTTGTTTATCCTCTACTTCTCCTTCCTTCTGCAGCCAGGAGATGGTCGGGGCCTGCTCTCGGCTCTCCACTGGCCCCACTCCTCCGCTGGCCACCTCTGCTGGCAACTCACTCCTGCCCCCGACACACCTGAGCTTGTTCAGCAGCCGTCTAGAGCGGAGCCGCCAGTGCACGCGCCGTCCTCCTGCCGAGAGAGGGTGGGGAAGAGTTTGCCTTGTCATGGGGCAGGGAGAGAGGGACCGTGCTGAAGGAATGGGGAGATGCTGACAGCCAGTAAGAAAAACCCGCTCTCCCCAGTTCAGGGGCTGCCTGGGGGCCTCTTTGCTCCAGAGGCTGGTGGTGAGGAAGGGGGAGGACCAGGACTCACCTTGGCAGGGGGTCTGTGTCCTCTCCTCCACGCCAGCACCGGGCCACCAGCCTGAGGGAGGCTCCTCCAGCCAGTTCCTGTCCCCGTCCTGACCTGCAGGGAAACCAGACGGGTGTCACCGTCCTGGTGGGGGAAGCCCTTCTGCTCTGGAGGAGGAAGCAACCAGGAAGCCATGAGCCTGCTCAGGAGACTGAACAGGGGAGGGTTCTCCATGGGTCAAGAGGGACGAGCAGCAGCAGCTCAGCAACGTCTCTGGGGAGCTGCAGGGCCAGAGGGAGATGGGGGAGACGCCTCAAACCAGGCAGCGAGGAGGGGAGGGACTTGGACAGGAGGGCAAGTGGGAAGCCCAGAGACGTGCTGGTCACAGCTAGAGGAGCTTGGGAACACGCTCCACGTCCCCGAGGCAGGTGGTCCTACAGGGGTTGGATTGTTCCTGCTCACCTGGAGAGGGGCTGCCGGGTCCCTCCCACCTCACCGGGCTCTGCGGGGTGCAGACCCACGGCTCCTCCCCACGCTCCAGCCTGTATAAAACATCAGGTTTGGGGCCTGGGTAGCCTGCGGGGTGGAGCAGAGAGCGTGTTCTAATACAGACTGTAGGAATAAATTGTTAGCATGAGAAAATAAAGGTTGTCTCTGTGACACGCCAAGCTGGGCTTCACCCTGACCAGAAAAGCCCAGGCAGAAACACCACAGAAATATGGAAGAAAGCAAGAGAGACACCAGAGCTGCTGCCAAGGACAAGGGCAGAGCCCTGATGGGAGCACGGGAACCGACTCCCATCTCCGCTGACAGGGTTTCCCAGCGAGGAGTTATCTGCTGCTCATCCCAGGAGCAGCTCCTGGGCGTGGGATGTCCTCCCAGGTCATCAGAGATCTCCGTCCTGTCCTGGTGGCAGCGGGCAAGTCCTCTGAGGGGACCTTGCTGGTTCAGGGCACTCCCCTGCACCTCACCTGGTATGTGCTGCTCCTGCCGCGCTGCAGCTTGAGCACCCAGGGGAGGGGACAGCGTGGTTGGCCCATGGCCAGGACCCCCAGGAGGTCCCTGCCTGACCTCAGGGCAGGCAGCTCACCCCATTTTCAGAGGCGCCATCAGCTCAGAGAGACCCAAACGCTGCGTTTTCCCAGCACTGAACTCCCGGGAGTGCGATGGAGTCAAACACGACGGACCCCTCCCCGCCCCAGCCGTGCCCCCCCAGGCCGAGACCCGAGCCCGGGCGTTAGAGCCGCAGGTTTACCCAGGGACGTCAAGAGCTGGTAGTTGTCCAGCATGACGCTGCGGTACAGCTCCCTCTGCCCCGCCGCGGTGGCGTCCCACTCGGCGCGGCTCAGGTAGACGGCGACGTCCTCGAAGGTCACCGGTTCCTGCCACGGGACAGCACCCTCGGTCACGCGCGGAGGCCCACGGCCGCGGGGGAGCAGAGTTCATATAAGCTTTAATTTCCAGGCGGTATTTGCACCCCGGGGCGGGGGATTACGGATCCTCACAGAACAGCCTCGCAACGAGACGTTTTTACCTGGAGCTCGGGTCTACGTCCAGGGCAGCGCAGAGCGGGCGCCCCTGCACCACCCACCCACCGACGCCCTACGGATCGCGGCCGTCGTGGCTTCGCTCGGCCTCGTGGCTGTCGACAGGGATGGGCTGGAGGGGGGCAACGTCACCGGGGGGGAGCAGTGCAGAGGGCTGGAGGGTGGTTAATGTCACGGGGGAGCTCGAGGGGGACAACGTGGTGGAGGGGCCGGAGGGGGAGAAGCGTCCTGGGGGGGATGCCGTGACGGGGGAAGGAGGAAGCCAGCGAGCGCCGCAATGGCGGCTGCTGAGGGGGAGCGGCCCCAGAGAGCCGTGAGGGCCCGGGGGGCCATACCGAGCCCCCCCACCCCGCTGGGGCCCGGCTCCTACCTGCGTCCACGTTGCCATGGAGCCCGGGCCGGGCCCCGCTGCGGGGGGCCGCGGCCTGCCGGCCGCAGGCTCCGTACCGGAAGTAGGCCGCGCGACGCCCCGCCCCGGAAGCCCCCGCGCGGTTTCGGCGCCACCATCTTCGCCTCCTCACGTGCTTCCGGCCGTAGCCCCGCCCCCTCCCGGAAGCGGTCAGCGCCGGCCGGAAGTGCGGCCGGTGCGCACGTGACCCGCGGGCCGGGCCGCGCGCCGCGGGGTGATGTCGGCGCCGCCATTTTGAACGCTCCCCCCTCACGTGATCGGCAGCGGCGCCGCCATTGGTCCGTCGGGGCGGCCGCGGGGGGGGGGGCGGCTTCCGGTGCGGCCTGGTCGGCCGTGGCGCCCCCTGCCCAGAGCCCTACGGTTCTGCCTCACTGCTAATGATTAGCGGCCCTGTTCTGTGCTAATGAGCGCTAATTATTTATTCATGGTGAACACCCTCAGGGTATTCCCGATTGGGTGGGAGTGTTGATGTGCTGGAGGGCAGGAGGCTCTGCAGAGGGGTCTGGACAGGCTGGATCCATGGGCCGAGGCCACTGTGTGAGGGGCAACCAGGCCAAGTGTCGGGTCCTGCCCTTGGGGTACAACAGCCCCCTGCACCGCTACAGGCTGGGGGAGAGGGGCTGGAAAGTGCCTGGGGGAAAAGGACCTGGGGGTGTTGGCCGATGGCGGCTGAACATGAGCCAGCAGTGTGCCCAGGTGGCCAAGAAGGCCACCAGCATCCTGGCTTCTGTCAGCACTAGTGTGGCCAGCAGGACCAGGGCAGGGATCGTCCCCCTGTGCTCGGCACCGGGGAGGCCGCACCTCGAATCCTGGGTGCAGTTTTGGGCCCCTCACGACAAGAAAGACCTTGAGGTGCTGGAGCGAGTCCAGAGAAGGGCAACGGGGCTGGGGAAGGGTCTGGAGCACAAGTGTGATGGGGAGCGGCTGAGGGACCTGGGGGGGTTTAGCCTGGAGAAAAGGAGGCTGAGGGGAGACCTTCTCGCTCTCTACAACTGCCTGAAAGGAGAGTCCCCTAACAGCACAATTGCCCCCAGCTCTGCATTCAGGGAGCAGCCACTGGATGGACCTCGGGATTCAGCGTTTTCACCTGGGAAACGAGAGCGTTTCCGAGTGCCCAGCCTCACTGGAGGTGCAGCTACTTCATGAATAGCCTTTATATGTTGGTGTGTGGCCACCCAGCCTGGAAACCTGGGAGCCAAAACTTGTTCTACTAAAAGCCTCTTCAGTCTGATGAGCCAGGAATGTTGGCAGCCCTGCTCGTGTGTGGAGGAGGAAGACAGAGGTGGTGTGTTGGGCTGTGGGCCTGGAGCAGTGGGGGGAAGAAATACCCCACTGAAGCGCATCCCACAGGGAGGAGGGGATATTTTCCCTGGGCAGCCTGTGCCGGGGCTCTGGCACCCTCACACCAAAGAAGTTCCTCCTCACATTCAGATGGAACTTCCCGTGTTTCAGCTTGTGCCCGTTGCCCCTTGTCCTGTCGCTGGGCACCACTGAGAAGACTCTGGCCCCATCCCCTTGACACCCCCCCCTGAGGTATCTGTGAGCATTGATAAGATCCCCCCTCAGTCTGCTCTTCTCCAGCTGAACAGCCCCAGCTCCCTCAGCCTCTCCTCGCAGCAGAGATGCTCCAGCCCTCTGACCATCTCCGTACCCCTCCGCTGGACTCTCTCCAGTAGCTCCTTGTCTGTCTTGAACTGGGGGGCCCAGAACTGCACACAGTTATTCCAGGTGTGGCCTCACCAGGGCCGTGTAGAGGGGCAGGAGAACCTCCCTCGACCTGCTGCCCACACTCTTCCTCACACACCCCAGGACACCACTGGCCTTCCTGGCCCCAAGGGCACATTGTTGGCTCATGGGGAACTTGTTGTCCCCCAGAACCCCCAGGTCCTTCCCTGCAGAGCTGCTCTCCAGTAGATCAGCCCCAACCTGTACTGGTGCGTGGGGTTATTCCTCCCCAGGTGCAGACCCTACACTTGCCTTGGTTGAACTCCATGAGGTTCCTCTCCCCCAGCTCTCGCTGAATGACTTCACAGGCAGCGCGTGAACTCCAGCCGTTGCACCTGGAGAAGAGAAACCACAACCAGCAGAAGCTGCAAACCTCAGACTCCGGGACAAAGTGCACGGGTGCCTTTGGCCAATTGTTTTAAATTCAGCTCCTGTTATTCCAGAGGGGAAGAATAAAAAGCCAGGTGGTAAAACCTGCTTTGGGGTTGTGATTTTCATGAATAAGGAGTGTTGGCCGATGTTTCTTTCCAAATGAGAACTGAAAGTGGACAGAGGTGGAATTTTTGTTTGCATTTCCGTAACAGGAGTTTAACGAACTCCTGGCTTTCAAGTGTCTCTGTGCTGGTGGTACAGGAGCACTGACCTGGTTATCTGCACCCTACGAATCCCCGGGTCAAAGGGATGAAAAAGCAGTTCTCTCTCTGTGCTGCTGGGATGTTTTTAGAAGGAAATTCCTTTATTTGAACTCGTGAAGTTTTTAAAGCTGTTTTCCTCTAAACTTGTCACATGAGTCTGTCACTTTCTGGTTATTTCAGCCTTTTTTAATTCTTGTTTTGCAGAAAAGAAATGAGAATAGAAATAGTGTAGGGTAGAATTAGAATAGAGTGAGAGAGCGGAGGGGAAGGGAGGGGAGGGGAGGGAGAGGGGAGGAGAGGGGAGAGGAAAGAAGAGAAAAGAGAAAGAAAAGAGAAGAGAAGAGAGAAGAGAAGAGAAGAGAGAGAGGAGAGGAGAGGAGAGGAGAGGAGAGGAGAGGAGAGGAGAGGAGAGGAGAGGAGAGGAGAGGAGAGAAAAAGAGGAGAGAAGAGAAGAAGAGAAGAGAAGAGAAGAGAAGAGAAGAGAAGAGAAGAGAAGAGAAGAGAAGAGAAGAGAAGAGAAGAGAAGAGAGAGAGGAGAGGAGAGAAGAGAAGAGAAGAGAAGAGAAGAGAAGAGAAGAGAAGAGAAGAGAAGAGAAGAGAAGAGGAGAGAGGAGAGGAGAGAAGAGAAGAGAAGAGAAGAGAAGAGAAGAGAAGAGAAGAGAAGAGAAGAGAAGAGAAGAGAAGAGAAGAGAAGAGAAGACAATAGTTCTGTTGGAGCCCTGCGAGCTCAGCAGGCACCGCGCTGTGAGGGGTGTCCTGGGCCACAGGCCGGGGAAGGGCATCCTCCCTCTCGGGGGAGCTGGCAGGGGTCCGCTGTCGCCTCCCATGCCCATAGCCCTGGGGCCAGCGCTGCAGGACAGAGCTGAGAGCCCCAAGACAGCAGGGAGAGGCCCCAGTGCCCCAGGCGCGGATGGAAAGCCCCTGTCAGGGCGCCCAGGCTGTCAGATTGTCACTGACCTGGGGAGGAGAACGTGTCCCCTGCCCGGCTGACCCCAGTTGCAGCTCCCTGATGGACACTGGCTGCTGGGGATGGGTGACAAGTCCAGTCTTTTCTTAAACCCCTCCAGAGATGGTGACTCCACCACCTCCCTGGGCAGCCCCTTCCAATGGCTAATGACCCTTGCTGAGAAGAAATGCTTCCTGATGTCCAACCTGAACCTCCCCTGGCCAAGCTTGAGGCTGTGTCCTCTTGTCCTAGCGCTGGTTGCCGGGTCCCAGCCAGCCTCGACGTTCTAACGACTCTGTGACTCATCACTACCACAAAATAAGCAAATCAGGAAAAATAAGGAAAATCAGGGAAAACAGAGCAAGGACAAGGAGAATTATCCCACACCCCACGATTATCCTGCGCGGCATAGCTCTGGACCGCTCCCTCCTTTTCCTCTCTGCTTTGTGCCTCCTCACGTGCTCCTCCACTCTCTCCTCCGTTAAACTGGGCTCCAGGAACATGTCGTTGCTGTACCACTTGCCCCCGTTCTCCCGCACCACGTGGCAGACCATCCCCATCAGCCTGGCGACCTGCTGGTCCCGTTGGGCACCGACTGCCCTGGTGTTGAAGCCGCAGCACCTGCCTCCGCAGCGCAGGATCAGGTCCTGGAGCGCTCCGTTGCCACAACGCCGCAGGTAATCCTGCAGCGACCTCCCCGCCAGGACTCCCGCGTGGGTGAGCACGACGATGGTGTGCCTCAAGACAGCAGCTCCAAAAACGTCTTGCATCCTCCGCGTGGCCTCCTCATCCTCCTCGGTGAACTGGCCCAGCGCAGCGACCAGCAGCAGCGCGTGGGGGCCCGGGGAGGACAGCCTGATGCAGTGAGCAATTTCTTTGTACACCTCAGTGACAGCAGCTCTTGGGTCCAAAATATCCGCCGTGTCGATGACCGTGACGTCCTCGCCACCACAGAGCCCTCGTGCTTGCGCGCAGCTCGCGGTCACCGGCGCGGTGGCCAACTTGGACTTGAACACACGCTCTCCCAGGAGGGTGTTGCCGGTGGCGCTTTTCCCGGCCCCGCTCTTCCCGACCACGAGGAGCCTCATCCCCGAGCCCCAGTCGTCCCCGGGCGGTGTGGGGATGGGAGCGTGCTGGATGGCCACGCTGCACGGGCAGAAGCAGACGTACGCAACTCAGTGCCCTGGTGCTTGTTGCCCTGGGTGTCCGCATGGGCTGTCCCCCCAGGAGACCCTCCCCGGGGCTGCCTGCGAGGGCTGGGGCAGCTGGGGACACCACTAACACCCCCCGGGCACCCTCAAGCTCTCTGGCACAGCCTGCTCCACCCAGGTCTTCCCACCTGTGAAATGGGCACAGCACCAGCTTTGTGCAGGCTCTTCTGGCTGCCTGGGCATGCCTGGACTCCCTTCCTCCCCCCAAAAACCCTCCCAGTCAGCGTAAAGCCTCACACATCTCCCTCCCCTGCCCCTCCAGTCCGGTACCTTTGCGCTGCCTGGCTGGTGCCAGTGCCGAGGCAGGAGTTCCCCCGTGCAGCCGCAGACCTCGTCCCTTCTCCCGGTGCCTCTCTGCCGGCGCACGGAGCGAGGCCGGGCTGGGGCTTGCTCTGCCTGCAGGACTGGGGCTCGGGCTCCTTCCTGGGCGAGCGGGCAGAGAGCTGGGGGGTGGCAGAGACCATGTCCCCTCGGAGGCTGTCGGAGCCACCGGGAAGTGCCCGCGCGCGGTGATGGCAGCAGCACGCAGACCCTTCGTGGCACCAGCTCCTCCCCAGGGCACAGGGTGCCGAAACGCTGTGGGAGAACGGGCCCTAAAAGGGCAGACGGGGGGGAAGGCTCACCAGACAGCCCCCCCCTCCTTCCTGCCCCTCGCCTCAACCCGTATGGTGGCCCCGCGCCGCCCACGAACCTCCGGCCCGCGGCCGCACGTCTGACGTGATGATCAGGAGCGAAAGATGTGGGGTGGGCAGGACTGGTGTGCCCCGGAGCCCTGGCTCACGCCCGGTACCTCTGCACGCCGCTGTCGGTGCCCACACCATGCTCCAAGTGCCGCCGTGGGTGCCAGCGGGGCCACGGCAGCTCCTGGGCACAGCCAGCACAGCCCCGCTGTCCCCAGAGCCGTACCCCAAGGGATGGGCTGATGCCCCAAGGGAGGGATGCTCGGTGCCCCGGTGCCCGCAGGGTGGGAGGGGACGGGGGACTGCTCTGCCGGGCAGCTGCTGGCATCTCTCCACGGGACCCGTTTCCCACCGCAGAGGAGCCGTGCTTGGCCTCGGGCACTGCCGGGGCCCCTGGAGGTCACTCTCCCGTGCCCTGGGCCCCGCACCCTCTCGGGGGTTCCCAGCCGCCTGCGGCTCCGCCGGCCCGGCAGGGTGGGGGTGCCCCGGCCAGGTGCAGAGAAAGCACCAAACCACACCGAAACGGGGAAGTTTCATCCCCTATTACTGGAAATGAAGCGGGTGGGAAGGAGGAAGCGAGACCTTGCCCACGCGCGGGATCCCAGCGCGGCCGAGCCGGGGCGGTGACGTCCCACCGGCGGGGCAGGTGTCCCGTCCTGTGACACCGGGGTTTTCCCCTGAAACCTCCCTGGGGGTCTCAGATGTTCGTGACTTCTGCAGCTGGGGGATGTTCCCCCGTTCCCATCCACGCAGGCCTGACCCACCCGTCCTGCCTCCATGGCTCTCTGGGACCTGCCATGGGGACATGGCCACGTCCGGATGCTTGAAGGTGCCGGGACATGCTGGCACCCTCCCTGGTCCCGAGTGCCTGCCCAGGTGCCCGTTCTCCGGCCACCTCCGTTACCTGCTTGACTCCGGTACCCAACGGCCCTGGTACTCAATGGCCCTGGTACTCAACAACCCTGGTACCCAACGGCCCTGGTACCCAGTGGCCCTGGTACCCAATGGCCCTGGTACCCCATGGCCCTGATACCCAGTGACCCTGGTAGCCAACGACCCTGGTACAAAGTGGCCCTGGTACTCAACAACCCTGGTACCCAACGGCCCTGGTACACAACAACCCTGGTACCCAACGGCCCTGGTACCCAGTGGCCCTGGTACCCAACGACCCTGGTACCCAGTGGCCCTGGTACCCAACGGCCCTGGTACCCAACGGCCCTGGTACCCAACGGCCCTGGTACTCAACAACCCTGGTACCCAACGGCCCTGGTACCCAATGGCCCTGGTACTCAACGGCCCTGGTACCCAACGGCCCTGGTACCCAACGACCCTGGTACCCAACGACCCTGGTACCCAAAGACCCTGGTACCCAACGGCCCTGGTACCCAATGGCCCTGGTACCCAACGGCCCTGGTACCCAACGACCCTGGTACCCAACTGGCACAGCTTCCCCAGCGCAAGGACAGGCTGCCCTGGGGGGGCTGCAGGCACCCGGCAGGGCTCCCAGTGCTCCCAGCGAGACAGAGACACCGGATTTTCCAAGCTTGGCTCGTTTAATGGTGCGGGTTGGGGCGGCGGCGGCGGGGGGACGGGGCGGCGCGGGGGGTCCCTGCGCAGGCACCCGCTTCTCGGCACCCAGGGGAAGCTCGTGGGCAGCGCGGCACCGGCCAGGAACCCGCAGGCTGGTGGCCAACACCGCAGCTCGGTGCGGACCCTTCCCACCCGCCGGGCGCTCGCGGTGCTCCCGCCGCCCCAGCCCCGCGCCGTCCTGGCCGGGTGCTCCCCGCCGCCTCCGTGTCGTCCTCACCGCCGGCACCATGCCAGGACCTCCACGGTGCCCGGGCCGGGGGTCTGTGCCTCGCCCCTCGCCGCGGTCCCCCTCGGTGCCGGTGCGGAAGCAGCCTCCACCCTGGAGCTTTGCGGGGTTTATTTTGGGTTTATTTCGTGCCGTTTCTGCCCGGGGGTGGTTCTCCGCCGCCTCCTCTTCGCCGTCACCACAGCGGCGCGGCTCCGAACCGCGGCGCGTGGCCGGTGGCTGCTGGGATCCGGCTCCGCTCTGGCCGTCATTCCCTGGGCGAGGAAGCACAGCAGAGGTTACCCACCCCCCTGGCACCCGGCACCCTGGCAAGGGGCTCACCACGCTGCACCACAGCCACGCCGGCCAGGGCAGGGGGATGTGTGGGGAAACCTCCCTCTTCTTCCTCCTTCTCCTTCCCTTCCTCCACGGTCTCTCACCCCGGCCCGGGCGGTTTAACCCGCGCCGCCGCGGTGCCAGGCGGAGGGGAGGGAGGGACCCCCGGGAACCACGTGGGCTGCGCGAGGCTCCTGGCACAGGGGACACGAGGGCCCGAGGCTCCCGGCACTGGGGCAACCGGCTGGGACCATCAGGAGGAAAACCCCACAGCAGGACGGGACGTGGGCGAGGGGCACGGCCGGGGGGTTCCCGGGCCAAGCCGGGGCTGCGGGCGCCCCGTGACGCCGGGCACGGCTGCGTGTGTGGCCGGGCTGGCCCGTGCCAGCGGCTCCCCGTGCCCCAAAACCCTGGGGAAGCGACTGGTGACCCCCAACTCCCCCAGGACAGGAGGGAGAGCGAGTGGGGCGCCGGGTGCTCCCGCAGCGCCCCGGGGGGGCAGCCCCGGTGCGGGCGGGGGGTGCCCGGTGCGGGCAGGGGGTGCCGAGGCGCAGGGAGGGGCTCACGTGAGGGCGGCCTGGGCCCCGTGGGCGCGCTGGTGCGCGGTGAGGTTGGCCTCCCGGGCGTGGGTGCGCCGGTGGATCTTCAGGGAGCCCCTGTGGCCGAAGCTCTTGCCGCAGTCGGGGCAGGCGAAGGGCCGGTCCCCGGCGTGGCCGTGCCGGCGCGCGGCCAGGCCGCTGCGGCAGCTGAAGGCCTTCCCGCAGCGGGCGAAGGGGCCGCCGGGCGCCTCACGCTGCTCCGGCGAGCGGCTGCCGCCGGGCTGGCCGTCGTCGGTGGTGCCAGGCCGGTGCTGGGCGTGGGTGCGCTGGTGGTTGAGGAGGAAGCGGTGCTCGCGGAAGCGCTTCCCGCAGCGCTGGCAGGAGAAGGGCTTCTCGCCGCTGTGGATGCGCTGGTGGGTGAGGAGGTTCTGCTTGAGGCTGAAGCTCTTCTGGCAGACGCCGCACTGGTAGGGCCGCTCGCCGGTGTGGGTGCGCTGGTGGATGATGAGGTTGTGCTTGAGGCTGAAGGCTTTGCCGCACTCGGCGCAGATGAAGGCGCGCGCCCCGGCGTGGTGCTTCTGGTGCCGGGCGAGGCTGGGCTGCTGCCCGAAGCGCTCCCCGCAGAGGATGCACTTGAACTCCCTGCCCGCCGCCTCCTCCTCCTCGGCCTGGCTGTGGATCACCAGCGCCTTCTCGTCCCCCAGCCCCTCCTCGCCGCCCGGGAAGGCGAAGGGCGTCTCGCCCGCCGGCGAAGCCAGGTCCGTCATGGGCGCCCGCCGCCGGGCCCGCGGCACCGGCAACCCTGGGGAGCGCAGACACGGGGGGCTGCAGCTCCCGGTGCCTCCGGGAACCGGGGGGACCGCGGCGTGCCGGGGCTGCCAGCACCCACCGACGCCCTCGGGTGCTCCCACCCGCCGTGTCTGGGCTCTCCCGGTGCCCACCGACCCCCTCGGGTGCTCCCACCCACCGTGTCTGGGCTCTCCCGGTGCCCACCGACCCCCTCGGGTGCTCCCACCCGCCGTGCCTGGGCTCTCCCGGTGCCCACCGACCCCCTCGGGTGCTCCCACTCTCCGTGTCTGGGCTCTCCCGGTGCCCACCGACCCCTCGGGTGCTCCCACCCGCTGTGCCTGGGCTCTCCCGGTGCCCACCGACCCCCTCGGGTGCTCCCACCCGCCGTGCCTGGGCTCTCCCGGCGCCCACCGACCCCCTCGGGTGCTCCCACCCGCCGTGCCTGGGCTCTCCCGGTGCCCACCGACCCCTCGGGTGCTCCCACCCGCCGTGCCTGGGCTCTCCCGGTGCCCACCGACCCCTCGGGTGCTCCCACTCTCCGTGTCTGGGCTCTCCCGGTGTGGGGACCCCCGGGGAGGAAGGTGCCAGGCCCGGCCTCGGCCGCAGCGGGAACACCGGGACCTCGTGCCGCGGGCAGCGGCCCCACGGGCTCGGGGGGGGCTTTGCCCAGGGTTATGGGGGCCGGGGACCCCCCCGGTGCGGCCCCGGGAGGGAGCCGGGCTGCGCCGCAGTGCACCGGGCACCGGGCGGGGCCGCCCCCACCTGCACCGGACCGCGGGTTCGAGCCCGGCCTCGGCCCCCCCCGCCCCCGCACCGGCGCGTCCCGACCCGGTGGGTCCCGCAGTGCCCGCGGGGGGGGGGCCGGGGCAGGGCGCAGGGGGGTCCCCAGCCCCGCTCCCCCCATCCCGGGGCTTCTCCCCGCACTGACCTGCCCGAGCCGCCGCCGCCGCCGCCTCCCGTCCCGTCGGCCCCGCCCGGTGACGCACCGGCCCCGCCCGCGCCCGTCACCCGCGCCCGTCACCCGGCCTTGCGGCGGCTGCGCCCCGGGGACGGGCCCGGCGGCATCGCCCCTACCGGCATCGCCCCCTCCGACATCACCCCCCTCGGCAGCATCGCCCCCCCCGCCATCGCCCCCCCCCCCCCCCGGGATCGGGCCCAGTCGCCCCGCACCCCGAGGGACCGGCCCGGCCGCCCGAGCGGGGCACGGGAACGGCGGGGCCGGTGGGTGTTTGCCCCGGGCCAAGGACAGCCGAAGCCCCCCCGGGTCCACACCGCCGTGACCTCGCCCCGGGCTGGGACCTGGGTGTCCCCGGCCAGGGCCAGGGGTGCTCAGCCACGCGCCCGGCCGGTGGCACGCGGCACCCATGGCACGCCGAGCCCACGGGTGACTCCGGTGGCCGGGGAGCGGGGGGACCCTCGTCTGGGCCACCGTGGCCAGCTCGGTGGTGCCGAGTCACCCCGGCCATGCGGGAGCAGCGGCTTCTCCCAGACCGGGACGGGCTGGTGTGCGCTGGCACGGCTGGGCACCCCGTGCGGGTGGGCAGGTGCCCTCCGGCAGGTCCCCGATGGACCCCCCCCCACCCAGTGCAGGGAGCCGCTGCCAGGCAGGGCCGGAGCGAGAGCCACCGGCCACCCTCGGGAGCACCGGGGGGTTTCGGTGACAGCTCAGATGTGACGGTGCCACCGGTGCCACGAGCAGCTCCCGGCCATCACCAGCCCCGGCGCTGCGCAGACCCCGGTGTCCCGGAGAGGTTCGGTGGCTGCGGAGCGTGTCGGTGGGCACCAGGCCGGGCACACCGGGGTGGCACAGGCAGGGACGGCCCGGGGCAGCCGCGCCTGGCGCAGCAGCTCTCTGCAGGCTGCAGCTCGCCCGGCCAGGATGGTGTTGCTCCGTTGCCCGGACCTGCCGCACCGGGTGGTGCCAACACCGGGTGATGCCCAAACACCGGCCACGCCTGCCCTCCCAGAGCCCCTGCCACAGCCAGAGGGGGGCAAGCGGGGACGTGTCCCCTTCCCAAGGCTGCTCTGGGGCTGCCCCCATGGCACCCCGCACCGCTGTCCCTGCCACCCCCACCACGAGACCCTGGTGCCGCAGCCGGCAGCCAGCCCTGGCACGCGGCACATGTGCCAACCCGTGGGTGCCAAGATGCCGCCAGCGCAGCCAGGGCTGGAGCTGCGGCTCTGAAGGTCAGGAAGAGCTCGAGACCCGGCCAGAAACGCACCGGCCTCCACCGAGCTCAGGATTATAACCTTGAGGGAGACCCGGCTGTGCCACCTCAGCCCCGGCCCCCGCCGGGCTCATGCCACGGCCCTGCCGCCCCCCAGGAGCGAGGAGCCAGGAGCTGCTGCCAGAAAGCTTTTATTTTAAATAACCTCAACAACCAAAAAATAGACTTGCAAGGCCCTGAAGTGCTGCCGGAGCGGAGGGAAGGGGGCAGCGGGCGAGGGTGGGCGCTGGGCCCACCCCCAGCCTGCCAGATCTTGGGTGCCGGGACCCCCCTGCCAGGCAGCTCCCACCCAGCTTGTGGGCTCAGGGTGTCTCAACCCAGTTTTGACCATCGCCGTGTCCCCTCGGCCACCACCCCGGCCCTGGGCAGGTGACAAAGCCCCTCCTCACGCGACACCCACGGGGGCAGCTGGGCGCTGGTGGCGAGCGGTGTGGCACCGAGCTGGGCTCCCTGGCTTTGCCTCCCAGTGCCACGGGCTCTGCCGCGCTCACGGGGACGGGGAGACGCCGGGCAAACTCCAGCAGGCCACCGGCACCTCCGCACTAGCCCCCTGGTGCTGTCGGTAGCCCCACGGCAGCCGGGACACCAGGGAAACGGGCAGACACGGGCACCACGAGCTCCCACGAGGGCCCCGGTGCTCCCTCCGCAGTTAATGAGTACCAGAAAGCCAAAGGTTAGCCGCAGAGCAAGCAGAGAAGCACAAGCTACACCCCCCCCGGCCCCCGGCGCGGCCCCTCCGGCCTCGCAGCGGCTTCTCCCGCATCCCGTAGCGAGGCGGAGGCGAGCCCAGACGCTGCCGGGCCGTTTCCCCACCGGTGCTCGCCCAGCTCCTCCGCTCCATCGCTGGGGAAGCCGTTGGCTGGGAGGCATCGGCAGGAGGTTGCCCCCACGGCGTGCCAGGCCCTGGCTCTCCTGGCCTCCCGGTGAAGCCGTTCCTCCCCTGCCCGCGCCGGTGGCCGCTCTCCATCCCACCCACATCCTCGCTGAACGACATCCAGTCCGGAGGGCGCCGGGAGAAGCTCTCGACCCACGGAGGCCCCTCTCTGCCCCACGGCTGGTCGCTGCATCACCCAGGGGGACCCGGAGGCAGGAGGACGTGGCGCTGCCGGGCCTGCGGCGTGAGGGGAGCGGTTTGGAGGGCAGCAGATCCCGTGTCCCAAGCTCAGCTCCATCCCCCTGCGGGTTTGGGCTCCTCAGCTCCGTCCCTCCGCGGGTTTGGGCTCCTCGGCTCCATCCCTCCACGGGTCGGGGTCCTCAGCTCCATCCCCCCGCGGATTTGGGGTGCAGACACAGCTCACCCAGCGCATCCACCCCCTGCTCAGCCCTGCGGGGGGCTCCTGTTCCCAAACCCACCAGGCTCCTGCCAAGCCCCCGCAGGCACCACGAGTCCCGGCTCAGCCATCACCCCCCGGCGCCAGCCGCCGCCTCGTTGGTTTTTGGTGGTTGTTTAGTGCAAGAGCGCCGCGGTCCCTGGCCCAGGGGCAGGTTTTGGCAGCCCACGCCGGCGTTACAGGCAGCTGGGGCACGGCGAGGGCTTCTCTTCGCCGTGGGCTCTCTCAGGCACTCTGGGGCCGCGCTTCTCCTCGAAGCTCCTGCCGCAGGCGGCGCCGTACTTGCCCCAGGGCTCGGCGCGGCACTCGGGCTGCGGCTTGAGCAGCAGCTGCCGCTGGCCCAGGCACTCGGCGCAGCAGCACGGCGGCGGCAGGCTGGGCGGCTTGGGGGTCGCGCCGTGCCCGGCCTCGGCGCACTTACAGGGGCAGTGCCCCGCCGGACCCTCCTGCGGGTGCTGCGAGCCGAGGTGCTGCTCCTCCTGCATCAGCTGCAGGAGGATGTCGGCCGCCCCCGAGGGGCTCTCGGGCCTGGCGGGGGGCTGCGCCGCGGGAGCGGCCCCGCGGGAGCAGGGGGGCAGCAGCACGGCGGGGGGCTCGGAGCCCTTTCCCAGGGCGGCGTCCGGCTCGTCGGGGTGCGCCGGGCAGGGCCCCTGGCAGCAGGAGGCGGGGAGGCCGGCGGCGTGCGTCCTGCGGTGCCGGAGGAGGTGAGCCTTCTGGCTGAAGCCCTTGCCGCAGTCGGCGCAGCGGAAGGGCCGCTCGCCGGTGTGGGTGCGCTGGTGCACGGCCAGGTTCACCTTCTGGCGGAACCGCTTGCCGCACTCGGCGCAGGCGTGCGGGCGCTCGCCGGCGTGGCCCTGCCGGTGCAGCTGCAGCTCGCCGTGCTCCTCGAAGGTCTCCCCGCAGAGCGAGCAGGGGTAGGGGCTCCCGGCGTGGGGCTGCGGGGCGGGGGCCTGGCCCGGCTCGCCGTGGGGCCTCTCCACCGCGTGCACCCGCTGGTGGACGCGCAGGGAGAGCTTGCTCTTGAAGCGCTTGGGGCACTCGAGGCAGGGGAAGGGCTGCCTGCCCGTGTGGGTCTTCTGGTGGGCGAGGAGGTTGGGCTTCTGGGCGAAGCGCTTGCCGCACTGGGCGCAGGCGAAGGGGCGCTCGCCGGTGTGGGTGCGGTAGTGGGTCACCAGGTTGCCCTTCTGGTTGAAGCGGCGGCCGCAGACGCCGCAGGTGAAGGGCCGCTCGCCCGTGTGGATGCGCTGGTGGGTCACCAGGTTGGTCTTCAGGCTGAACCTCTTCCCGCAGACGTCGCAGCGGTACGGCCCGCGCCCGCGGTGGTTCTGCCGGTGCTTCGCCAGACGCTCGTACTGGGCGAAGCTCCGCCCGCACTCGGGGCACAGCCAGGCTCTCCCCTCCGCCGGCTTCTCCGGGGGGGCTTTGGGGGACAGCTCGTCGCCGGAGCTCTTCTCGTGCTCGGGGCACGGGTAGGACTTCTGCCCGCCGTGGGTCTTCTGGTGGGCCACGAGGGAGAGCCACAGGCCGAAGCTGTTGCCGCACTGGTTGCAGATGAAGGGCTTCTCCGCCCCGGGGGCCGGCGGAGCCGGGGGGGTCGCGTCCCCGAGGACGGGCGGCACCCCCAGGTGCCCCAGGAGGTGCGGGCCGTGGGCGAAGGCTGCCGCGCCCCCCCCGGCGGCCTCGGCGGCGGGGCCGTGCTGCGGGCGCAGGAGGGTCACCTTCTGGCAGAAGCCCTCCCCGCACTGGAGGCAGGGGAAGGTCTGCGCCCCGGGGGGGGGCTGCTGCGGTGGCAGGAGCGGCTCCTTGGTGGGGAAGCTCTTCTCCGCGCACGAGTACAGCTCTTGGCCCTCGGGGATCTTGTGAAGGGGCAGCGTGGGCATGGGGCTGAAGGGGGCGTCCTGCTCGGGACCCCCGGGCGGCAGCAGGGTGGGCGCAGCGCCGTAGGGCAGGCCGGAGGCCGGGGCGCGGCCCGGGCAGCGGCGCTGGCGAGGGGCGTGAGTCTTCTGGTGGGCTTTGAGGGAGACTTTGTCCTTGAAGCACTTCTGGCACTGCCCGCAGGGGTAGGGGCGCAGGTCCGTGTGGGTGCTCTGGTGGGTGACCAGGTTGGTCTTCTGGGTGAAGCGCTTGCCGCACTGGGCGCAGGCGAAGGGGCGCTCGCCGGTGTGCACGCGGTAGTGGGTCACCAGGTTGGTCTTTTGGTTGAAGCTCCTGCCGCAGAGGAAGCAGGTGAAGGGCCGCTCGCCCGTGTGGATCCTGCGGTGGGTGATGAGGTTGGGCTTCTGCCGGAAGCTCTTCCCGCACTCGGGGCACACGAAGGGGGTGTCCTCCTGGTAGCTCCGCGCCTGGGAGCGCAGCTTCGGCTTGGCGCCCTCCTCCTGCTCGCCCCCGGCCAGCGCCTTCTCGCTGGCGGCGTGGATGCGCTGGTGGGCCAGCAGGTTGGCCTTCTGGCTAAAGCTCTTGCCGCACTGGGCGCAGGGGAAGGGGCGCTCGCCCGTGTGCACGCGGCGGTGGGTCAGCAGGTTGGGCCGCTGGCTGAAGCTCTTCCCGCAGTCCCCGCACCGGTAGGGCTTCTCCCCGGTGTGGATGCGCTCGTGCGTGATGAGGCTTTGCTTCTGGCGGAAGCCCTTGCCACACTGGGCGCAGCGGAAGGGGCCGGCGCCCAGCTGCGGCACCCAGCAGGCCACGCGGCCGGCGAGCGGGCCCAGGCTGGTGGCACCATCCCTCTCCGTGCCGGCCCGCTCGGGCGGGCGCTGCCCGCCGTGAAACCAGCGGCCGGAACCGCTGGCGGCCGCGGGGTACAGCTCCAGGGCGGCTGCCCCGGGCTTCTCCTCAGGCTGCTCCACTTTGTTCACCCGACCGGGCTCCACTAGGTTTCAAAGAGATTCAAGACATCAGCGTCAGCCTTTCACAGAACATCTCGAGTTGGAAGGAACCCACAAGGATCATGGAGGCCAACTCGCCACAGCACTGCCCACCACGAGATCATTGCGGTTTGTAACGCCCTGAAGGACCAGAGCCCTGCCCAGAGCTCGCTGGGGGCAGCAGCGACAGCAAAAACCGTCCAGAGAAGGGCAACGGGGCTGGGGAAGGGTCTGGAGCACAAGTGTGATGGGAGCGGCTGAGGGAGCTGGGGGGGTTTAGCCTGGAGAAAAGGAGGCTGAGGGGAGACCTTCTCGCTCTCTACAACTGCCTGAAAGGAGGGTGTAGCGAGGGGGGTCGGTCTCTTCTCCCAGGTAACAAGTGATAGGATGAGAGGAACCGGCCTCAAGTTGTGCCAGGGGAGGTTTAGATTGGAGATGAGGGACAATTTCTTCATGGAAAGGGTTGTCAAGCGCTGGCACAGGCTGCCCAGGGCAGTGGTGGAGTCCCCATCCCTGGGGGGATTTAAAAGCCGTGTAGATGTGGTGCTGAGGGCCATGGGTTAGTGGTGGCCTTGGCAGCGCTGGGGTAACGGGTGGACTCGATGACCTTAAAGGTCCTTCCCAACCTAAATGATTCTATAAAATGCTGCGAACTGGCCCAGAGTGGCCACCAACCAGCCGAGAACGGCCTCTGCCCCCGGGAGGAACACGCCAGGGCTGGCTCCCCACCACCCCCACCTACCCGCACAGGGGCTGCCCAGGATCTTGCTCTCCTCCTGCATCTGCTGCCCCTCGTACGGCTCCTCCGACTGCTTCATGCCGAACAGGCCGCCCGGCTTGAAAAACCTGTAGGCTGGTGGAAGGGACAAGAGCTGGTCACCATGAACTGTCCCCCAGCCAAGCACGCGTGGGGCACGGGCATCGTGACGCTGGAGACGCCTGCGTTAATTAACAGAGCTCCAATTAACGAGGCCGGGGGCATCGCTTTAATCTATTTAAAGTTTCTGCTGCCTGAAGGGTAATTAAAGATCAAAGGACGCGACTAGTTCCAACCCGAGCCTCCTGCACAGGAGTGAAGTCTCCACCTTTAGCAGAGGAGCTCGGCTGGCAGAGGGGCTCAAGGACCTTCCCCACGCTGGGGGATCCCTCCCAGCGGTGCCACATTTGCATATATTTCCATATGATCTTTGCATCACCCCATCCCGGGCAAGAGGAGCCTGTTGCCGGCAGCCAGCCAGACTCGGTGTTACCCCAGGACTGGCAGAACACACACCAGCGTGTCCCCAAACCCCCCTCCCACGCTGGTGCCACCTGCCCTGCGTGGTGCCACCCACCCTGCGCGGTGCCACCCGCCCACCCGCCACCCCCCGGCCCTGGCAGTCACCTGTGCAGGGGTCAGAGGGGATCTCTGCGCCGACACCATCCAGCTCGTGTCCGGCTCTCGGCACCTCGCTCAGCCTGGGGTAAGGGAGCAGGTTCAGGGCAGGCTGGGCCGGGAGAGAGGAGAAGCGGTTCAGCACGTCACCATCACCTTTTTGGGGTGGTTCCTTGGGTTTTGTGGCCAGCAGGACTAGGGTGAAGATCGTCCCCCTGTGCTCGGCACCGGGGAGGCCGCACCTCGAACCCTGGGTGCAGTTTTGGGCCCCTCACGACAAGAAAGACCTTGAGGTGCTGGAGCGAGTCCAGAGAAGGGCAACGGGGCTGGGGAAGGGTCTGGAGCACAAGTGTGATGGGGAGCGGCTGAGGGACCTGGGGGGGTTTAGCCTGGAGAAAAGGAGGCTGAGGGGAGACCTTCTCGCTCTCTACAACTGCCTGAAAGGAGGGTGTAGCGAGGGGGGGACGGTCTCTTCTCCCAGGTCACAAGCGACGGGATGGCATTGGTGTCACAGGAAAGCACCGGGAGAGCTCCCAGCCCCCGGGAAAACCCCACAGCCCCCCCTCGATGTCACGGCACGGGCGCGGGGCGGGGGTTCCCCCCCGAGTCCCCCCCGCTCTGCCACGGAGGGACGGCTCAGCGCCGGCCCCGCTCCGGCCTCCCCCCGCGGACCCCGCGCCTACCTGGGGCGCTCCCCCCGCAGACATGGCTCCCCGGCCAGGGGGGAGCACATCGGCGCCGGGGAGGGCACGGGGCGGCCGCCGTTGTCCTTCCCCTCCGCCTGCCGCCGCCGCGGGCTCCGGTGCTCGGCGGCTTCCTCCAAATGGCTGCTGCGGGTCCCTGGGCGGGGGGAGAGCGAGGACAGGGTGAGCGGGGCCGCGGAGCTCGGCCACCTCCGCTGCCGCCTCCCTCCTCCTCCTCCTCCTCGTTTTCGGGGCGAGGAAGGGGCTGACCGCGGGGCCCGGCCCGGATTCACTCTCTTTACACCCAGCTTCCCCGCCACCAGCGCTACCGGGACTTGTAGTCCTGTCCCCCCCCGCCCAGCGCCGCCGGGGGAACGGGGAACTCCAGCCCCGGCACGGCCTCGCCCTGCCCGCTCCGGGGGTGCCCGCCTCGCCCAGCCCGGCTCTCACCGCCCTCCCTCCCAGTTCCACCAGCAAAACGCCTCCTGCCCCGCTGTGGGCGGACAGGAGCAGCTCAGCCGCCCGCCCCGGCTCCAGAACCCCGCGCCGGGCCCGGTGCCTCGGGGAGGGGGCTCACGGGGGATGGCGGGTGGGAACGGCCCCGGCTGGCAAGAGGAGCGCCGGCTGCGGGGCCGTGCCGCGAGGGAGCTGGCTGGCACCCCGACCGTACCGGGCAGCGCGCCGCGTCCCGGGGCCGGGGAGGACACACACGGCGGGGCACGGGGCTCTCTGCCACGCCGGCCATCGTTAGCCCCGGCTCGTTAAGTCCCACCGAGCGCTGGCGATCCCGTGGCCACCCCAGCGCGTTGTGGACGTAACCGGGGCCGGTTACGGAGCCGGTACAGCCAAGGAGAGGCTGGTGGGGGCTGCCGGTGGGGGTGGTGGCATGGCGGGCACGGAGGCCGGAGCCCGCGCCCGGTTCAGCACGTTTCGGACCCGACGTCCCCGTTGTGGCGGGCGGGTTTCCCAGCGGCTCCTCGGCTCGCCCCGGCCTTCACCGGTGGCCCCGTCCCGGTGCCGTTTCCGACGCCCCGGGAAGTCACGCGGCTTCTCCCGGCGATACCGGGGAACACCCGGGGCCGGGAGCCCCGGTGCCCGCGGCACAGCCGGCTGCCAGGCGCTGCCGGGGCTTCCCGAGCCCGCCGCCGCCACGGGGCTGTCCCCGGGGAACGGTTTTACCGAGGAAAAGCCCCCCCGGGGCCTTCTTACGGGAAGCCCACACGCCATGAGGATTTCACGGAGAAACCCCCCCCCCCCCCGCCCCGCGCACTGGTCCGGTGCCGGGAGCGCCCCCCCCGCCCCGAACACCCGGCGGGGCCCACGGGGAGGGGGGGGGGGCGGTCCCGGTTCACCGGGATTTGAGTCCCCACAAGGCCCCGCTCCCCCGCGGGGGTGTGAGGGGAAAACCGGGGTGCCCCCCCCCGCCTGCAGCCCAAACCCCCCGAACCGGGGGGCACGGGACACCGGGCCCGCACCCCCCGGGAGGGCCTCAGCGCCCCCGCCGCCCCCCGCCCCGGGCCCCTCCGCCTGACCCCCTCCCCCGGGCCCGGCCCCTCACCGTGACCACGGGCCGCGCGTAGCCATGGCGACCCCCCCCCTCCCGCCAGGCCCCGGAGCCGCCTCCCCCGGGACACTCACGGGCGGACGACGTCCCGTTACGCGATGACGTCTCGCTACGTGATGACGTCGTGGCGGCGCCCGGCGGCGGGAAGAGGTGGCGGCGGCTCCACCCCCCCCGCGTGGCGCAGAGCACTTCCGGGTCAGGGGGCGGCACCATCGAGGCTCCGGGCGCGCTGCCAGAGCGGCCCCCGGCGCCACCGTAGAGCGCCCCCTGTGGGCCAGAGCGACACACACCCCCACCGCCATCCCCCGTGTCACCGGGTACCGGTACCGGCGGAGCCTGGCTAAGGGCTCCGGGGGGCCGGTGCTTACCCTGGGGCCCGGCCCTGCAGCCCCGGCCGCCGGGAGGCCCCACCCGGTGCGGGGTCCCGCGGCCCCGGCCTGCCTCCCCCTCCTCATCCTCGTCCCCGGGGGCCGCGTCCCGCACGGGGACACCCGGGCCGTGGCTTCGGCCCTGTGTGTTGGGGGCGTTTGTCTCCCCGGCACCCGCCAACGCCCACCCCCTGTTCGGGGGGACGAGGCCTCGGCCTCCCGCGGCACCGGCCACTGGCCCCGGGTGGGACGGGGACCCCCCGGCGGGGAGGGCTGGTGGGTTTTGGGTGCACCGGGGCGTTGGGGTCCTCGCAGCGGCACGTGGGGAGGGATGGCGGGGCGGGACGGAGCCGCGGGGGTGCGAACCCCCCGCACCTGGGGCTGGGGGACCCCCGGGACCCCCGGGACACGGCTCCTCACTGCCGCACGGCCCGGTGCCCTGTCACCGAGTGCCCCGGCCACACCGGGTGGGCCCCGTGGCCCCGGGGGGGAGGCGGGACCCCCCACAGCAACACCTCCCTCCCCACCCTGCCGTCTCACCCCGGGTCAGGGCAGGGCGGGTGGCGGAGAAGCCTCCCCGAGGCTCCCGCCGGTACCGGTGGTGTCCGGCTGCCCGGCAAGGCCCTGCCGGCACCGAGCCCGAGCGGCCCTTTGGCCCGAGGCAGGAGACCTGCTGCCCCCCGGCCCCCCGGTACCCCTTCCCCGGGGCAGGAGGCTGCCACCGAGCCCGGGGTGACGCCAGTGTCCCCGTTGCCGGCCGCCAACGGTCACCGTGCCCAGCCCCTCCTCCCCATGGCCATGCCGGAGGGGCCGTGCCCGGGGGGCCGTGCCCGGGGGGGCCGTGCCCGGGGGGGCCGCGCAAGCAGCCGGCGGGGCCGGCCCGGGGGCGGAATCGGGGGCAGTTCGCAGGAAATCGGTTAATGAAAGACCCGAAGCGGCAGCGGGTCGCTCGGCGAGGCTCTGCGGGGTCAGGCGGCCCCCCAGCGCGGCCATGAGGCTCCCGCTAGCCCTCTGCCTGGCCTTGGTGGCCCTGGGCGCCGCCAGCCAGTCCCCGCTGCAGCGGCGGGTGGTGAAGGAGGTGCTGGAGTATTTCCACGGGCGCAGCAACGTGCAGTCCCTGTTCAAGGAGCAGGCGGTGGACGGGGCTGTGGAGAGGGTGAGCACGGGGGGTGGGGGGTGCCCTCGGACCCCCGGGGTGGGGGGGGGGAGATGGCGGGTGGGGAGGGGGTCAGGGTGTCATGGAGGGAGGGGGTGGTGGGTGCTGGGGTGTCACGGAGGAGGAGGGGGGTGTGGGGGGTTATGGGGGGTGTGGGGTGTTATGGGGGGGTGGTGGGTGCTGGGGTGTCACAGAGGAGGAGGGGGTGTGGGGGGTTATGGGGGGTGTGGGGTGTTATGGGGGGGTGGTGGGTGCTGGGGTGTCACGGAGGAGGAGGGGGGTGTGGGGTGCTATGGGGGGTGTGGGGTGTTATGGGGGGGTGGTGGGTGCTGGGGTGTCATGAATGAGGAGGGGGGTGTGGGGTGTTATAGGGGGGTGGTGGGTGCTATGGGGGGGTGGTGGGTGCTGGGGTGTCATGGAGGAGGAGGGGGGTGTGGGGTGTTATGGGGGGGTGGTGGGTGCTATGGGGGGGTGATGGGTGCTGGGGTGTCACGGAGGAGGGGGGGGGCGTGGGGTGCTATGGGGGGTGTGGGGTGCTATGGGGGGGTGGTGGGTGCTGGGGTGTCACGGAGGAGGAGGGGGGTGTGGGGTGCTATGGGGGGTGTGGGGTGTTATGGGGGGGTGGTGGGTGCTATGGGGGGGTGGTGGGTGCTGGGGTGTCATGAATGAGGAGGGGGGTGTGGGGACAGACCCTCTGCCCAGCCGGTGCCCGGGGCAGGCGCTGGCACAACTTGGCTACTCATTAACTGGGGGGGGCAAACAGCTGCTGGTGCCCGGCCGCCCCGGTGCAGCCAGGAGCACCCATGGCCATGCCGGTCCCTCGGGAGGAGCTGGGGGCTCCGGGGACCCCCCCCAATTCAGGCCGTCCCCCCTCTCCCCCCCAGGAAGACCCCTCGGGGACCTTCGTGCGGCTGCGGGTCAGCCTGGTGCAGACGGCCTGCGGCAAGAGGGCACCGCGGCGGCAGAACTGCCGGGCCCTGGAGAACCGGGTGAGCGGGGGGCTGCCGGTGGCACGACCCCCTCCCCGCGGGGACACCGGAGCCCCCCCGACCCCCCGCTGCCTGCAGGGGACGGTGACTCGCGGCAGTGGTGACGCAGCCACCCCACGGCGGGTGGCAGGGGTGTCCCCAGGCCTGGCAGGGCAGGGGGTGCCGGGGGTCCCGGGGGTGCCGGGGGTGCCGGGGTCCCGGTGGTGACGCCGCGGTGTCCCCGCAGAGGAAGCCCACCTGCCTGGCCTGCTACAAGTTCGACAGTGGCGACGTCCCCGCGGTGCTGGACAAGTACCACAACTGTGGCCCCAGCCACCACCTGGCCGTGAAGGTGAGGTGTCCCCCCCCGGCACCGGCACCGGCACTGGCACGGCTCCCACCGGCTGCCGGGAGTGCTGCGGTGGGTGCTAGGGTGGGTGCCGTGGTCGGTGCCACGGTGGGTGCCAGGTGGATGCCATGGTGGTGACACAGTTGGTGCCGTGGTGGGTGTCGTGGTGGGTGCCGTGGTGGGTGCTGCAGTGGGTGCTGGTGGGTGCTGCGGTGGGTGCCCTGGTGGGTGGGTGCCATGGTGGATACCGCAGTGGGTGCCGTGGTGGGTGCCACGGTGGGTGGGTGCCATGGTGGATGCCGCGGTGGGTGCCCTGGTGGGTGGGTGCCATGGTGGGTGGGTGCCATGGTGGATGCTGCAGTGGGTGCCGTGGTGGGTGCCACGGTGGGTGGGTGCCGTGGTGGGTGCCATGGTGGGTGCCCTGGTGGGTGCTGTGGTGGGTGCCACGGTGGGTGACACAGTTGGTGTCGTGGTGGGTGCTGTGGTGGGTGCCATGGTTAGTGCCATGGTGGGTGCTGTGGTGGGTGCCACGGTGGGTGCCCTCGTGGGTTCCGTGGTGGGTTCCGTGGTGGATGCTGTGTTGGGTGCTGCAGTGGGTGCTGCAGTGGGTGCCCTGGTGGGTGCCCTGGTGGGTGCCAGCCCGTGCCCTCTGCCCCGCAGGAGATCAAGCACCGCGACGAGGCGGAGTGCCGGGCGGTGGAGGAGGCGGGCAGGGCCTCGGACACGCTCTACCTGCCCGGCATGTTCGCCTTCTCCAGGGGGCTGCCGGCCTAGGGGCCACCGCGCCCCCCGTCCCCACGCCCCCGCGGTAGGTGCCAGGGGGACAGCGGGGCTGGGCGGGGGGATTGTCCTTGGCCGGGCCACCAGCACCCAAGCTGGCCCTGGGCACAGGGAGGGGGTCACGGCGGGGGGTGTGGGTGCACACGCGTGTGCAAGGGCTCCTCCCGCAGCCACCGTGTCCCCCCTCCAGGCCACCACCACCAGGAGACGGACGGACGGACGCTGCCGCTCGGCCCGGCCCTGCCCGCTGCCCCCCAGCACCCCGTGCCCAGGGGAGGGTCCCAGCCCCCCCTGCCCGCTGCCCCCCAGCACCCCGTGCCCAGGGGAGGGTCCCAGCCCCCCGCCTGGTCCCCCTCACCAGTAAACCCCAGCTCTGGCTCCCGCTGTCACCAGTGTCCTTCCATCACTGGGGGTGTGTGTGTGGGGGGGGGTGTCTCTGTGCCAGCTCCCCCCTGGCACCGGCTGCGTCACCCCGTGCCCAGGAGGAGGGATGGGGACAGGGACGTGGCAGGTCCCCTGTGGCTGTTGGGGGGGCCAGGACGACACAGCAGAGAGGGATGGCTGAGGATGGCACGATTTTACTGCACAGCCCCGCGACGGCCCCAGGTCCCCGTGACGTCCTCGGGTCCCCATGATGTCCCCGGGTCCCTGTGATGTCCCCACGATGTCCCCCAGGTCCCCTGATGCCCCCCAGTCCCCACATGCCACCCCTCAGTCTCTCCTCCACGCTGCAGAGCTTGGGGACGGCTCCCAAGTCCCTTGGGTCACCCCTGCTCCTGCCGTGGCCGTGCTGGGGACACGCAGCCCCCCTGCTCCATCCTGGAGCCCCCCAGGTGACGGAGCAAAGCCAAGTGGCCCCGTGGCCACCATGGGGGGCTGGTGTGGGCACCGCCGCCTGTCTGTGGTGCCGCTCTGGCACAGCGCGGGGCTCGGGCACCCCTCCAGGATGGCAGCGGCGCTGGGGGGGGGTCTCCCGGCTCAGAACACGAAGGAGTCGGGGTCGCGGCGCCCGCCCAGCGCCCGCTCCGCCTGGGCGATGGTGTCGTCGGCGCGGCGGCCCAGCTCGCGGCACTCCCGCAGCACCTCCCCGAACTGCCGGTACGCCTCGTCCACCACGGAGCTGCGCCGGGGCGGCCGCGGCTGCCAGAAGCCCGCGTCCACCCAGGGCTGGGCCGCCCGCGGCGGGTCGGTGCCACCGCCGGTGCCGCCGCCGTGCCCCGGCGAGCTGTCGAGGTCGCGGCAGAGCTGGTAGAGCTCGCTGCCGCGGCCCGTGAGCCGCTCGCCGTCGATGGCTCTGAGGCCGGGCAGCACGGTAGCCACGGCGGCGCGGTAGCCCGGCGCGGCGCAGAGCGGGTTGGCGAGGCGGGCGAGGGGGTCGCGCAGGCGCAGGCTCTCGAGGCGCGGCAGCCCCGCCAGGCACCGCAGGCGCCGCAGGCTGCGCAGCCGGTTGCCGGCCACGTTCAGGCTCTGGAGGCTGCGGCACGAGCCCAGGGGCTCGAGGCGGGCGACGCGGTTGCGGGCCAGGTTGAGGACGGCGAGGCAGCGGAGGGCGGCTAGTGGCCCCAGCTGGGCGATGGCGTTGCCCGACAGGTCCAGCCACTCCAGGTTGGCGCAGCGGCCCAGGCAGCCCAGGTGGGCGATGCCGCGGCCCCGCAGCCGCAGCAGCAGGATGGAGTCGAGGGCGAACTCGCCCGTGCTGGCCTGCAGCAGCTGCGGGGTGATCCGCACCCCTTCCTCCTCCTCCTCCTCCTCCTCCTCGTCTTCCTCCTCTTCCTCCTCCTCCTCCTCCCCGCGTCCCTCCATCCTGCCCGGGGCTCTGACCCGCTCGGCTCCCGCAGCTGGGAGGGGGGGGGACATGGGCAGGGGGTCGGGCCCTGCTCCCCCCAGTGCCCCAGACCCCCCCCGGTGCACCCAGACCCCCCCCCGGTGCTCCCCGGGTCCTCCGGGACCCCCCCGTCCCCCTGCTCCCCCCTGGTGCCTCCAGACCCCACCGTGCTCCCTGGGTCCCCCCCCCCGTCCCCCTGCTCCTCCCGGTGCACCCGGATCCCCCCCCCGGTGCTCCGCGGGTCCTCCGGGACCCCCCTGTCCCCCTGCTCCCCCCGGTGTCCCCCTGCTCCCCCCGGTGCCCCCCTGCTCCTCCCGGTGCACCCGGACCCCCCCCCCGGTGCTCCCCGGGACCCCCCACTCCCCTCGGGTCCCCCCTGTCCCCCTGCTCCCCCCGGTGCCCCCCTGCTCCTCCCGGTGCACCCACACCCCCCCCCGGTGTCCCCCGGGTCCCCTCAGTGCCCCCCCCCGGTACCCCCCCCCATCACCCGCACTCACCGCACGGAGGTTCCCAGCAGCCCCCGCGGCTCCGCCCCCCCCCCCCCCCCCCCCCCGTTGTCACGGAGACCAGCGGCCACCTCGGCCCCGCCCCCCCGGCCCCGTGTGACCGGGCACGCGCGGGAGGGGGTCCCGGTGTCCCCGGGGGTGTCCCCACACCGTGACTGGTGTCCCCAGCCCCGCCGTGACCGGTGTCCCCGGGGGTGTCCCCACACCGTGACTGGTGTCCCCGGGGGTGTCCCTCCCCGGTCCCCGAGGGTGGCACCGACCCCCGGTGTCCCCGGGGGTGCCAGACCGGCCCCAGCTCGGTGCAGAGCCCCGGGGACACCGGAGCCGGCCCTCCCGTGTCCCCGGGGGGTGACCGTGTCCCCACCAAACCCCCCTCACCGGCCACCCGTCCCCAGGCCACCGCTCTGGGTGTCCCCTGGCAGCCGCACGGGACCCCCACCGCCGGGCACCGGCACTGGGCGCTTTGGGACACTGCCAGCAGCCCCCTGGCACCGGCCCGGTGGCACCGTGACCGTCACCCCGCGCACCCCCTCGCCCCGACGCCCTCAGCAATAAACGCCAAAAGTTCATTTATTGGCAGTTTCGGTTCGTCCCCACCGCGGCGGAGCCCCCCCCGGGTGGCCCGGTGCCCCTCTGCCAACGGGCACCGCCGCGGGGTGACGCCCCCAACTCTCCTGGGGAGGGGACGGGGCTCCCCCCACACCCCCAATTCCTGGCGCAGAGCCTGGCACGGGCCAGCCCCGAGGGGTTTCCATCGTGGCACCTTTGGTTGCTGCGCCGTGTGCCGCGGTGGGCAGCGCCGAGGACCCCGCCAGGACGGGGGGCCACGGGCAGGAGCCGGGGGGTGGGCGCTGAGGACACGGGCATCGCTGGGAGCCACTGGCACTCACGGGCAGAGGGTGGTGGTGGCCGCGGTGGCCGGCCAGCCCTGCCGGGGTGCGTCGGTGCCGATGGCATCGCCGTGGGTGCGCTCGTGGCGCAGCAGGTGTGTTTTGCGGCTGAAGCCCTTGGCGCAGTGGGCGCAGATGTAGGGCCGGTGGCCGGTGTGGACGGCCTGGTGCCGCGCCAGGTTGGTCTTGGAGCTGAAGCGCTTGGCGCAGTGGGCGCAGGCGTGGGGGCGGGTGCCGGTGTGCACGGCCTGGTGCCGCGCCAGGTGGGCCTTGCGGCCGAAGGCGCGGCCGCACTGCGGGCAGGCGAAGGGGCGGGCGCCGGCGTGCGCCCGCGGGTGCCGGTTGGCGCAGCGCGGGCAGGCCGAGGGGCGCTCGCCGGCGTGGTGGGCCGCCGGGTCGGGCTCGTGGCCCGAGGGCTCGTGGCAGCGGGCGCAGGCCAAGGGCCTCGGCCCCGCGTGCCCCCGCAGGTGCGCCGCCAGGCGCCGCTTGTCGCCGAAGCCGCGGCCGCACTCGGCGCAGGCGAAGGGCCGGCCCTCGCGGGGCAGCCGGCGGGGCGGTGCCAGGGCCTTCTTCCAGCTGGGGCTTCGCCCGCACTCGGGGCAGGGGAATGGCTTCTGCTCGGCGGGGACCCCCGTGTGCCCGTCACCCCCGTGCCCCGGCTCGTCGTGCAGCTGCTGGTGCCGCAGCAGGTGCTGCTTGTGGGCGAAGCGGCGGGCGCAGCGGGCGCAGGCGAAGGGGCGCTCGCCGGTGTGGGTGCGCCGGTGCCGCACCAGGTGGGTTTTCTTGCGGAAGGGGCGGCCGCAGTCGGGGCAGGGGAAGGGGCGCTCGCCCGTGTGGGTGCTCTGGTGCGAGCGCAGGTGGATCTTCTGGCGGAAGCGGCGGCCGCACTGCCCGCAGGGGAAGGGCCGCTCGCCCGTGTGCACCCGCAGGTGCCGCGTCAGGTGCGCCTTCTTGCCGAAGCCTTTCCCGCACTGGGCGCAGGCGAAGGGGCGCGGGGGGCACGGCGCTGGCCCCGCGTCGCCCCCGCCGAGCCGCGCCTGGCAGCAGCGCTGGCAGCCGGGGGTGCCGGGGGCCGGCGGTAGCCACGGCGGCAGGGCCGAGGCGGGCGGCTCGCCGTAGCCCGGCTCCTCCGGGCACGGTTTGCAGGTGCCAGGGGATGGTTGCCCCGCCAGCAGGGCTTCGGCGCCGGCGGATGGCCACTCCTCATCCTCCTCCTCCTCCACCTTCACCTTCCTCACCAGCCAGTCCTCTGCGGGGCACAGGCCGGGGGGCTGCGGGGGGCTCTTGGCACCCCGGCGGCTCCAGCACCGCAGCCCCCGGTGTGGCCAGCAGCGGGGGGGCCGTGGCCACCACCCTGGCTAGTGCCATGTGCCAGCGCGTGCCCTCACCTGCGCAGCCCAGCTCCGGCCCCCCCGGCTCCTCGCCATCGCCCTCGGGCATCGCCTCCACCTTGGGGACCACCAGCTGCCCTGGGAGGACAAAGCGGGGGGCAAAGCCAGGGTGTCCCCCCCCCCCCAGGACAACCCCTCGCCCCACCGGGACCCCGGCAGAGCCCCGGGGGCAGGGGGACGGGTGGGAGGACGGGCAGGACCCCCCCGGCACCCACCTGAGCTGGCACAGCCTGGCACCTCCATCGCCTCTGCCCACGGGACCGGCTCTGGCTTGGCCATGGGGGGACCTGCGTGGGGCGGGAGGGCACCGGGCTGAGCCCCCCGAGACCCCCCCCCCGTGCCCCAAAACCTGCGGGGGGTCCCGGTGCCCCATCCCCGGGGGCTGTGGGGGGTCCCGGTGCCCCCATCCCGGGGCTGCGGGGGGCCCGGTGCCCCCATCCCGGGGCTGCGGGGGTCCCGGTGCCCCCTCCCGGGGCTGCGGGGGTCCCGGTGCCCCATCCCGGGGCTGCGGGGGGTCCCGGTGCCCCATCCCGGAGCTGCGGGGGTCCCGGTGCCCCATCCCCAGGGCTGTGGGGGGGTCCCGGTGCCCCAGCCCCGGACCCCCTCCCGCCCCACCCATCCTGTCCCACCCCTCCGCTCCCCCCCACCCTTCCTGCCCCCCCCCTGGTCCCCCCGTTCCTGCCCCCCCCGTCCCCGGGGGTCGCGCCTGCCTCCCCCGCCGAGCCCCGCTCCCGGTGCCGCTCCCGGTGCCGCCGGTCCCCGCCGCGCCCGTCGCCGTGGCCCCGGGCCGGGGGCCGCCCCCCTCCCGCTCCGCCTCCCCCGCGGTGGCCGCCGGTCCCCCCGCCCCCGCCGGTCCCCCCGCCCCCGCGGACCCGCCCGCTGCCCCCCCCCCCCTCCCTGTACCGGGCACCGGCAGCGTCCCCGGGACGGGACCCCCCCCCCACCGGGACCGGGCACCGTCTCACCCCCCCCGGCAGCCGCCCCCGCCCCTTACCGAGCCGCCGTACCGAGGGTTCGGGGAGGGGGACAGGGCGGGGGGACACGGGGGGACAAAGGGGGGACACCGGGGGGACACGGCTGTGGGGATAGGGGTGGGGGAGGACACGGGGGGGCACACGGGACAGGGGGACACGGGGGACATGGTCATGGGGGGACACGGGACAGGGAGGGGGACACGGGGGGACACAGCCGTGGGCGTGGGAGTGGTGTGGGGACATGGGGGGACGTGGGACAGGGACATGGGGACACAGGGGGACACAGGACAGGGACATGGGGGGACACGGGACAGGGAGGGGGACACGGGGGGACACAGCCGTGGGCGTGGGAGTGGTGTGGGGACATGGGGGGACGTGGGACAGGGAGATGGGGACACAGGGGGACATGGCCGTGGGGATGGAGGTGGTGGGGGGACACGGGGGGGCACACGGGACAGGGACATGGGGACACGGGGGGACATGGCCATGGGGATGGGGGCGGTGTGGGGACACGGGGGGACGTGGGACAGGGACATGGGGACACGGGGACACAGGACAGGGACATGGGGACACGGCCATGGGGATGGAGGGGGGGGGTCACACGGGGGGACATGGGACAGGGAGATGGGGACATGGAGACACGGGACAGGGACATGGGGACACAGCCGTGGGCATGGGGGGGGGTGTGGGGACATGTGGGGACATGGGACAGGGAGATGGGGACACAGGGGGACACGGCTGTGGGGCTGGCAGCGGGTGGGGGCGATGCCCCGTGGGGCAGCGGGGCCAGGGGGTGCCCAGGGTGTCCCCAACCCTGTGGGGTGGGTGCGGGGGTCCCCTCCCCGGAGCAGGACGTGGGGGTCCCGGCACATCCATGTGGGGCAGGGGACAGGGAGGGGACACAGAGCCCTAATCCGTGTCACCGGCGTGTGCTGGATGCAGGATGTGACCCCGCTGGGCAGCGCCGCCCTGGGGGGGGCTGGTTCCGTGTCCCCCCCCCGGGGACAATCCTGAGGGTTTCCCCTGGTGACAGGGTGACGTTGGGGGCCGGTGACACCCCCCACGCCAGCTGGGCCCAATCGCCGGCCCCACAACTGTCACCGCCGGGCTGGTGACACCCCATAAATCCCGCAGCCCTCGGGGCGGGCGGGAGGGGCCGGGACGGAGCCGGGTGAGTCTGTCTGGGGTGTCCCCGTGTCCCTGGGACCCTCCTGGGGTGTCCCCATTGCTGGGGGGTCCCCGCGGCACCGCAGGTGTCACCTCTGTCCCCATCTCCCTGTCCTGTGTCCCCCCCGTGTCCCCCCACCACCTCCATCCCCATGGCTCTGTCCCCCTCTCCCTGTCCCCCCCATGTCCCCAAACTTGCCTCCGTCCCCACGCCTGTGTCCTTCCATGTCCCCATCTCCCTGTCCCATGTCCCCCTGTGTGACCCCCCCCTCCATCCCCATGGCCGTGTCCCCCTGTGTCCTCATCTCCCTGTCCCATGTCCCCCCATGTCCCCACACCCACGGCTGTGTCCCCCCGTGTCCCCCTCCCTGTCCCGTGTCCCCCCATGGCCGTGTCCCATGTCCCCCTGTCCCATGTCCCCCCCTGTGTCCCCCCACCACCTCCATCCCCATGGCCATGTCCCCCCGTGTCCTCATCTCCCTGTCCCATGTCCCCACACCACCCCCATGCCCACGGCTGTGTCCCCCCGTGTCCCCCTCCCTGTCCCGTGTCCCCCCATGCCCGTGTCCCCTGTGTCCCCCTGTCCCATGTGCCCCCCCGTGTCCCCCCCACCCCCATCCCCACAGCCGTGTCCCCCCAGTGTCCCCCCTTTGTTCCCCCGTGTCCCCCCGCCCTGTCTCGTGCCCCCCCCTAAAGCCATGGTGCTGCCCTGCCAGTGACACCGCTCCTCTCACCAAGGTGGCTGGTGGCCGGCGCGGCATGGCCGGGGTCACCAGTTGCCTCGTGGCCACCTTGCTGGTGGCCACGGCGGAAGCGGCCATCGGGTGAGTCCCCTGTCACCGTGTCACCGCGCCGGTGCCAGTGGGGGGGTTTTGGGGTGGGTGGGGGGGTAACGGTGTGGCACGGCAGGCGCTGGTGCGAGAGGACGGTGGAGGTGACGGCGGAGGAGGAGGTGACGCCGCGGCGCGAGGACGCCGTGCCCTGCGCCAGCCTCTACTGGTACAGCCTGGCGGGGTGGCGCCTCGACGGGCACCGCACGCGCCGGGCACATGGGGACCCCCACCGCGACGCCCCCCTCTGCTACATCTATAAGTGAGTGCCAGGGCCGGGGCGGGGGGTGACACCAGGAGGGGACACCGGTGCCATGTGTGCCCCCCTCGGTGCCGCAGACCCCCGGAGACGCGGCCGGTGGCACGGAACCGCACGGTGCGAGGCTGCTGCCGCGGCTGGAGCGGCCCCCACTGCACCGAGGGTAAGGGGGGGGCACAGCGAGGGGGGTGGCACTGCCATGCTGTCCCCTACGTGGAGGTGACGAGGCGCTGCCGCTGTGCCGCAGAGGAGGGGTCGCTGGGGCGCTGCTACGGCACGTGGCAGTGCCAGGAGGGCACCGGGAACGTCACCGCCATGAGCCTGGGCGAGTGC